>NW_027507764.1:24213109-24635609 GCF_037356315.1 Lithobates pipiens | reverse complement strand
AAGCCCAATTCAGGGCTAGGAGAGCATCATCGTGTTGGATCACACTATAAAGAGAGGAAACATCTGCTGTTACTAAAAAAAAATCCTGTGTATCAGTCTGCGTTACCTGGCCAATTAATTGTAATAGATTCTTTGTATCTTTCAAATAGGCTCTAGTATTCTGCACGCTAATTTGCAAAAATCGGTCTAAATATTGGCCTAGTCTAGCCGTTACTGAATCTATGCAATTAACTATTGGTCTAGCGGGAGGTACTGTAGAATTCTTGTGAATTTTTGGCAACGTATAAATAATAGGTACTTTACAAAAACTCGGAACTAAATACCGACTCTCTTTCTTATTTAAAACTTTATTTCTAGAGCCTATAGAAACTAGCTTCTCTAAATTACGATGATGTGCCGTTGTCGGATCACCACTCAATTTGACATAAGTGTCCGTAGCGGCTAGCATTGCTTGTAATTGATCCTCATAAAAAAATGTATCTAAAATTACTACTCCTCCACCTTTGTCCGCTGGTCTCACTATAATATCTTTCCTTTCTTCCAATGACTTAATCCCTTCCAGAATATAAAAAGGATTGATGCTTTTCTTGGGTACTACAGCTTCCAAATTCCTAATCACTACATTTTTAAAAACCTCTATGTGATGGTTGGTAGAACTGGCAGGATTGAACAGTGATCGATTTTTCAGACCACTGTCAATACCTACCACACCACCCTCACATTTATTTTCTTGTACGCGATTCATATTTAAAAAATATATCTTTTCATATTGACTTTCCGTATGTACTTATGAATGTCCATATACACATTAAATTTGTTAATGGGCTTTTTTGGGGCACATTTAAGACCTAGTTGTAAAATGTTGGATTCTTGCGAAGTTAGTGTTGCGCTACTCAGGTCGTGATCCCTTCTTTTTTTGTTGGACTCGTTTGCCTGCTCTACATCCCCTTCTTTTAATCTTATTGGATTTAAAACAGGAGAGGGTCATATTTTTTCTGGTGTCCCTTTTTCGGGGGTGTTGATTGCCATGCTCCAACTCTTTGGGATTGATTTGGGGGGACCCCTGATTGCAATAAATTCACATGATTCTGCGTTGGATTGGTCCAACCTTGATATCCCGATGGAAACCAGGGTCTTTGGACATAATTGTTCCTTCCTCTTTGTCCCCTCCCTCGCGGTTTCCATCTCCCTCTCCACCCGCCTCTCCCTAAAAAAGGACGGGGGGGGGAACTGTAATAGTGACCACCATTGTCTCTCAGGACCTCAAACCGGTTGTTTGTCGGAATACTATGTTGTTGAGGAACTGTATAACCTTCATTTGGCTGACCCCGAGTTTCATTTCCTTTTGAAAGCATTCCCTCTTCTTCCTCTCATATCTTTTCTAATTCCCCCTGGGCCTGCCTGGGAATTTTTCCCTGGTTCGCCCCGAGGTATTAACTGATTTAATGGTTGGAAATTATTTTCTGAGGGGTGTCTTCTAGGGGTCTGAGGAGGTATGGTCAAAGATGCCCCATTCACCTCCACTCTACTTGTTAATTTATTTTGCCAAATATATGTGTTAAAATTGTCTGCTGTGTCCGCCATAATGTCGCGGTCACAATAAAAATCGCTAATCACTGCCATTACTAGTAACAAAAAAAAAATGCCACACATCTATCCCCTATTTTGTAGACAACCACTCTAGCATTGCCATAAATTAGTCTATGATGAGAGCAGCAGCAACTATTCAGCTGAATAAGTACTAACTGGAATTAAAGTGTATGTAAAAAGCTTGTCTCCAAACATTGCCTTGCCATCAAGGGAATTCCACATCTGTTGTTTTTCAAAGCCATCTACTGCCCAAGGCTTAAACCAAAGGGCTCTTTTAGACATTTTACTGTGTGCGGTATTGCTCTGGCAAAGCCTCTGATCATACGGATAGCTGCTTCCCCCTACTCATTACACAGAAGGCGGTAGCAGCTAAACACCACAACCACTCTAGCATTGACATAACCAAAAATGAGTCTATGATGAGAGCAGCAGCAACTTCAGCTGAATAAGTACCGACTGGAATTAAAGTGTATGTAAAAAAAAAAAAAAAAAATCTTTTTTTTTTTTGCTCCCTTCTGATGAAGATGTTTACCTCCATGAAATCATCCTCTCTTCTGTTCTTGCTGTATTCCTAATTTCTCCAGCCACAGAGGACTTGGAATGAAGCCGATTCTACAGCTTTCTTTAGCCAATTGCTCAATCCATCAATTATTGTTGTATTTCTCTTTAATGTGAAGAAAGTCCTTGTCATTGAAGGTTGTGGCAGTGCCTGGTGCAGGGACATCTTCATCCAGAGCCACACAGTAGCTCACTTTCATCTTTATTGCAAAGCCACCAGTTAGGTAAAGAGATATTTTGATCAGTACATATAACCGGGAGACACCTATCCCACGGTAAGAGTCACAGCTTCAGTTGCTTAGATGCACTCAACTAGGATGCCAGCAGAAACGTACCCACCAAGGGTTTAATATATCAGCAGATGCCAATGTGTAGTACAGATTTCTTTTTCCTTAGTTCAGTATATTAAAGACTACTATAAGTCTGGTATAACACATTGAGCATTCAAATTTGATTTGCACAGATGTAATATCAAGGCCTTACAGTCACAGAACCTTGCTTTTTGGTAAGCTGCACTCACCCATATTCTCTTAAACCAGGTTTCAAAAACCTCTCTTGCAAATTCCAAGCTTCATATTTGAAGTCATCCTGATCTGTATAATTCCAACGGCCCTTAACCACTTGAGATCCGCGCTATAGTCAAATGACGGCTACATCGCGGATCTCAATTTCCGGGACTACGTCTATTGACGTCGTCCCCTTTAAGAGTTCCCCGCGCGCTCCCGGGAGCGCGCATCGGGGAAAATCTGTGTTGGCCGTGTCCCCTGGACACAGCCAATCACAGATCGCTGTAAACGGCCAATCACAGCGGCCGTTTACAGCGCGATCGCCTCCTCCAATGGGTGATGATCTCAAATGTAAACAAATGAGAGCATCACCCATTGCCGAATGTGTCTCCTCCACACAGCGATAGCGTGTGAGGAGACAGCTAACAGTGAGTGAGCGTTCTCTACCGTGCCAGTGCTAACATAAACGTGCCAGTCATAATATAAACCCTGCCAGTGCCCAGATCTACCCCGCCTGTGCCCGCCAGTGCCCACCTGTGCACCGCCAGTGCCAATCGGTGCCCATCTGTGCCGCCTCAGCAGTGCCCATCTGTGCCGCCTCAGCAGTGCCCATCTGTGCCGCCTCAGCAGTGCCCATCTGTGCCGCCTCAGCAGTGCCCATCTGTGCCGCCTCAGCAGTGCCCATCTGTGCCGCCTCAGCAGTGCCCATCTGTGCCGCCTCAGCAGTGCTCATCTGCCGCCTCATCAGTGCACATCCGTGCAATAAATCTGCACATCTGTGCAATAAATCTGCACATCTGTGCAATAAATCAGTGCACATCTGTGCCGACCCATCAGTGCCCATTTGTGCCACCTCAAAAGCGCCCATTTGTGCCACCTCAAAAGCGCCCATTTGTGCCACCTCAAAAGCGCCCATTTGTGCCACCTCAAAAGCGCCCATTTGTGCCACCTCAAAAGCGCCCATCTGTGCCACCTCATCAGTGCCCATCAGTGCTACCATGGCTAAACGTGTCTTTTCCGCTGAGGAGGCGTACCAAATTATTTCCACGGCCGACGAGAGCAACGGGGAGCTCTCCTCTTCAGATTCCTTTTCGGATTCGGATTCTGAAGCCGACGTAAATTATGAGCCAGTCCTCAGCAGTGAAACACTGACTGATGAATCCGAGGAGGAAGATATCCGGCCCATCAAGCGAAGGCGTTCTAGTGAGGCAGTGCCGTCCACCAGCACCGCAGTGCCCCAGCAAGAAAGGCCAAGTACCAGTGGGGTGTTATCTCAGCCCCAAAGGGTTAGGAGCCATGCTGGCCTTCCCTATGCCCTTCAGAACCCCTTGTGGCTTCCTCCTAATTCAGGAGAGGCCAATGTTCCCCCTTTCACCGCCCAGCCAGGAGTCCAGGTGGACACGGAGAATTTTAGCCCTATAGATTTTTTTAATTTAATTTTTTACGGAGGATATGTTGGCGTCAATTGTGGCCCAGTGCAACCTGTATGCACAACAATTTATTTTTCAAAATCCGACCTCCTATTATGCCCGTCCCTACGAATGGAGAGACCTAACGGTGGAGGAGTTCAAGCTTTTTTTAGGCCTCACATTTAATATGGGACTCAACAAAAAAAATCAATTACGTACCTACTGGTCAACCCACCCCCTCCACCACTCACCACTCTTCTCCGCGGTAATGCCCAGAACCAGATATCAGATGATCCTGAGGTTCTTACATTTCAGTGACAATTCCCAGTGCCTTCCACGAAATGATCCAAATTATGGCCGCCTTTACAAAATTCGACCAATACTAAATTATTTTTCAGAAATATTCCCCAAATTGTTTACCCCGGACCAACACATATGTGTGGATGAGTCCCTTATTAAATTTAGTGGCAGGCTTAGAATGAAGCAATTTATGCCCAGCAAAAGGGCCCGCTATGGGGTGAAGGTCTACAAATTATGTGACCGAGCCACAGGGTACACATATTCCTTCAAGGTGTACGAAGGGAAGGACACCCAGCTACAGCCCCCTAATTGTCCGGACTACTTTGGGATCCAGCGGAAAAATTGTTTGGGACCTCATATACCCCCTACTGGATAAAGGCTACCACCTCTATGTAGATAACTTCTACACATCTCTGCCCCTGTTCCACAACCTTCACCGGAAGAAGACGCCAGCATGTGGCACTGTAAAAAAGAACCGGAAGGGCTTTCCTCAAAGTCTGGTGAACAAGAAGCTGCGGAAAGGAGAAACCGCAAGTCTAAGAAACCAGGAGATTCTGGCAGTGAAGTGGAGGGACAGAAGGGATGTGTATATGTTATCTTCTATCCACAATGATACCTTCGTGGAAATCCCCAGAAGGAATGGCCCCGTAAAGAAACCCAAATGCATTTCCGAATATAATTTGTTCATGGGAGGAGTCGACTTCAACGACCAAATGATGGAACCATATTTGGTCACAAGATGGACATACCATTGGTACAAAAAAAGTAGCAATTTATTTTTTTCAATTGGCCATTTATAATTCATATGTCATTTACCGCAACGCCACCCAAAACCCCAAACGTTTCTTTGGCTACCAGGAGGAAGTTTTCACAGCCCTTAGTTTCCCAAACGGCCCACCAGAAAATATCAGATCAGACGTTGTTAGTCGACTCTCCGAGCGCCACTTTCCGGATAAAATCCCCCCCACACCAACAGGCAAAAGACGCCAAAAAAGATGTAAGGTGTGTACCAGAGCAGGAGTCAGAAGAGACACATCTTATTATTGTGCACAATGTCCTTCCCAACCAGGCCTCTGCATAGGCGACTGTTTTCGGCGTTACCATACTTCAATAAATTTTTAGTGAAGTATGGTAAACATAATCCTCAGTTCCTGCCTTCATACACCTTCACACCCCTTATGCCACTGCCTGCTCTGTAACTGAACCTGGCTTGTTATTTGACCACTCTTATGCCTGCCGATTCTGTACATACCGCTGCCTGATCTGGAACTGACCCTGGACTGTTATTCGACCATGCTTCTGCCTAACGATTCTGTACATATCTCTGCCTGATCTGGAACTGACCCTGGACTGTTATTCGACCATGCTTCTGCCTAACGATTCTGTACATATCTCTGCCTGATCTGGAACTGACCTTGG
Source organism: Lithobates pipiens (assembly GCF_037356315.1). NCBI lineage: Eukaryota > Metazoa > Chordata > Amphibia > Anura > Ranidae > Lithobates > Lithobates pipiens. The sequence goes on along the minus strand of NW_027507764.1, from coordinate 24,629,827 downwards.
ACTGTTTGACCACGATATTTGCCTGCCTCTTGGACTGATCTTGTATTCTGCAACTGGACTAGTGGGATTCAACACGGGGTCTCACATATGTGAGGGGCTCCAGTATAGTTTTTCTGGAAGAAGAAAACAATTTTCTTTTCTTATTCCTAGATTAGGGTCTGGAGACTCGGAGGCTTCAAAGAGATTTGGGAGGGAGAAGCCTCTACCCCTATCCCCATTCTGTCCTGAACGAGGCTCTACTTCTGTCTGCTGCCTGTAGGACTTACTGCCATCATGCCGCACTGACCACACCACAAGGACCTGCCTACTACCAGGACCAATATTTTTGGCACTGCTGACATCTCTGCACTGACCCTGGACTGTAATATGGACAGTATCCCTGCCTGCTGCCTGAAAAACTGTGTTCGCTGTTGCTGACCAAGTCCCTGCCTGCTGCCTGGACCAGTGATATCCTCCTGTGGACAACTGCGCTTCTAAAACCACAGGTAATCTTTTCTTTACCCTTTGCTCAGCATAATGTATTTGGGGGTGTAATTCTTGGCATGTTCAGGCTATGTGTCCCTGGAACGCCGACGGTGTTTCTTGCATGTTGCGCCTCTGTATGTGTCCAGGCTGTGTAAACGTCTCACACATGTGGTATCGTTATACTCATATTTTTCCACATTTTCCAAAAACTTCTGGAAAAAAATGAACCATTGAAAAGACTCATTATGCCTCATAGATTATACGTTGGGGTGTTAGCTTTCCAAAATGGGGTCATTTTCTAGACGTTTCCATTGCCCTGGTGTTCCAGGGCCTTCAAAACTGTAATAGGTGGTTGAGAAATGAAATGTGTAATTTATGCTCCGAGAATGCCTGAAGGTGCTACTTCAAAGTTAGGCCTCTGTATGTGGTCAGGCTGTGCGAAAGTCTCACACATGTGGTATCGTTATACTCAGGAGGAGTAGGAGAATGTATTTTGGGGTGTTATTTGTGGTATGCACATTCCTTGTGGGAGAAATAAGCTATTACAATGAAAATTTTGTGGGAAAAAAAAAAAAATCGTAATTTTGCAAAGAATTGTGGGAAAAAATGACAACTTAAAATAACTAACCATGCCTCTTACTAAATACATTGGAATGTCTACTTTCCAAAAAGGGGTCATTTGGGGGGCATTTGTACTTTCCTGGCTTGTTAGGGTCTCAAGAATGGAGATAGGCCTTAGTACATCAGATGTGATCTTTTTTTGCAAATCTTTATGATTTGCACCATAGCTTGTAGACTCTATAAATTTCACACAGATCATATAATATGCAAAAATTTGGGTTATTTTTACCAAAGATGTGTAGTAGTATAAATTGTGGCCAAAATTTATGAAGAAAAATTGCTAATTTGCTAAATTTTGTCACAGAAACGAAGAAAAATTCATTTTTTTTCAAAATTTTCGGTCTTTTTTCATTTATAGCGCAGAAAATAAAAAACCGAGAGGTGATCAAATGCCACCAAAAGAAAGCTCTATTGGTATGAAGAAAAGGACAAAAAAATCATTTGGTTACAGTGTTGCATGACTGAGTAATTGTCATTCAAAATGTGAGAGCACTGAAAGCTGAAAATTGGTCTGGGACTGAGGGGGTTTTAAGTGCCCAGTAAGCAAGTGGTTAAACATTGACTGGTAGGTATATTTCAGATCAAGGCTCCAGGCTGGAAACTCTTGCAATAAAAATGTTGGTAGTGGTAGGTTTTCTATATAGTCTTGTTTTTACAGTAAAGTCCTCATCCAGGTCAATAATTTGAAGAATAGTATACCTAATATTCTTAAACAAAGTGTGAGTTTGTCACACAGTTGGCTTCAAAAATACAATGAAAAAAGTATAACCGTTCAGTGTAAGTAAACATATTTGAAATAGAATAAACAGTTATAAAGCTGTAATAAGCTTATGGAAGCATGTGTGCTTCATGGCTGCTGCCTTCTGTCTCCATGTTGTCTTGTGTAACCAAAAAGAAGCAAGAAACAAGTTCTTATGCCCCATACACATGATCGGACTTTCCCACAACAATACCGTGGAATTTTTGTTCGAAGGCTGTTGGCTCTAACTTGTCTAGCTTACACACGGTTACATGTTGGCCAACAATTACAAATGTACTACATGTTAAGCTCTTTAGCACCACCCTTTGGGCTCCCTATGCTAATTTTGTGTTAGTAGAAGTTTGGCAAGTGTTGATTCACCCTTTTCTTTTTGCGTTTTTTATTTTTCATTATTATTATTCTTTATCAATAAGAGGGAAAAAAAAAGACTGGAAATTAATTTGCAATAATTCCATCAGTATCACCAACAAAGCAGCTTCATTATTATCCCATTAAAGAAGAGAATTTGCGCTGAATTTGTAGATTTTCTAATTTGCCACATCACAAATGTTAATTTTTCATTACAAATGCTGGTTTACAAGACCGCTTCTGAGCATGCGTGAATTTTTGTGCGACAGACTTGTACACGCAATCGGCCTTTCTGACATTTTTTGATGGTAATTTTTAGAACCTGCTAGCCAAAATTTGTTGGGGGGGGGGGGGGGGGGGTTGTCCGACAGCAAATGTTCGACTTTTATAAATTACAAATTGCAAAAGACACTGCGCTATCTCCAGCAAACCAGCCGCTGACACACTAAACGTGGAAATCTTAGTAGGAGCAATTGTAAAGAAAAGTGCCGCGCTAAATGAAATAATTGTGCAAACATAAACCTCTACACAAAAATTGTAAACTTGTATATAATTGTTGGTGACCCCTGTATCGGTTAAATATGTATATATACGTTACACGTGAAAAAACAATACAAAAGAAAATAAATTGACAAAAGTCCTTCAGATAAAGGTTAGTACAATGTCCATACAAGGGATGGACAACAGTCCCCCCTTTTTTGCGTGAAAAGTAAATGACAAAAGTCTTTCAGGGAATCCAAAAGTGCACAATACACCCTTGCGTGAATACCACCACCTGGAACAAATTCAAGGCTTACCAGATGCCTCTGACCCAAACAGGCATATGCCCGAAGGATCAAACCAGCTTTGATATAAATCGTTTGGATGGTCTTCAAGGAACCGTGAGGTATGGAACTAGTTTGATATAGAAATTTCTCCAAAACCAAGCTCGATGCAAAATATCCTCCAATTCGAAAAGCAGCCCACACTCCACCAAAGCGATCATACGGGATAGAAAAATGGAACCAACATAGCGTAATTCTGTAAAAACTCGTAAATTTATTAATAAAACAGTATCACACTGACATTTCTGTAGTTGACATAGCGCTTTTTTCAAAATAGTTACAGCAGTGAGGTTCCTCTGACGCGTTTAGTCTCCTTGGACGTCATCTGGTGTGAGCAAATGTTCGATGGAGCATACACACGGTCGGACTTTCAGCCAATAAGCTCACATCCAACATTTCCTGTTAGAAAATCCAACCATGTGTGCGTGGCATTAGACTTTTGGGAGAATTCAGCTGTTCCAACTTGTCAAAGCGTCTTTGTGTGACTGTCTCATCATTCCTGTGTGTGTGTGTGTCTGTCTGACCTTCAATATCAAGTTGTTGGCTTTTTATGTTACATGTGAATGTCATAACCTCACAAAAACCTAGAACCTTGTATTGCACACATTCATTTCTGCTAACTTCAGCAATATGCTATATAAAAGGTGATACCAACTCAGAGAGTCATATATGGAGTTAGATTGACAAATCCCACATGTAGTAATGTGCTAATCATATAATGTCTTATAACCAATCATCTACTAATATGGACACATATTACCAGCTTTAACCACTATATACTGAGACTACGCTAAACTAATTTAACAGGATTTAAACAAATATATATTTATTCCTCTAACTACATAAATACTGGTCTATTTCGGACCCCATTTGACATTCTCTCATTCTCTACCAGATAACGTATATGTCATTCTCAAACTAAATACATACACCAGATACTTCTAGCAATACTCAGGTTTAGATAAGATATTTTACTGAACATTTGATCAAGGTCATTCACACATACTATATTTATCATGACTAATCAGAAAAACATGTTTTGCAAGCTTGCCATGAATCTAATATAACACCCATAAGTGCTGAATTATGAATTTTAGAATGATATTCTAACAATAATTAGGTCCAAAAATGTAACACTCCTTGGGATGACAGTCACTTGTGAATGTTAAATTATATTGATTCAACATTCCTTCAGTGCCTTTACAAAATAAAATGAGGATGCCGTTAATGTACCTGTACCAGGAAAAAAATCCTGGACAGGCACATTGAAGCCCCCTACATAATGGCCAAGGCTTAAGTTTTCTAACTAATTGCTCACAGAGTAGGCTGAGACATATTTCAGACTTGAAAATATTTACCATCAAACTCCAAACGTATTGTGTGTTGATAGAAACTTCCAACAGCTTGATGATATATTGACCATGGTCACGCTTCCAGGAGAATTTTTCCATATGATCACATCCAAAGTTCTTGAATGGGGAGAAAGTGGTCGATCACCTCCATCATACTTTGGTTTTTGGAGATCCGGAAGATGAGCTAAAGGTTCTTTGCAGTGTTTTTAATCACTTCCTGGACGTTAGAAGCCATTCTGGAAGCCCATTTGACAGCTGATGACTCATCCATTGTTAGAGTAGAAGTATAGCCAAAGCTGGTTTGTACTTCTCCTATGGATCACAGGAGTGCTGTTAGTTTTGCAGGACTGTGACCCATTTTCAGCAAAGAGTGGGCTGAAGTCCGTTCTCTGCTGACTTTACAGAAGTCGTTCCAGGCATGCGTCGTCATGACAATGTAAGTCGGGATCCGCCAGATGCCCAGACTATCCTCAGGCTCTCGGTGAACTGCTGAGAGCCTGAGCTGCCCCCCCACCCCCGGCTTCCCTGCTGACAGCTTAATTTAAAAAAAAAAAATGGTGGCACAAAAAAATACACAAAAACAGGTGTGGGGGTCCCCCCCAAAATCCATGCCAGACACTTATCCGAGCATACAGTCCAGTAGGGCAGGAAAGGGAGGGGACGGGTGAGCCCCCCTCGAACCATACCAGGCCGTATGCCCTAAAGATGGGAGGGGGAGTGCTTTTTGGGCAAGGGTGGTAGGAGAGGAGAACTCCGAGATTGGGGGGCACTCACTCGTCCCCTCCCTTTCTTGACTTACCGGGCTACGTGCTCAGATAAGGGTCTGGTATGGATTCTGGGGGGGTGGCGGAAACTCCACACCATTGTTTTTGTGAATTTTTTTTTTAGCCGGGTGTTCTGTTTTATATAGTGCCCTCTATCGAAAAATGCCCGCTCTGGGCTAAGCATGCACAGTACGGAATGGCACTGTTGTGACAAGGCATGCACGGTGCGCCAAAGACAATAGCCGATATTGGACAGAATTATTGCCCGATTCTGCCCCACACTTGTGGAGTGTGTTCAGTGGTGTGGAGGGCAGGTTTTTTGTGTTTGATGGGTGGCTTCAGTGCTGCAAAGGGACAATGTGTTATTCTCAGATTTTGCCTTGCACTTGCAGGGCATGTTCCGTGTGTTGAAGGGCAGTTGTGTTTTTTTTTTTTTGTGGTTGATGGGTGGGATCAGTGCTTTATAAGGCATATTAAGCTGGGTAGCAGAGCAGATTTGGCATGGTATCAGAGCAGATTTTGAGGTGTTAAAGGGTGGATTTGGCTTTGTTGCAGGACTGTGGCAGTTGCACATATTGAGTGTACAGTTCTATCATGGTTGCACCTTAACCCCTTCAGTGCTGGATGTACTGAGCCGCACTGTGGGTGTCGGTAGATGGCTTGTTTGTGACTTTTGACCCTGACCTTTTGGCGTGTTCTCTGTCTATCCTTGTCTGCTAGTTGCACCAACCTTTTGGCTTATCTCCTTTACTATCCCTTCTTGTGCTGAGCTGTTGCTTCCTCTCCATCCCCCTGTAGCCTAGCGTGAACTGTGAGACCCTGGGGGCTGCAACCTGGAGCCAGTTGCAGAGTAGTCCATCCTTGCCACTAGAAGCTCTAATGAACACCTGCTGGCTCTTAAACTCCACACCCTGGGGAATCATATGCTCTAGCTCCCAGTGGGATCTGTGTTGGTGCTCCAGTGGACCTGCCTTCCTGAACCACCCAGAGTTCCATGTGCAGCAGTCAGCCGTAGGGTCCACTTCCTGACTCCAACGGTGTTCATCGTTCACCTGGACTCAAGTTACTTGACAAACACTATCTCTACAATTTTCTTTTATAAAATGTATATATTTAATTACACCCACTCTTCCAAACTGAAATCCGTCGAGACATTTTGATATTTACACATCTCTTCCAATGTTGACAGTTGAAACAGGAATTTGAGCTTGCTGGATTTTTGGCAGGGTGACTTTGAATTTTTTTCTATGGAGACAATTCAAGAGCCCCACCCAGTGCACAGTCCAGATTTGTCATCTAAAAAATATAAAGAAATATTGTTGGAGAAATATGAAGAAAATTATCTGTGCACAGCAATCATGAGTATGGAATAATACTGAACATGGTCAGTTCTGAAATAAATAATTTTCCTTTATAAACTGAATATGATATATGTGTATGAAACAAAACATTTATAAGGTTAAAAGGCGCTTATTACATTGGTGTTTTGTGTAAATTAGAATAGGGCCCTAGAATAGCTCATGTTGGCTAATAAGAAAAACATGCAAAAATAATCCTTCCTTTTATTGGTTTTACTTTTCTAGATTGATTAAAACTGAACTCTGGTTCCTATAAGTTACTGCAATAAAAAGGTAATGATTATTATTGGCAATGCCATTAAAATGAATCAGTAAATTTTTAAATATTTAATCACAAAATGTTAACAGCATACCCAACAAGAGTTCTGATATTTACCAGTGTAAGCTGGAAGACCTTTCAGATCAAAGATCAACCTCACTTTAATAATCCTAACTGCAAGGCTGAGCCCCATATAACAAAAGTTACACCATTGGAATACCTCCCAACTTCTTGAAATTTAAAGCACAAAGTATGTAAACATACAAAGAATGTGCCCATGCCATGTTTGCAATAGTTTAAAGGCTAGATGAAAGATTTATATCACCACAACATTGATAAAGACATAGTACATTTATCTTTCGAGATCTGTACAGCAGAAGAGGGAAAACTGAAGAGGACTGATGGATTTAGTTCCGGGGTAATCTGTCTATATACTTTAAATGGAGATGCTATGCCTTTTAGTAACGGTAATGTCAGTGGTGGATATGGTGAGGCGTAGAGTAATGACTACACACTTATTGAAAAACTGCTAGTGTCGCTCTAAAAGTATGAACTGCGGAGTTGACTACAGAATACATAGAATATTATGATGAAAATATTTCCCCAATAAAATCACATACCTGAGAAAAGTTGATCCTACGTGATGTTTCAGACATGCCATCACTTACCAATTTTTGGTTACCCACTGTCTACCTCTGCACCAACGTGTAAGGAACATTTGTCATCGAACATCATTGCTGCCTCTAACATGTCCTCCTGTGCTCTGGAATTATCTCAGACTGAGATCCAGAAGTGTTTGTGGTCAAAAGTGAAAACAACGAGCTGATTTGATGGAACCGCTGCTCTGTGAGGTGTTCAGGTGGGAAGGCAATGATTCCTCAGACTGGACTGAAAAATCCTTTCCATGGAATCATCCTCCTCTTGTCTTAAAGTAGACGCTTTCCAATTTTCACTCTCGGGTATTTGAAGACTTCTGTAGATTTACTTGACTTCTTTTGGTGTAATCAATTGCCAAAACATCAATAAACATTCTTCATATCCTAGCGGGAAACCTTTTTCCTTGGTTCCTAAGGATCAACCTCCTGGAAAATACTTTGCCAGTCAAGAAATAATTTATATCCTTCATCAAGGATAGCCAACCGCCATAGAAATTCCCCTCTGAGTAGGCAGTAGATGATGTCACCAAACACCCACACATCAAGGCTGCCATCTACAGCCAGTCCCTCTGAAATGGTCAAGTTACACATCTCTGGGGCCATGTAGGATTTGCTTCCATACCCTGCTATGATCACTGTCCCTGTGATCTTAGTGAGGCCAAAGTCCGTAATCGTAACAAATGGCAGTCCTGGTCAAACACCAGAACGTTTTCTGGCTAGAGATCCATGTGTACCAGTATATTTTGCGCTATGAATTTCAGAGGGCTGGAGATTTTCTTCACAGCACAGCTTCACTACATCTTCTGGAATTCCAACCTAGAAAAAAATCTAAAATGTTAAATACAGTAGGGGGGACTATAAGGAGAAATAAAGATTCAGTTAAAACATTTTATGTATGGCCATAGCCAAAAAAAAAAAAAACTTGATATGAATGGATTCTATTGTTGGATGTGGTCACCAAGGCATTTAAAGAAAGTGATGTAACTAAAATTTGTTTACAAACTCATGTCCCAAAAAAGTCAAAGCTCATAAAGTCCTGAGTTTGTAGATCTGTTATTGCACTCTGTATCTGGAGGCCCTTGCATCCTGTTTTTGGCATAACCTGGTATGTATAAGGGCAAAGGCTTGGACTACGGAATCTTCTAGACCCCAAGTATCTTGCATAGGTTGTGCTTGTTGCTCCTGCTTCCTCTAACGTCTATAAGACTCAGACTTTGTAACATTGTATGAGTGGTTACTTCTTCTTCTCCTGCCTCATTTATTGAATAGATGAGGCATAGATTGAAGCGTACCTCCATGAAATCATCCCCTCGTCTGTTCTTGCAGTATTCCTAATTTCTCCAGCCACAGAGGACTTGGAATGAAGCCAATTCCACAGCTTTCTTTAGCCAATTGCTCAATCCATCAATTATTGTTGTATTTCTCCTTAATATGAAGAAAGTCCTTGTCATTGAAGGTTGTGGCAGTGCCTTGTACAAGGGACATCTTCATCCAGAGCCACACAGTATCTAACTTTCATCTTTACTGAAAAGCTACCAGTTAGGTAAAGGGATTTCTTGATCAGTACATATAACCAGGAGACACCTATCCCACAGTAACTGGGTCACATCTTCAGTTGCTTAGATGCACTCAACTAGGATGCCAGCAGAAACGTACCCACCAAGGGTTTATATGTCAGCAGATGCCAATGTGTAGTACAGATTTCTTTTTTCTTCTAAGTTCATTATATTAAAGACTACTGTAAGTCTGGTATAACGTATTGAGCATTCAAATTTGATTTGCTGTAAAAATATTCGCTTGTGTGTGTATATGTATGTGTGGTATGTATGTATGTATGTATGTGTGTGTATATATGTATGTATGTGTATATATATATATATATATATATATATATATATATATATATATATATATATATATATATATATCTATATCTGATAAGACCGATTTGAGATTGTGAGACGAATTTCCTTAATTAGTTCTGAGTCAGCGTAAATCAAAAAGTGTGTTTTATTGTACACACTAAAGTAGAAAATACTTACAAAAATAGTACAATGATAAAATTCTAGTATCGTTCTTTCTTTTCAAAGATATAAAAATAACGTGCTCATGTGCTTTTGGAATCTATCTAAAATGGCAAAAGAATAAACCCTCCTTCACAAGGGTGTTGGCTAAAGAGTGGTTACCATAGCTATTTACCACCTGGTAGTACTAATGACAGGAAGTGGGGGGGGGGGGGATCTTAAACCTTAAACAACATCTCAGTTACATATATATACTTTTGAAGGACATATTTCTAAGATTTACAATATTCATCAAAATCCTGACAGGTTTTAAATGTTTACTTTTTTAATTTTAGCATGTCATAACATGGAGATTGATTGATTGATTCAGAGTTTTTCTTTCACACAATATGGAGAATTCATATTCTAAATTATAATGAAGCCAATTAAAATATAGATATTAAGAATATAACATTCCCCTCTGAAATTTGAATACTAATCATATTTTTCAGATATAAATCCATTCAAAACATTCATGTCTCATTCAAACCAACTTTGATTCAATAACTCCAAATGTTCTGTCGTGTAACTAAATCCGTAACTCGAAAACCCATTCTCCTTTTAAGCTTGTTTTGCAGCAAATCATCTCCTTTCTTAATTTCACTTCTAATTCGATAATATAATTTTTTCATTCTAAACATCAAACATAACTGGAATATAAGAAATAACATAATAAAAAAAATTACAATACGATGTGATAAAATATTTCCTGCTGCTGAAGTTATCGAAGTTTTTCCCCAAATGGATACACTATTACTACATTTTTTCCACCAATTTATTTCCTGAAAATTCTGACCATTGATGTGATATTTCTTGCAAATTGCCTTGTTCATGTTTAAACAATACTTCTGCATTTTGCAATTCCTTAGCCAAAGCTATTAATAAACATTGATCCGTTTGAATTATATTTGCCCATTTTTTCCCATGGAAATTCATCTATTTGGGAAATATTATACGGTGTAGGAAGAGCGCTAATATTTTTCATAAACATATTTGTTAAATTTTGTTCTCAACCCATTAATACTTTTTGCAACAATGTCTCCTTCTATACAATACAAACCTTGATTTAGGTTTTCTGTATTTGTACAAGAAGAAAAAAAGGTTTTAACCCTTTCTATATCTGACATAATCTGAAAACAAACCTTTTTATCTACACGAGTAATTCAGAAATTGTTTCAACTTTTTCTATTCTTGCTGAACATAATGTGTGGTTATGATAACAAGAATGAAATATACTTTTATCTTTATTAGGTAAACAGATAACTTTAGACTGGAATTGTAAACATGATGACAGATCTAATTGTTCTAATTCTGAATTTTCATTGTTAAATACAAAATCTGTATACTGTAATTTATAGTATAATTGTGTATTGCTGACAGGTAATCCCAAAACAGTGATTGGAACCAAAAATTGTTCTCTTCCAGCTATTGGAATCATAGAAGAACTATAACATATGTCCTGCTTGCATCCTATCCATTTATTTACCCATAAATCTGTATGATTTATAGCATATACAAATTCTTTGGGAACGTACTGTAATATGCCAAGAGGAGTTATTCCACTCTGAAATGCTTGCGCAATTATTTTAAAATTAGTGGAATATTCAGTTTGAATCTCTAAGCATGCTCTGGCTATATGAGAATGTTGTCCACTTATCATCAAATCAAGAGTAATATTTTGAAGATGTAAAATAGATGGACCCATTATATTAGCAGTTTTAATTAACATATTTTCTAAAAATATGATTTAAATGTCTTTGTATTTTACTACCATTACTTCCCACTAAACCAGCGGTTTCTAGATAAGACTTTAAAGTATTAATATCCATACTATTTGTTATACTCCCGATTGTGCCAATCCCTCCTAAAATACCTTCAACAATACCACACTTATTTCTGTTATAATTTCTATTATTAATTCCAAACCATCTCTCAATACCCAATTCCATATTAACCAAATGCCCTTGACATTGTGGAAACCTTGTAGAAATTTTCCATTCTGAAACATTAAAGTTCCATAAAATAATGACGACAAATGTTCCTTCTCTCAAAAGTGTTCGGGATTGGAAATGGTTAATCTGAAAAGGAGTTGCAGAGAAACTTTTCTTAACACATGGAGTTTTCCTTGGAGACATAACAATAACACTTGCCTTTGCACATTTCACCGGATAATTTCCTATTGATATGCAACATTCATATATACCAGTATCATTCAAAGATACTCTCATTTGTTGATAAACAAATGTCTCATTGATCCAATTCATGACTATTGTATAACAGATGTGACTTACTAAACCCACCGTTTACCTTCTTCAACTGCTAAGCCCCCCACTTACTAACCCTAGAAATTGAGACCACACCAATCTGGAGTAAACATGGCCGTAGCAGCCAATTATCTTTATTATCAAAAATATTCAAAAACAATTAACATAAATAACATAAATTAACATAACTAAATCAGGTAGTAAGGCACTTCCTCCATTGCAACTCCTCCCGTTGGTCTGTGCTAGGATAACCCACCAATCGCCATCAACCATTACGGCACTGCGGTACCCAAACTATAAAGGACCTCAAGCTGACAAACTAGCTCAGAGGCCAAACACTGACCGCAGTGCACCTGATCACCAACTTTAGCTAAACTACCGTTAGCTATATCACCACCGACGGGTACTATACCACCGATAGGCCCCGAACTGGGGTAAAATCCTTCATCCGCACAGACCAACAGCATGCCGCTGCCACGACAATTGAACCCTGTAAAACAAAGCAACACCATTATTACCACAATAAACCCCCCCCCCCCCCCAAAGCTGAGGGAGCGTGGGAAGCTCGTTTTTCCCTGCAGACTGAGGAGGGGAGGGGCTGCCCACTCTACACATTAACTCCGCTCCTCCCCTCTCAGCTTCTGCAGTAGTACCGCCCACTCCCCACAGGCTCCAGTCCCCAGTTAACACTGTCATGCCCGCCCTTCGCCTATTCTCTCCTTTGCTTTTGCTCCGGGCTTTCTCACTACCAAAAATTCCTTTATGAATTATGATCGTAGAACTGTAAAGAAAACTACCCAAAAACTCATCATTCCTTTTCCAAGTTAACAATGAATTTTGAGGTAAAGATAGTTTTGTATCACATATCAAATGCAAATTATCTTTTATCTTCCATAATTTTCAAAGATTGTGGGAAAATATTTCTGGAACAATCCTATCAACTATAAAAATATCAATTTTGACCCCTATTTGAGTAAATGTTCTTGTTACTTTAAAATCCCCCATGTTCTTACAACGTCCCCTTTTTCATCTCCAATGATGTTTAAATGTTTTGGATTTAATATCTTTACGAAACTTTGAAAAAGGTAATAAAATTGATCAAAGGAATAAAGTATTTTTCCCAGATCTTGACATAGTATTATCCACATCTCCAGACCAAATTGTTGAATCATTACCTTTTAAATATATAGACCAGAAACTCCTCAACAATGTTACATTCAAAAGTTCTGGTTTTGTTATTTAGTCTATAAGATTCCTGCATTTTAACAAAATTTGTTTTGGATTCTATTTTAACTTTGATTTCAATATTATTGCTGTGAATGAAATACAATTGTAAACAGAAATCATATCCCTGTCCTACACATACAAATCCATACAAATCTTCTGCTGTATTTATATCAACATCTCTAAAATTATGATTTTTGTCATATGCATTAATATCAATAACTCTATCATTTTTGTCCTTTTGTAATGATATCAATGTTCTTATTTTTTAGTTAGTCTGCATTGATATCAATGTCTACATCTCTCTTATTTCTGAATAATACGTGATCTTTGTTGTGTATTTCTTCAATCCTGTTAACCTGTGCATAACTGGAACAATTTGTGATATATTTGACAACAGATAAAATTGTCACTAGGGAAAAGATGCATTCTGTGATGATGATACATTTTCTCTTTTTAAGATTTTTTTTCTTTTGTTGAGCTGACATCTTTTCATCTTTTTGGGATCCATGATTCCTCCAGATTAGATTTTTATAATTCCTGAAAAAAGGAATGCAGCATCATTATCTCAGCATATACAATTTGTAATACCTACATTTTATTTCTACATACATTTTTTCACTGAACTGAGAAGGTATTTGTACCCTTTGAACATCCAAAATATCAAATGGATCTTCCCAATTACTTTTCCATGTTTCAACTCCTGAAACTCTAGCTCTGCCTGTAACGTGCATCTCACCATCTCTTGGTGTGGCCTTACATGTGGCAATTCTTTAATCACTATTTTCTTCTGTCTTAGACTTGTGCTAACAACATCTAATTTTATTTTAAATAAACTTTTCCATTCCTGGTCAACTTGATAAACCGCTTATCTTGTACAAAAGATAATTTTGGTTTAATAACAAAATGTTACAAAAACAGTATCAATTGTAGAATATCAAAAATAGATTATTCTTACAATGAAGATTAAATCCGATGTGTGTGGATTTAACAACTCATGTATTTTAAACATACAATCCTTTTTACCTTAAAAACAAATACTATATATCAGTATATATACAAATTATTTCTTAATCTCCTAATCAAATATTGTAATATAAAAGACTTATATTTTTAGCTAACACAATGACACTTTTTATCATGAATTAACTTCCTTTCTCAACTGGAAATGTGTAGAGACCATTCTTTTCATAACATCTGCAACCAATTTGACTTCTCTATAGCCTCTCTTTGAGGTGACGACCAAAAAAACTCACGAGGTAACAAACGCCATTTTCCTTTCTATTTTAAACTCAAAAGGAGAATACTATCTTACACCCATTAAATTAAATGGAATAACATCAACCTAAGTATTTCCTTTGTCCAACAACATTTTTGCAATCCTAGATTTAATTGTCCGATTCATCCTCTCAACAACACCTGCAGACTGTGGATGATATGATACATGAAATCTCTGTTCTATTCCCAAGAATTTACACATCCTCTGTCACTACTGATGTGTGCTGGTATACCCCAAACTGGAAAAACATGATTAATCAACATCCCAACAATAGTTAAAGCATCATCATTAGTGAATCCCACCTGTAGGTGTTGTGGTATATGAAACACCAAAAACCCTTTTAGTCATGACACAAACTTATGGTCTACTGACCCAAAATAATTTTGTGACACCCGATGAAGAAGAAAAAAGTGACGTGTCCCCTTTTTCTTCCTCTGAAATTGAAGGAATCTGTGTGTCTGTTTTCTTCACAACATTAATTGAGACCATTTCAGGTCGAACTACTAATTCTCCATACAAATCTGTTTTCTTAGCTAATTGAATGTGTCTGTAGTTCTACTGCCTACAGCTAACTCTCTATTGTCTTAAACATAAGGTATTCAGTTGCTAATTGAGTACCAAGCTGAGAATGTATTCAGTTACTGAGTACAAAGCTGTTCTTTATCCTACTTTTCAAGTGAACTAAACTTTTTTCAATGTTCAGCCTGAACAAAATAAAAACATCATAACAATGAAAAATTAATAAAAAATAATCCAATGGATTATCCTTGAAAGTATTAAAAATATATCAAAGTCCTCAATAATATTCCAAACGTCAAAACCAAATCTCTGAAGCTCAAATCATAACCTTATTCATAGCAAATAAACATCAACCAGAAAATTCTTACCCTACATGTAGTTAATTTAAGGACTGTTAACATTGTTTTTCACATTGAAAGTAGAACATGGGAAGAGGTAACCAACCTCACGGGACTTTTAACGGTATCGTGAATTACATAATATAGAAGGAACCATGTAGGGATCACACACACAATAAACTATGAATAAAAAATCTTAGAAAACTCGGTCACTATGATATGATGCTCGACATGTTTCACTCAGACGAGTTTCTTCAGGAGCTTTAAATATCAATGACATATGTAATACTGTATGGATAAACGCATATAGAAGATTAAATATAAAGGTGCATATATAGTGTTACAATCATTGTTTCCAGAATGGAAAAACAAGAATAATTAAATACAAGAAAACAAAACTAATATATATATACAATAACTGGGACATCTAGGTCATTAGGGATCAAAAGGCTGGAAGATCCAACACTCACCCGCTGAGAATTCAAAGGATAATTCAATAGGTGTGTGTGTGTGTGTATATATGTATATATATATATATATATATATATATATATATATATGTGTGTGTGTATGTATATATATATATATATATATATATATATATATGTGTGTCTTTATGTCTCTTAGATAATTTTCTGCTGTTTTTTTTAAAAATAAGTGTTTTTTTTTTTTTTTAAGGGGGTGGGGGTTGGGCTTGCCCAGGGCACAGTATAGTCTAGCACTGGATCTGTTTGGGTACTGTAAATCAGGCACTCCTGATCTGGGAGGACAATCTAATGATTGCAGTGCCCAAGGCAAATCAGAGTGCCAAGATCACAGGGCAGGATCCTCTTGCAGCAGATCAGGCTGCCTGCTGCTGACATAAATCAAATGACAGGACCACAGAGTGGAGTTTCCCTCCCCCTCCCCAGGCTCAGCAACAGCTCCCTTATAAAAACAGCCATCAACCATCCTAATTCCTCCTCTTCACTACAGCCAGCCTGAACCCCCCTCCCCCTCCTGCCAGATGACGAGCACTGCAGACTCAGTCAGCTCTCTGCCTACAGCAGCTCTGCTCCCTCCCTCGCGGTCTAGCAAGGAAACAGCTCAGCAGTCATCATCTTACCTTCCTTGCTTCTCAGCTCTCACTCTTTCTGCTACACCCTCTCTTCTCTCTCCTTATTTCTCGCGCCAGATGCAGAGGCACCATGTGACACAGGGGGGCTTTTAAAAGGTAGCACCTCTGCACAACATTCTGAATCAATCCGCCCCCCTCTCAGCCGGGACTAACTAAACATCAGCGGCTTGTGCGGCTGTA
Source organism: Lithobates pipiens (assembly GCF_037356315.1). NCBI lineage: Eukaryota > Metazoa > Chordata > Amphibia > Anura > Ranidae > Lithobates > Lithobates pipiens. Next base: position 24,613,436 of record NW_027507764.1, on the reverse strand, counting down.
TCCCTCCTCTACAAAAAAAAGAGTCCCCAGCCAAGTAGCAGACAGGATTCACATCAGGTACAATATTTAATAGAAATCATGTGAATTGTATGCTAATACCTCCGTGCAATTTTTGAGGGTGCTATGAGGTGCCACCCCTGTGGGCCACTCATGGGGCCCCCCTAACTATGGGCCCTCGGTCCGTGCCCGAGTGACCGACTGGTCAGTCCGCCCCTGTACATTTTTATGTAATTTTTTCTTTGTTTTAACTAATGAGAATCTATCCTTCTCAATGTCAGTATTTGCCTGAAAACATTGATTATACATTGATTTCCATAAAACAGCATCAGAGACCTGTTTCTATAAACCTGTAAATTCTAATTTACTTTCATCAGCTAAAACATCTACAAATTCCATATTAATTTTCTACTCACCAAATATAAAACTTTTCCGTTTTTCCTGCTGGACTCGATTCAATCGTCTGTCAAGACTTCTGTATATCTGAAATTCTCCGGTCTTTGACAATCATCAATATCATAATTTTCTTCTAGGTTCTTTTCAATCTTTGCGAAGTTAATTTCTGTTCATCACTTCTTTCCCCTCTGATCAAAGGAAGGAAGTTGAAGAAAAACTTCCGACTTATGATTGACTGGATGGCTGAGCCAATATTAAAATATTTGAATATATATATATATATATATATATATATATATACACCAACTGAGTATACCAACTGAGAGTCATATATGGATTTGGATTGACAATCCCACATGTAACACTTGTAGTAATGTGCTGATCATGTAATGTCTTATAACCTACTAATATGAACACACATTACCAGCTTTAACTACATTAAGTAACTACAGTATATACTAATACTTATTAATATGACTGAGACTACACTAAGCTAATTTAACAGGATTTAAACAAATATGTATTATTCCTCTAACTACATAAATACTGGTCTATTCCGGACCCCCCTTGACAATCTATACCAGATAACTAATGTCATTCTCAAACTAAATACATACATCAGATACTTCTAGCAATACTCAGGTTTAGATTATCTATTTTACTGATCATTTGATTAAGGTCATTCACACATACTATATTTATTATGACTAATCATAAAAAACATGTTTTGCAAGCTTGCCATGAATCTAACACCCATAAGTGCTGAATTATGAATTTAGAATTGTATTCTAACAATTGGGTCCAAAAATGTAACACTCTTGGGATGACAGTCACTCGTGAATGTTAAATTGTATTGATTCAACATTCCTTCAGTGCCTTTCCAAAAAAAAAAGATGAGGATGTCGTTAATGTACCTGTACCAGGAAAAAAATCCTGGACAGGCATATTGACGCCCCCTACATAATGGCCAAGGCTTAAGTCTTCTAACTAAATGCTCACAGGAGTAGGCTGAGGCATATTTCAGGCTTGACAATATTTACCATCAAGCTCCAACCTGTGTGTTAATAGAAACTTCCAACAGCTTGATGATATATTGACCATGGTCATGCTCCCAGGAGAATTTTTCCATATGATCCTATCCAAAGTTCTTGAATGGGGAGAAAGCGGTCGGTCACCTCCATCATACTCCGGTTTTCGGAGATCCGGAAGATGAGCTGAAGAAGGTTCTTTGCAGTGTTTTTGGTCACTTCCTGGATGTTAGAAGCCATTCTGGAAGCCCATCGACAGCTAATGGCTCATCCATTGTTAGAGTAGAAGTATAGCCAAAACTGGTTTGTACTTCTCCTATGGATCACAGGAGTGCTCTTCGTTTCGCAGGACTGTGACCCATTTTCAGCAAAGAGTGGGCTGAAGTCCGTTCTCTGCTGACTTTACAGAAGTCGGTCCAGGCACACGACATGACAATGCAAGTCTGGTCTGCCAGATGCCCAGACTGTCCTCGGGCTCTTGGTGAACTGCTGAGAGCCTGAGCCGGCCTCACCCGGGTTTCCCTGCTCACAGCTGTATGTAAAAGAAAAAAAAATGACATCACAAAAAAATGTGGGGGCCCCCCAAAATCCGTACCAGACCCTTATCCGAGAATGCAGTCCAGCAGGGCTGAAAAGGGAGGGACAAGCAAGCCCCCCTTGAACCATACCAGGTGACATGCCCTCAACATGGGTGGAGAGGGGTGGTGGGAGACAACAACTCTAAGTTTTTTTTTTTGTTTTTTTTTTTTTTGAATAAAGGACTTGTCAAAAACCGTGTGTGTTTTTATTTTTTTTACATTTTCACTGCTTTTTCTGGTGAATGGATAGGGGTGCATCTCTAGGGTCTGGGAGTCCCCTTGATAAAGGGGGCTTACAGATTCCAATAAGCCTGCTTACAGACCCTGACAAGCACTGGCCAGGGTTGTTGGGAAGAGGCCCTTGTCCTCCTCAGCATGGAGGCAAGGTGCTTTGGGGTAGGGGGCGCAGAGCCAACGTTTTTGTGAGTTTTTTTTTTTTTTGCCAGTGTTCTATCGAATAGTGCCCTCTATCGAAAAATGCCCGTTCTGGGCTAAGCATGCACAGTACGGAATGGCACTGTTGTGACAAGGCAAGCACAGTGCGCTGAAGATGATAGCTGATGTTGGACAGAATTATTGCCCGATTCTGCCCCACACATGTGGGGTGTGTTCAGTGGTGTGAAGGGCAGGTTTTTTGTGTTGATGGGTGGGTTCAGTGATGTAAAAGGGACAATGTTGTTCTCCGATTTTTGCCTCGCTGTTGAAGGGCAGTAGGTTTTTTTTTTTTTTTTTTTTTTTTTTTTTTGATGGGTGGGATCTTGTAAGGCATATTAAGCTGGGTAGCAGAACAGATGTGGCATGGGTATCAGAGTGGATTTGGCTTTGTTGCCGGACTGTGGCAGTTGCATATATTGTGAGTACAGTACAGTTCTATCATGGTTGCACCTTAACCCCTTCAGTGCTGGATGTACTCTATACAGCACACAATTGCGGACATGTATTGTGGATTGATGTTTACAGCAAATAAGGGTAGGACACAATCGCTGATTGTTGGTGAGTGGATCTGGGTGTGTGTTGCAGGACGGTGGAAGTTACGGGTGTGTTGTGTGTACAGTACACACTTTTTTTTTATTTTTATTTTTTTTATTAGCATGTCCCTGCCGAAGCTGCTACCTCGTGCTCTCTACATGTAGCACTGGAACCAGAATTATAGTTTTAGATGTTATATCCACTATTCCTTAGCACAGGGGAACACAATTTGGCAGTATAATTTTATTTTTGTGTTTTTCGCAAAGACTAAACAGTTGAGACAGGAATTCATGAGCTTGGTGGATTTTTACACACCCCCCCCCCCCCCATGTACCAGACAGTGGTCTTGTTCAACCCTTGGGGACAGTGCAGATTTGTCATCTAAAAAATATAAAGAAATATTGTTGGAGAAATATGAAAAAAAATTATCTGTGACCAGCAAACATGAGTATGAAATAATTTTCCTTATAAACTGACTGAATATGATATATGTGTATGAAACAAAACATTTATAAAGTTAAAAGGCGCTGAGTACATAGGTGTTTTGTGTACATTAGAATACAGCCCTAGAATAGCTCATCTTGGCTAATAAGACAATAAACATCCAAAAATAATCCTTCCTTTATTGGTTTTACTTTTCTAGATTTATAGGAACCTGAATTCAGTTTTAATCAGTTACTGCAATAAAGAGGTAATGATTGTTCTTGGCAATGCCATTAAAATGAATCGGTAAATTTAAAATATTTAATCACAAAATGTTCACAGCATACCCAACGAGTTCTGATATTTACCATTGTAAGCTAGAAGACCTTTCAGATCAACCTCCTTGATTCTAGTTTCACTTTAATAATCCTAACTGCAAGGCTGAGCCCCATATAACAAAAGTTACGCCATTGTTATACCTCCCAACTTCTTGAGATTAAAAGGGAAGGACACATAGCACAAAGTATGTAGGCATACAAAGAATGTGCCCATGCCATGTTTGCAATAGTTTAAAGGCTAGATGAAAGATTTATATCACCACAACATTGATAAAGACATAGTACATTTATCTTTGGAGATCTGTACAGCAGAAGAGGGAAAACTGACAGAGGACAGAGCGATTTAGTTCCCGGGGTAATCGGTCTATATACTTTAAATGGAGATGCTATGCCAGTGGTGGATATGGTGAGGCATAGAGTAATCACTACACACTTATTGAAAAACTGCTAGTGTGGCCCTAAAAGTATGAACTGTGGAGCTGACTACAGAATACATATAAAATATTATGATCAAATTTTTTCCCCAATAAAATCACATACCTGAGAAAAGTTGATCCTACGTGATTTTGTTTGACATGCCATCACTTACCAATTTTTGTTTACTCAATGTCTACCTCTGCACCAACGTGTAAGTAACATTTGTCATCAAACGTCATTGGTGCCTCTAACATGACCAGGGTAGTCTAAAGGTCCCTTTTTACCTGTTACCCATTCCACTCCAACCTCCACCCCATAAAGTATGAGACCACACCTTGCTTTGGAGTAAAATGGCCATAACAGCCTTTATTACAATACTCAAACGCTCCAATCAAAAAAATATATATCTAACTAACCAAACAATATACATATAACCATAACGCACATCTGGTAACTAATAGCATATAGCTAACATGCCCGGTCTGGTGATCTCTGACGGTGACCCATAACTTTACCAACCAAACAACTCACTGCGGTACCCACTTCGAATTTTTCCAGGCCTCCAGCTGTGACTGCTCGGAGACAACCTCCGCAGTGATAACCATAACGGTATTCCATCCAACGTTCAGGAATACACTGGAGGGACCCATACTAGCAATGCGCCCCCCACCCCTTATCAGATGACTTCTGATTTACCGCCAACCGTCAAAGACCACCAGACACATACCGCCAGCGTCCAATTCCTTCCGCACAGCTGTCATGACATCCGATCAACGCCACCTGAAAAAGAACAAACACCACCGGCATACCCCTAAAACTAGGGAGGGAGGGTGGGAAAAACTGCCTCCTCTCTCTGTCCCCTCCGTCGAACTGACCTTTTGCTCCGCCCCTCCACCTTTTTTTATAGGGCTCCTCCCCCATCCCTCACACTCTCCCCCGGTTCCTCCCCCACAGCCCATTCTCACTGTGGCTTAACCCCCTAGCTCCCTTTTAAACATCCCTGTCATGCCCCAGCCCTCCATTACTTCCCTTTTTAGTCCATCCACTGCGGGCCTCCCTTGTCCTCCTTTGCTCATCTCAGTCTGAGATCCAGGAGTGTGTTTGGTCAAAAGTGAATACAACGAGCTGATTTGATGGAACCGCTGCTCTGTGAGGTGTTCAGGTGGGAAGGCAATGATTCCTCAGACTGGACTGAAAAAATCCTTTACATGGAATCATCATCCTCTTGTCTTTAAAGTAGACTCTTTGCAATTTTTACTCTCAGGTATTTCAAGATTTATGTAGATTGACTTGACTTGTTTTGGTGTAATCAATTGCCAAAACATCAATAAACATTCTTCATATCCCAGCGGAACCTTTCTCCATGGTTCTGGAGGATCAACCTCCTGGATATTACTTTACCTGTCAAATTATTTATATCCTTCATCAAGGATAGCCACCCACCATAGAAACTACCCTATGAGTAGGCAGTAGATGACGACACCAAACCCCCACACATCAAGGCTGCCATCTACAGCCAGTTCCTCTGAAATGGTCACGTTACACATCTCTGGGGCCATGTAGGATTTGTTTCCATTATCCTGCTATGATCACTGTCCTTGTGATCTTAGTGAGGCCAAAGTCTGTAATCTAAACACAATGGTAGTCCTGGTCAAAGACCAGAACATTTTATGGCTAGAGATCCATGTGTATTATTTTGCACTGTGAAGGGCTGGAGATCTGCACAGCACACCTCTTAACTTTGTCTTCTGGAATTCTCACCTAGAAAAAAATAAAATAAAAAATATAATATTAAATTTAGTCGGGGGGACCATAAGGAGAAATAAAGATTCAGTTAAAACATTTATGTATGACCATAGCTTTGTATGGATTTTATTGTTGAAATGTGCTTTGTCTTAACAGTGGTCACCAAGGCATTTAAAGAAAGTGATGGGACATTGAAATTGTTTATTAACATAACTAAAATGTGTTTACAAACTTGTGTCCCAAAAAAGTCAGAGAGAAGCTCATGAAGTCCTGAGTTTGTAGAGCTGTTATTACACTCCTTATCTGGAGGCCTGTGCATCCTGTTCTTGGCATAACCTGGTGTGTATAGAGGCAAAGGCTTGGACTCACTTGGGTCTAGAAGATTCTGATTATCTCTTGTGGTGCTTGTTGCTCCTACTGCATCAAACGTGTATCAAACTCAGAATTTGTAACATTATATGAGTGGTTACTTCTTCTCCTGCCTCATTTATTGAGTAGATGAGGCATGGACTGAAGCGTACCCAAATGTGTATGCATATAAAACGTCCTAACCCACCGGGTTTACTCTTGAGGCTGAATATAGTCTGAAGAACTTAATGGTGCATCAGCAGATATAGATATATATATTCTCCATTAACAAAACAAAAGCAACGTGTGCAGGGGATTTTGTGGCAATAACATATTGACAGACTACTTGGAATCCTGTCATGGCTGTCACTTTAATGTATGGACCTGCGTGGGCTACTGCTGTTGCCAAATTTATTGTGTGTCCTAAGCGGTTGACTGCTTCTACTAAATTTACATTGCATCTTCGTATTTCTGATGCATTTCATAACTCTGTCGCAGTGTCGGGCACCAAGCATTATCCACAGGATGTTACCCGCACATCACATCCATTGTTTTCCAGTCACTTTACAAGCAACCAGTTAGAGCTTTCGTAGCCATCATGATTATATGTGCGACGATAGTAGTGTGTAACCTTAGTCACAATTTTGTGTGCTCATGCTGGGTCTTCATCACAAAAAGTTTTTTTTGATTTTGTGTCACAGATTTAAAAAAAAATTAACTGTCGATCAACTTGTTTCCCATTATCGCCTGGCTTTTAGGCACTCCTTGAAACATTATTAGTCCTCCTATTTTAAAATGTATGGCATGTTTACCGAAAACTACCTAGAATAGAAGAGGGGGTCTACTGCATCTGCTGACAGAAATGATAAAGAAGCTCCTTGAATAGTCTCTTCAGTCAGCTCAGCATTAAAGATGACATGAAATGCCTGCAGATGCTGTTTCCAGTCAATTGCATTATGTGGCTCTCTTATACAATAACATTGAAGGCTAGAGGTTCCCGCCCTGAGTTGTTTACCCAAACCTTAGGTCTTAGAATTTGGACACTAGGAGTGATGTCCTCACACAATGACCTGTTTGCTGACGACATGTCCTTCTCTGTGTCCAAATGAATAAGTACCGATGTTGCTAAGTATAATTTTTATCTTCTAGTTTTAACTATCTTTTATAAGAATTGAATAAAGAAATGCCCATACCTACACCTAAATGTACATCCATTTGGAAAGATCATGGAACACAGGTCTGCAACAGGTGCCAGTTCCTGGGCAAAGACAAAGTAGTCAATGGTGAAGAAGATTGGTTATAGGGACCTGCTGTCATGCCACATTCTGGCAAGAAAGTCTCTACAACCCGCACCCCCCAATCATGGGGGATGGAGTTGTAGTGAGTCTCTACATCTAGGGCTACCAACCAGACTCCTTCTGGTATATCAATGCCATCTAAGGCCCGGGTGAGGTCGCTGGTACCTTGAATATGAGAGTTAAGTGCTTTAACTTGAGGTCTTGAAAAATCATCATTTTTACTAGAAGGTTCAGTCCATCGTCTGACACTATCAGCCTCCCTGGCAGTTCTATCAAGCTTTTGTGAATTTTCGGCAGAGTGTATAGCGTCGGTGTCCTTGGAGTTCTGACATCAAGGAATTCAAGAGTGTTTTTTTTTTTTTTTTTTTGTCCTTCTTTCCAAATAAATCTCAGGTATTCTATACCATTCTTGGTTATCCAGTATGTTTATACTAGGCCACCTCTATTACCACAATGTTTCCACATTTGTCTGAAGGCTTTATAATCAAGCTGGAGTCCTTCTTCTTCTTTTTTTTTTTTTTTTTTTTTATATTCATCAAGGGCCACATTTTGCACTGAACTAAGATTAAAGACTGCAGGGGTTTTCCATGTAGTATTTTTGATCTCATTGACTACCTGCTGGGTAAAAGCCCAAATGTTCGGATTAGCTTGAAGAAGAGGAAAAGCTCGAGATTTAGGTTTGTAAATTTTAGGGGATGGGAAACAAGGTTCCACGGGGGGCGTCCGCACACCAGGGAAACTAAATCAAATCTCATCAATCTCCAATGGAAGCAAGCCCTCTGATGTATTTCCTTCCTCCCATCAAGTAATTGATTACCTTCAGATCCTCCATTTTGAAATTTTCCCACAGATCTCTGGGGGGACCTTTTTGGTAAAGGTTCCTGATATCATCAAATATTGTTTTTTTTTTTTTTTTTTACAATTTCCGAGTGAAAAGATTAACATATTAAATCTACTCAAATTGATCAATCTTTTTAGTAGGACAATAGGTTTAATCCCAGCGATTTAATACCTCAATTTGATCGTTAGAACTTGTGATGAAAGATATATTCTAATTTGTCTGATTCAAAGGAGTTTTGGGTTCTTGTGTTTCCCATCTTCGAACCCCTTTTGAGATCCAGCATGACCAGAGGGAAATAAATGTCAAATAGAGCTTTATTTTGGTGGTATTTCATCACCTCCTGCAGTTTTTTTATTTTTTGCTAAACAAATAAATAAGTGTTTTTTCTTCTGCTATAAAATGTTGTAAATAAGTACGTTTTTTTTTTCTCCTTTTTTACTGATGGGCCCTGATAAGCTACACTGATGGACATGGATAGGCGGCACTGATAGGCAACGCTGGGTACTTGTGGCACTGGATGGCACAGGCAGATTGCACTGATAGGCATCACTGGTGGCACTGGCAGACATTGCAGATGGGCACTGATTGGCATATCCCTGGTGGTCCTGAGCATTCATTCGTGGGGGGGCCACGCTAATAAACAATCAGCACAGACCCCCCCCCTCCCATCAGGAGAATCGCCAATCGGCTCTCCTCTACTCGCGTCTGACAGTGAGTGAGGAAAAGCCGATAAACGGCTCTTCCTGTTTACATCGTGATCAGCCGTGATTGGACACGGCTGATCACATGTTAAAGAGCCTCTATTAGAGTCTCTTTACCTAGATTGGTGTAGCGGTGTGGCAGACTGGGACGCCCCCACAGGCGCGCGCCCGGCAGTTATCCTGTTGCACATTATATGACACCCAGTCATGATAACTGAACCACCGTCCGGCCGCCATTCTGCTATAAGCCGGGCGGGAAGTGGTTAAAGCTGTTCAAATCTCTCCTCAACAGATTTGATTATGACATCCAAGACAGTGTAGAGCAGTGTTTCTCAACTGCAGTCATCAAGGCATCCCAACAGGTCATGTTTTCAGGTTTTCCCTCAGATTAAACAACTGTGGTAATTACTAAGGCAGTGGAACTGATCAAATCACCAGTGCAAAATAATGGAAAGCATGAAAACATGACCTGTTGTGGCTCCTTGAGGACTGGAGTTGAGAAACACTGGTGTAGAGGCACTGAACTTTAAACAGTTTTTTTTGGGTATCTTGGATCATCTTGTCCCTCGTAGGAAAAAAGTCTCCTTTTTTTTCTTCTCTGCACTGTGGAAGGGAACAAAGGTTCAATTTCCATGTCCAGTGCCATTGTTCATGCTTCTGTGAGTAACTCCCCAAATCCATTATCAGACCGATAAGTATTCAGGAAGGTTTTGCTGGATTCCAAAAGCTCCACAACATCTGGCAAGTAAATTGTTTGACGTTGAAGAAGTTTGCTTACTGCATTAATGCTACTTCATATGTTTAAACCACTATAGTGTCAACCACAAATATAAAGCTGTTCTGCTCTTTTGCCAATGAAGCAGCCTCACTTCTTGCAAGAATAGCAAATGCTGGATCTTCTTAAATTGCCATCAGTGTGTCATATATTTTTAGCTATTTGAAATCTGAAAGGAACAATGACATCAATTCTACTTGACCATCTTGTAGTTGACATTGACTTCACCGTCAGCCTACTGATGTGCTTCTTTAAGATGTCCCACAGATTTGTTGAGCCAGGCAAGAAAAATAAAAACACTTCTTCTGCAAAGAACCAAAAAAATTAACTGGCTTCCCTACAACACATAACAGCATCATTTACAATGAGGTTTAAAGAATGAGCACTGCAAGGGATAGAGAATGCCAGTAAAGTCAAATCCATGACTCTCTTCTGAACACTAGAGTGCTCCCCTTTCATGTTGGACCCGTGTGTCATACTCTTGGCCTTTCATATCGGTTAATGGAATGTTCAGTTTCCTGCCAAAATCGATTCAGTCAACTGTTCTCTAGTTGACCTATGAACTGGTATGAATCCGATTAAATCTTTCTTCGATTTTCACTTCAGAGCTTGCTGTTATGGAGTCCCCTTGTATGATTGACACAGACCTAACAATGATGGTCATATGTTTCACAAGAGCATCATCTGGTGTGCAGTCAAGAATGATGGAATAGTATGTCATATTTTTTTAATAGTAGAATAAAATGGTTATTTCTTTAGAAGTAAGGCCAATCAATTTGGTATATCCTTTCCCAGATAATGGCAATACATTTCTGAATTTTTATATTTGGAAGTTGGTTCTGCATCACTGTATCAAATGTGACCAGCATTTTCAAATGTTGCAAATAATAACCATTGTTTGCACTGTAAAGTGTGCCATTGCTTCCTCTGAAACTCAAGCACTGCTTATTAAGATAATGGGCGATGGCTACATGGCGCCGGAGAACACTTTGCCAGTGCTTTGTTTCGGTTTTTAAACTCTGTTAAGCCTGGTCAATAGATCTCTTTTTAATGAAAAGTAAAAAAAAAAAATCTTTCCCTCTCCTCTCCTCGCCGTAGAAGTGAAGTCCGGGATGAGAGTCTCTGGAAGTGAGTGTCCCCTTACTGATGAGTACTTTGGACAATGTAGCAGGAAGTGGTCCTCATCCTCCAGAACCCCCTGGTCACATTGCTGGCACAGTCTACTCTCCCTGGGCTTGTAGGTTTGTCTGTGCCGTCCTAACTGGATTTCCAGGCTGTGGGCGCTCAGTCTGTACAGGCTCAGGGTCTGCCTTTTATTTGGGGTCTTGTAGCACCTCCAGGTACGGGGCCAGTTTGTATTCTCTCTGTAATGACTGGTAAACAGTTAGTTTTTTGTAGTTATTTAGTTTCTCCATTCTCCAACATATTTTTTGTTATAGTCATTCGTTATGTTTTTTTTTTTTTGAGATTTTGTCAGGCTGCATTGTTGAGAGTTTGGAATAGACAAGGTGATGAGTTGTTGCCGGACACACGGTTTGGACCGGTCCTTACTGTTCAGTAAGGCTTTATGGTGGTATGAGTTGGGACTGCTGTTTTGTAGGTGGTCCCAGTATGATAGCGCCCTCTTCTGTACTGCGAGAAGTAAAGGAAATCTGCCCAACTCAGATCGGCAAGCACTGTTGGAGGTGCTCAGACTTGGAGGAGATGTTTTCAGAATTCCAAATGGAATGTTTCTGTTGGGCTGGGGTCCCATTTGGATTGGTCTGGGTAGGTGTCAGGACCCCAAACTTCACTGCCATAAAGAAGAATTGGGGTGATGACGCTATCAAATATTCTGAGCCAGACTCTTAGTGGTGGTTTTAGGTGGTAAAGCTGTCTCCTGATGGCATAGTAGGCTCTGCGTGCCTTGTCTTTTAGTGCCTCTATGGCTGGCTTGAAACTTCCTAATTTTGTTAATTTCTAGGCCGAGGTATGTGTAGCTGTTTCATCAACAGGGCAATTGTTTAATTTTAAAGTAAGGGCTCTTTGTTTTTGTATTTTTCTTTTGGAACACCATTATTTGTTTTGCTTGAGTTGATTGGTAATGCCCATGTGGCACTGTATTTTTCTAGCACTTCCAGGCTGTCTTGTAGGCCTTTCTCTGTTGGTGACAGAAGTAAGAGGTCCTCCACATACAGCAGGAACTTCACCTTGGTGTCGTGTAGACTCAGTCCTGGTACTGGGGAAGACTCTAGAGCTGCAGCCAGTTCATTGATGTAGATGTTGAAGAAGGTTGGACTTAGGCTGCAGCCCTGTCTGACTCCTCGGGCCTGCCGGAAATGTTTAGTTCTTTTCCCATTCACCTTTACGCTGCAGCTGTTCTCAGTGTATGAACTCTTAATAACATCATATGTTTTCCCTCCTACTCCACTCTCCAATAGTTTGAGGAACAGGCCTGGGTGCCACACTGAGTCAAATGCCTTCTTAATGTCCACAAAGCAGGCAAATATCTTTCCCTGTTTTGTATTGTGAACATGGTTCTTGATAAGGTTGTGCAGGGTGTAGATGTGGTCTGTAGTGCGATGGTTTGGCATGGACCCTGCCTGACTTTTGCTTAGGACATTGTGTTGTGTGAGGAAGTTGAGGATCTGTTGAGGATACTGTTGAATAGTTTTCCTAGTGTGCTGCTGAAACATACCCCCCTGTAGTTGGCTGGATCGTACTGGTCTCCACTCTTATGGATGGGTGTTATGAGGCCTTGGTTCCATACTTTAGGGTAGTAACCAGCACTCAGGGCCAGATTGAAGACTTTGCATATTGCAGCGTGTACATCTGAGGAGCCGTGTTTAATCATCTCTGGCAGGATTCCATCCATCCCACTGGATTTTTTGGTTTGCAGGTTTTGGATTTTCTCCCTAATTTCTTGGGGTGTAACCGATACATCTAGGGGGTTCTGGAAGTCCTTACATTTTTCCTCCATATCATTTAGTCTTTTGATAATGTCTTTTTGTTCTACAGTTAGAGCCTCCTCTGGAGTATCTTTGTAGAGGTTCTTTAAAGTAGTTGAGCCAGATGTCGCCATTTTGAATGTGGAGGTTGTTTTTCCTGGGTGCTGAGCCAATATTCTTCCATATTTCCCAGAAAGAATTTTCCTGAAGTGCCTCTTCCAGCTGTTGCAGGTGTTTGGAGATGAGGTTTTGCTTTTTCTTTTTAAGGGTTTGTATTTTTTTCTGTAGGGTGGCATGGGCTATCCTTAGGTCAGTGCTGTCAGGGTCTCTGTGTTTGTTATTGGAGACTGTCCGTAAGGTGTTAATGCTTTGCATTCTTTGTCGAACCATTTATTGGATTTTGTTGGATGGTTTCTTGTAGTTGGCTTTTCTCAGCTGGGCTGTTTCTGCAATGGTGTGTAGTATTTTATGGAAATCCTTTGTTGCCTGGTTCACACCTCGTGGGCTTATATCATAGGCATTGTTTTGGAAGTTTTCAAGCTGTTTCTTAATGTCAGGTCTGTCAGTTACTTCTCTGTATTTTGTGGTAGACTGTTTGGACCATTTAAATGATGGTGGCAGGTTGCAGAGAGAAGCCTGGTGGAGTTTTGGTGATGGTTTGCTAGAAGATTTAATGTATAGCAGCAGTTGGTTGTGGTCTGACAGGTTTGTTTGTGGGGTGACTGTAAAACCATTGAGTGTGGGGTTCATATCTGTGATGGCATAGTCTACCACACTGCTGCCTACATGGGAGCTAAATGTGTACATTCCTAGAGAGTCCCCCTTGGTACAGCCATTGAGGATGTAGAGGCCCAGACTTCAACACAAATTCAGCAATTTTCTTCCATTTTTGTTGTACTGTCAAAGCTGTTTCTCTGTATCGACTCATGATCGTAATTTGCATGGCCTGCTATGTACATACAAAAAAATAAAAAAAATACATGAATGTGGTGCATTGGGCATTACTATAAATGGGTCAGGGTGCTATTCACAATGAATGCCACCACAACGCACATAGAGCAGGTGGCAGCCTGCAATGATATGTACGGTATAGTGTGGGGTACCACAAGTATAAATGGGCCCTCAGCTTCTCTTATTTGCTTCCTTTAGGTCTGTTACTGTATTATATATCCAATTGAAAGTATTTTGTTCTATTGTATCTGATCCATAAATGCAAAAATAGCTCTAGAAGCTCTAAATCCTGCCAGAAATCCAGTGAGCTCCTATCTACCTGTAGTAAGCTCAATGAAGTCTCAGACATTGCTAACAGGTGTGACAAGTTCACCTCTGTGGACTACAGAACACCCCCCAGTGTAGTCCCAACTCACTTCCTGTCTCAGGGTGACAACGCTGCTCCTCCTCCCATAGATACAGTACAGTGAGTGTTGTCACCCTGGGACAGGAAGTGTATTCCTGGCAGGATTACAAGGTCAAAATCAGGGGAAGAATAAATCCTGAAAATAGAAAAGCAATGCAGCTACCACCGCTAAGGACTGGGGCAGCTGCAAGTCCATTGTACCATGCTGTCATTTATCAGATGGATTGCCAGCTCTTGGGTCCATGTTGCAGCACTTGTAATAATTACAGTTTTCAGTTGGGGGGGAGGGGGGGTTATAAAAAGGATCGAAAATGCATTCCATGCTGTCATTTACCCAATGGAGTGTCAGCTCTTGGGTGCATCTTGGAGTACCTGTAACCATTTTAGTTCCCAGTTGGAGGGTGGTGTGCATTTAATAATTATTCTTAAGGTGTGCATTTAATGCAGAGCTCAGAGCTTGTATAGTCCTTTTCCCTTCCTGTCCTAGCCTTGAGGTCTCCACAGATGAGCACTCGTCCCAGGGATTGGAAGTGGATAGTCTCCCTTTGTAGGACCTCATAGGTGTCTGGTGTGAAATATGGGGACTCTCCTGGGGCGTTGTATGCTGCACAAAGTTAGATGTATGACTGAGAGGTAAGAATGGAGCTGCTTATTCTTAGCCAGATGTGGCTCTCTCCTTTTTTAAGTGCACTGATGTTCCCAGCTTCTCCTTATACCAGACAAGTATTCCTCCTGAACACCGACCCTGTTTGATGTTCTTATCTTTCTGTGCGGGGACAGAGAATTCCCTATAGCCAGTAGGTACTGATGGTTCATCCTGTGCCCGGGTCCATGTTTCCAGGAGGATTTGTATGTCCGTCTCACATAGTCTTTGCTTGAAAATTGGATCATTTACTTTGGATCCGAAGGCTGACGCATTCAGACCCTGAATGTTCCAGCTACTGATTACGAATGATGTCATTTATTGTTTGTATATTTATATACCTTGTAATGGGTAAATTTCCTGTGACAAATCGGGTTATGGGTGGTTGTTGTGTGTTTTTTACTTTTTTTTTTTTAGCTGTCACATAGTTTATTGCATAATGTGCTCAGGAGGGTTCTTATCGCCTCCTTTTCTCTTCTCTGTAGTGATCTTGGCATCCATCTTGGCTTGGATGGTTTACTCCATTCTTGCCATCTTCGTGGCCCTGTTTTTTTGACTGAGTGTATTGTTGTTTTGTATTAGTGGCAAGGTTTGGGGTCTTGCAGTTTTAATTGTCTGAGAATGGGTTGTGCCATGGTCAGGTTTGTGAGTTCTCTCAAGAACAATGTCTTTGAATTCTCTTGCCAGGTGACTGACCCCTTGTTTGTTCAGATGTTTGTTGTCATAGAGGTGTTGGGGCATTTATAGAATGGTGTTGTGCCAGGTGAATGGAAGTCTCTGACCTGGTTCTGTCTGCCAGCTCTGTTGATTTGTTCAATTATATTGTTTGGCATGTCTCTCCTTGGAAGAATGGAGGACAGAATTACTTTGGACTGTGGGAATTTTTGTTGTGCAGTCTGTTAGTTGCAGTAATTTGTCCACGGTAGCGTCCTGTTGTTCCTGGATGTTGTTTGTGCCGGTGTGTATGATGATGTGTTTGGGGTTAGTCATCGCTGATGACTTCTGTTGCCTGTTCAATTGCGGAACAGTGGATTTTGGAGACTCTTGTTTCTGGGAAGAGCCGTTTAGTGTTGAGGTATTTCCCATTTGAGTCTATTAAAACAATTTCAGAAGTTTGTTGCCTGTTCTTGTGGTCTGATAATGGTGTGTTTGGGATTTCTGGGCTACTGGGGTTGTCTTGGCTGTTGCTGGGCTTTGTAATGTTAATTTTAGGAAGTTGATGAGTCTCACCAGTCTGTAGCTTGTTGATGGACACTCTGTACGTACTTTTAATTCTGTTTCCTGATTGTGGAGTATCATTTGTGATTTTAGTGTATTTATTTCTTCCCTCAATTGAGTGTTTTCTTGTTGTAGCTGTTGCCAGGGGCGGGCTGGGCCGGGGAGCAGGGTGGAAATTCCCCCCCCAGGCCGGCGCCTACATTATCTTTAAAACTGCTGCTGCGCTGGCTGGCTGTTCGTTTTTTTTTTTTTTTTTCAGGCTGTGACGGGCGGCCTGGCCTGGGTCACACAGTATTAACAACGTCGGCCGCAGTGGCTGCTGATTGGCTGGCTTGATGCTGCTGCCCAGCCTGCGCTGCATTGTGGGAGTTGTAGTCCGGCTGCACTAAAGCTCCTGGAGGTGTGAGCGTAGCAAACTACAACTCCCACCTCCCAGGAGTCTCAGAGGCCGGCCAGGTGTGTGGCACGTCAGGGGAGGGGACGCCCGGCGTCAGGAACGTCACGTTGCACGTGACCTGCTGGGCTTATGGGCGCTGACTCGAGGAGAGGCTAGTTGCAGTCTGCACAGCAAATAAGAAATTACGAGACCTGCTTCAAGATCATCACCCCCCACCCCTGAAGAGTGACAAGGACCTAGCTCAGTGTCTCCAGTCCTCACTGAAACAACGCTCCCCAGCCTAGTAGGTAAGTAAGGCATCTGTGAGGATGGAATAGAATAGGAATATAATAATGCATAGCATAGTCATCATGACAAATTTAAATTTTGGCAGTGGCTGCTTTTGTTTTTTTTCTAGCACCCTCACCCCACCAGCGGACTTATCTAACACCCTCCCCCCGCACCAGCGGACTTATCTAACACCCCCCCCCGCACCAGCGGACTTATCTAACACCCTCCCCCCAGCGGACTAGCCCAACCAATCCCCCACCCCCCTCCTGCATGCACGGCCAGCAGCACAGACGCACACAGCCACCCCCTAGACCCCTCGGTCACTGGAGCTGACTGATCTGGGATGACACCCGCCTGCTGCATGCCTGCCACTTACCCCATCTGAGTGGTGGGTCAAGCAGCAGGTGAATTGCAGCAAGATGCATATAGGGGGTGGAGAGGAGAGAGGGGGCGGCGCCCTGGTGTCCCTAATGGGCCCGCATTGCATTTTGGTTCTTCTGGTTTGAATGGAGCCCTCAGTGAGCTGATTCGGTGGTTCAATGGGCCACGTGACTGGACTTGCCCCCCTGGCCTAAGGCTGCCAGCCCACCCCTGGCTGTTGCATTGTAGATCAAATTTCTAATAGGGCAGACTTGTGTTCTGACTTGTGTGTTCAGCTCTTCCCTCAGCTGGTCATTTACATGTTTGTCACCCAACTGTCTTTGAAGCTGTTCTTTGAACTATACAAAATCTCTCTCTAGGTGAGATAAGCAATCTCTGAGGATGTTGGGTGAGGGAACATCAGCCATGTCTATGGATGTCTTTGCTGGTATCTGTTTCTCATCCTTTTTGGCTGTAGCTTTTAGATCCTTATAAACCTTGGCATGATCTTTAATTTTGGGGGAAGACATGCTTAAACTCCTCTAATTGTTCCTCTATGCCTTGCGCCATGATGGTACCATTGTGATATATGTTCAGGGTGAGTATCTTCCTCATCTCTGACCTTGATCTGCCCATGCAGATACCTCCCTTTGTAATATTCTTGTAGTATTTACAGAAAGCTGTATGCCAGGCTTCAGTGTCCTCAGTATAGAATAACAGTCAATCAGTTTTCTTTCTGTCATGTTCAGTACTGGTGAAGTCAGGAAATAGTCTCTGGATTTTGCTTAAGAAGTTCTTTTTCATGGCTTTCTTTGTTCTTTTCACCCTCTGAGTAAACAAACAATCTCCAAGACATCAGACCCCCTGCTGGCTTTGGCTTGTGTAATGGGGTCTGTGTTTGGGGTATTTTCTTTCTGCTGTTCCATTTTTAAGTATAGAAGTTTGCGTAAAAATATTTTCTATATGTTTCTGTGTTTGCTGTTTATAGTAAGATGGTCCTACCTTGTGTTGGTTGATTCCTTCAGCCCTGGATGCTCTCTGATGCTGGATACTTGTGCGCTAGATGGTCTTGCTTTTTTTTGCTGTTTTTTG
This sequence comes from Lithobates pipiens, assembly GCF_037356315.1. Classification (NCBI taxonomy): domain Eukaryota; kingdom Metazoa; phylum Chordata; class Amphibia; order Anura; family Ranidae; genus Lithobates; species Lithobates pipiens. Next base: position 24,595,317 of record NW_027507764.1, on the reverse strand, counting down.
CACCTTTTTATCTTTAAACTCCTCTTTTTTGTTGCATTATTTCTTCTCGTTTGTCTCTGTCTTTTGTGTGTTTGTGTGTTGCCTCAATTTTCCTGTTTTTGTCTTTCAATTTTTCCCATTACAAGGTATAGAGTGATGAAGTTTCAGGAGCTCATTCTTATGCCGCGTACACACGAGCGGACTTTTCAACATCCAAAGTCCAACGGACTGAGTCCGTCAGACTACTCGATCGTGTGTGGGCTGCAACGGACTTTTGATTCTCCAAAGTCTGACGGACTTTAGAAAATGGAACATGCTTCAAATTTTTCCGCCGGACCCAGTTCCGATGTAGAATTCCGCTCGTATGTATGCTGTTCCGACGGACCGAAAACGACGCATGCTCTGAAGCAAGTACGAGACGGAAGTGCTCGGTCTTGTAAAACTCCAGTTCGTATTGGAAGTAGCACATTCGTCATGCTGCAAATTCTGTGCTCGTTTAAATGCAGCGCATCTTCTTTATAATGCTAGAAGAACGAAGTCTTTATTTATAATGCTATAAGAACGAAGTTGCTTTGCTGCTCATATTCACTCACAGAGTTCTCACAAAACACATTTCTGGCTTATTTCTCCTCGTCTCATGAATGATCTTGTTTTTATTTGAAAGCCCCATCTCAGTAATAATGTATTTTTTTTTTTTTTTCCTCCATATTTTTCGTATAATTCTTTACCAATTATTTTCTTGTGATCTCCATATTTAATTATTCTTTCAAGTTAACACCAAAAACCTTTTTTTTTTTTTTTTTTTTTTTGTGTTTTTCATTACCACAATAACCTTTTTATTTTTATTCTGGTGACAAGTTACCACAATAACATTTTTATTTTTTTGGAACCTCAAGGAGGTTAGTGTCCCTTGTTAATTTCACATTGTCTTTTAGAAATGTATTTGACCAAAAAACACATAGGCAATTATATTTTCAAACAAAAATATCCATTTATTCTGGTTCAACCAAAAAAAAAATGAAGCCAACACTGGAGAAACTTGTGACATTTGTGTAGCCTTTTGGCCCCAGGGCAAACATTAAACTCTGTGGACAAGAAAATTCAAATATTGAGAAGTACAATATGGTCCCAGAATCCCAGAGATCAAGAGCAGCAGCAGATGGTATATATGTCCCCAGGCTGTGGTACAACAGGCTGCGTCTTTGGTCAGACCAGAGTGAAGCCAGGTCAGCACTTTCTTCTCTTCGCTCCACCCTTCACTGCACCCTTCCCTGCAGACTTCCCTGCAGCCTTCCTGGGAGGCTGTGTCTCCGGTGGTGTACTTGTGGCAGGAGGAGGAGGAGGAGGAGGAGGAGGAGGAACAGGAGGAACTTGCTCCACAATATCGCTGGTGGCAGTTAATTCGCCACTCAGCCCCTTCTGCAAGGCCAAGAAAATTAGTCTCTCACACTGGAGGCGTTGGCCCATCTCCAATTGCTGTAGACGGCTGGCGATGTAGCAGCCATAGGCCTTTTCAGCTTCAGGGGGGCTCTTTAACACATTAGTAGCCTCTCGAATGAGGCGCAGGGATTCCTCCTGTGTTACTGTCATTTTCTTTGGCCTTTTTGCTGGAAGACGGAGGGGAGGCACCTGTGATTGTGTCAGTCTTCTACTGGGCTCGGCCTCCTCCTGGCTGACAGTGGGCCCGGCCTCCTCCTGGCTGACAGTGGGCCCGGCCTCCTCCTGGCTGACAGTGGGCCCGGCCTCCTCCTGGCTGACAGTGGGCCCGGCCTCCTCCTGGCTGACAGTGGGCCCGGCCTCCTCCTGGCTGACAGTGGGCCCGGCCACCTCCTGGCTGACAGTGGGCCCGGCCACCTCCTGGCTGACAGTGGGCCCGGCCACCTCCTGCCTGCCACTTTCCACACCTTCCTCCTGGCTGAGCTCATCCTGTGTATAAAAAAGGGACATAGTTTTAGTTTTTTGTTCATCAATCATAAAAAATTTTCAGCTCCTGACTTCAAAATTCTGTTAATACATATAAAAGAGTATCATTATGACACCACTATTTCTTGTTTCTGCTGGTGACAAACATTTGTGGCGACTACTGTAAATTGATATGTCAAAATATTTGTTTTTTTTAACATCAATAATAGCGTTTAAATTCTAACATCTAGTTAACATCATTAATATTATGAATATCACTATTTATTGTAACAAACTACCTGGCTCCAGCTGGGTGCATCCGCTTCTTCCAGGATGGAAGGCTCAGCTTGCTCATCAGCCTCTGCTGAGGCGGAGGGAATGCTGCAGGGAAGGGTGGAGTGAAGAGTTGAAAGCGACTCCCTGGCTTTACACCGGTCGCCAATAAACCGTAGTTTGTCAAAGTACCACAGCCTGGGTACATACACAGCACCTGGTGCTGCTCCTGATGCTTTGGATTTCTCGATTTTCTTATTCTCCTTTCGGTACATATTTCGCAATAATTGAATTTTCTTTTCCACAAAGTCCACGTCTGCCTCTGGGATCCAAGTCTGCACAAATGTCACAAATTTCTCCAGTGTTGCCCTCCTTACTGGTTTATTATAATAATCAATGTGCTTGGAATGCCACAGATTTGTCAGCTCTTTGTATTTGTCTATAAATAGACTTAAAAATTCCGGATCCTTAAATTTCTGATTCATTTTTCTGAAAGACAATACACAAGCCAAAAACAATAATGTTAGCTCAGACTCTCCTAATCTTAGCCCAATATAGACCCCAGGATCTGCCACTTATTTGGGGAATTTGTTTAAACTTACCTTCGTTTTGCTTGCTCCCAACTTCCGTTCCTATTTTCGCAAAAGAACATACGACATGTGATTTTTGTCGTTATATACAGTGCGCACGCGTAGAACTACGCCTGCGTTGCCCGCCCATGACGTTCTTTTAGTCAAGTTCTTGTTTTCCCGCCCTTTTCTGCGCACATAACGTACGTACGACATGTGCATTTTGTCGTTATATACAGTGTGCACGCGTAGAACTACGCCTGCGTTGCCCGCCCATGACGTTCTTTTAGTCAAGTTCTTGTTTTCCCGCCCTTTTCTGCGCACATAACGTACGTATGACATGTGCATTTTGGCGTAAGATCCAGTGCGTACGCGTAGAACTACGCCTGCATTGCCCGCCCATGACGTTCTTTTACAAGAATATTTCCCGCCCCCTTTTCTCTACGGTGCGCAGTAGGAGAAACATGGCGGAAACACAACAGGTGCTTGATATTAACGACTCCAGTAGTCACGAATCCCCGGAGCCACAAACGTCCCAATCCGGAAAGAGGAGATTTAAGGCCTCAAATATGGCATTTGAAGAGATGGTGGAGATGGTGGCAATCTTGCGAAGTAAGGATTATGATGGCAAGCATGGACCATACACCCATCCGAACTTGCGCAAGGCCAGAATCATGGCCAAAGTAGTTAAGACCCTGCACAATCGTTTTGGGGTACGACGGTCAAAAGACCAATTGAGGAAACGGTGGTCCGACCTTAAATTGAGGGACCCGGATCAGTACAGAAGGATCAAGAAAGTTCTTAAAAAAAAGTAAGTACTTGTCGTGTGTTCCTATTTTATGATTATTGCATACTGATCCATATGCTTTACCTTTTGTACAATGTAAAAAATTGCTGCTTTCATGTTGGATACAGTAATAATCGTATCGTTATTAACAAACCCTCGTAAGTTGTTCGTGGCAAACCTCGTTTATGATACAGGGTTTAATCCGCATTTTTTTGCTGTGTAATTTTTAGGAACCAAAAAAAGATTAGGACATTGTGGTTTAGATGTGTTTCAAACTACAATGACTAGAAAAGAACATTCAGTGTAATTGAAGGAGAGGACACTTGGCAGCTGGGTAAAAACACATCTGCACTCATGAGCAAAAGTGTGGGACACCAGAGAACATTTATTAGGGTAAACCACACGGGGTTCCTTGGTATACTTGGGGGGGGGGGGGGGGCATGTGTGAAACTTGGCACAAAAAGCAAATTATTGTAGTTTTTTGGCAAAGTGAATTGATTTATCATGTCTTCACATTTTGCATCTCTTCATAAACAGACAATTGTACAAGACTTCTAATCAAGGTTTCATCTTCCTAGTTCTGGCCTTAAATATCTGTGTGCTAAAGTATACCTTTTTGTTTGTTAATTTCTCATAGGGGAGAAAAGACTCACAAAGCAGGATCCCAGGGACCGCCGCCCTTGCCAGCATGAATGTGAGGTTAGCCCCATCCCCCCCGTGGATGTGCATGTGGAGGAAGGAGAGGTGGAGGAAGGAGAGGAGATGGGCACCCCACCAGGTGAGTGTCTGACACCCCAGCTTGTTGAAATCCATGTATGACTGCATAATTTGTGACCCAATTTTTACCATCTATTGTAGGTGATGTTCTGTTTGTGGAAAGGGCCCCGTTTTCCAGTGACAGCGCACAAAGGCTGATTGGCCAGATAATGGGCTGGAATGGGGAAATAGATGCCATGCGAACTAGCCTGGATCTCATGAAGAATCGGATTGACAATATGCAGCAGGAAATGAAGAACATGATCGATATTTTGGGGAGAATATAATCCGTTTCTCCATAATATCGATCATGTTCTTCATTTCCCTTGTTTTACTTAAAAGATTGTTACTTCCTAAATTATCAATATTGTGGCTGATTGTTGTTACATTTTTCATATTTTTTTAAGAAAAAGAAAACCAAAAAAAAAAAAAAGTTTTTAAAAAATTCAAAAAAAAAAGGAAAAGAAAAAATGTTTGGCAAAGAAAGTTAAATTAACCAAAAAAAAATGTATAAATAAATATTCAATGGCACATGTGAATGTGGCCAAATTAAAATTTTGAACAATCAACAATGTGTGGCGTATTCTTTCAATGCTCAATACCAGTTTGGGAAAAGTGATTTTGTGTTTCCAGTGACAATGGGCCTTATTTAATTAATGAAAATACACTTGGCACTACAAGTGCACTAGGATAACATAGGAGACAGCACAAACCAAAAGCAAACAAGAAAACAAAATTCAGATTTGATGTTCTTTTATTATTTTAATGGTTTTAAAAATTAAATATTCTGTGGCATTGCAATGGCCCCCCTACCTTTAAAATAAGTGACATATCTTTGCCGAACTTCACGGGCACTTTGGGGGGCCAAGCCAGTACGGCCAGTATCCAGGCCTGTCAGAGATTCCAGACCAAGTCCAGCCTCAGGCATTATTGACAAATAATTGGTAGAGTTTTTTTATTTAAAAAGTTGTGCAAAATGCAGCACGTAAGTACTACATGGTTCAGTTTGTATTCGGCTAGGTTAATTGGAGTCAGAAAAACACGGAACCGGCTGGCCATTATTCCAAACGCATTTTCCACAACTCTTCTCGCTCTGGCCAGCCGGTAGTTGAAAACCCTCCTCTCCGGGGTGAGGGTTCTTTGGGGGAATGGCCTCATGACGTGGTCGTCCAGAGCGAAAGCCTCATCAGCTATGAACACGAAGGGGAGTTCTTCTACATTCTCGGAATCAGGTGGCAATCCCTGTCCACCTGTCTGTAGACGGCGGTAGAACTCCGTCTGGGCGAAGACTCCTCCATCCGACATCCGGCCATTCTTCCCCACGTCCACATACAGAAATTCATACTGTGCCGACACCACCGCCATTAACACAATACTGTGAAACCCCTTGTAGTTATAATAGTATGACCCCGAATGGGGTGGTGGCACAATGTGGACGTGCTTCCCATCTATCGCACCAGTCCCAACGGGTGGCAAAATGGGATGCCACAGTCTGCCATTCCTGTGGCGATGAAGGAAACTGGGGAGGCAAAGCAGAAAAAACAAAAATAAGTACTTTTGCACATTAAACATTGTACATTACAACACAAACTTTCTTTTCCGCTTCTGCCTAGTCACAGGACACCGATCGTCTGCTCCCTGTCATCGGGAGCAGTGATCAGGGTCATGTCACTGCTAGCCCATCCCCCAGACAGTTAATAAACACTCACCCAGAACACACTTTAAACCATTCCTCGGCCCCCTTGTGCTTAATAACACCTTCACTGCATGTGACATTTTTACAGTAATCAATACAATTTTTTACAGCATTGATCACTGTATTAATGACAATGGTCCCAAAAATGTATGGAAATTGGCCAATGTGTCCGCCATAATGTGGCAGTCACAAGAAAAAAAAAAAAAAAACGGTTAGCACCGCCATTACTATTTTCAAAAATGGCAAGATTTTACAAATGCCAGCAAAATAGACCATATTTACGAAACGATAGAACTTTTGCACAAAACAATCAAACGCTTATTGCGATTTCATTTTAACACATTTGTTTACTAAGAATACGTATCGGCATAAAATGATGTCCAAAAAAATCAGGGTGATATATTTTTGTGCCTATATTTCTTAGAGCGAAAAGTGAAAAATAATGCATATTTTGAAAAATGTGGTTTGGTTTTGTTGGTGGTTAATCACCAAAAATCAAAAAGCAGAGGTGATCAAAGACAACCAAATACAACATCTATTTGTGCTAATAAAATGAAGATAATTTACTAGGAGGAGCCATGTTACAAGGATGCACAATTGTCAATTCAAACAACGCACTGCCAAATCACCCAAAAAAGTGCTGAAGGTCAGGAAGGGGGAAAATCATTCCAGGGTTGAAGTGGGTTAAAAATACAATATATAATTCAACATTAATTTAAGGACACAGACTAGTTGGAATTATATTAAGTGGGGGGGGGGGGTATCCAGTTAAAGGACACACAGACCATTTGGGATACTATTAAGGGGGGGGGGATTCAGTTAAGGGGACACAGACCATTTGGAATAATCTTTAAATGTTTGGTTTTAGGATAAAGCAATAGAATGGAGCTGACAAAAGACATTTTAAGTGACTAGACTAGGTGGATATGGGCCTACCATAGCATGTTGGTGAGGTTTAATGAAGGCAAATATGCAGGAAAGACAAAAAAGGAGCATTAAAAGATTACAGCATGCATGAGGACAAAGGGGACATTCACAGCATATTGCAATCATGGTAATTAGAGATTGAGGAAAGAAATACAAGGCATTAGCAAACATTAAAGACAATAAAATGTGATGTTAAATGATAAATCTTACCTTAATATAGTCCTCCTGCAGGACCTGTATGATGGCAGAACAGGTCTCTGGAATAATGATCCCCAGAGCCTGGGGGGAGATGCTTGTCGAGAACTTCAGGTCCTGAAGGCTTCTCCCTGTCGCCAAGTAGCGCAACGTGGCGATGAGCCTCTGCTCCGGAGTGATGGCTTGCCGCATGCAGGTATCCTGCCTGCTGATATAAGGGGTCAGCAAAGCCAGCAGACGGTGAAAAACGGGGTCCGTCATCCGGAGATAATTCCTGAAATCATCAGGATTATTCTCCCGGATCTCACGAAGCAAAGGCATGTGCGAGAACTGGTCACGCTGGAGCAACCAATTCTTCGTCCATGAACTCCTCAACACCCTGTCCACGGACTGTTCTTGGGTTGAAGAATGAACTACAACACCAAGCGCAAGCAAAGCACGAACTCGACGACGAGTACGTACACGCAACATGGCTTCAAAACGGTCGGCTTGTCAGAGCGAACTTAACAGAAGTCACTGAAGAACAGCAAGGCCTGTGAAGAGCGAGCTGAAAGTCAGCGAGTGCAGTAGATCGCACTGCAAAATACAGAGACGAACTGACTACACGCACTAAAAAACAGATACAAACCTCACAAGCACAAACTGAAAAGCAGTGAAAAACATTCTGAAAAATACGAGTCTGAAAAACGCGAATCGTCTCTCACCAAACTTCTACTAACACGAGATAAACACGAAATTAGCAGAAGGAGCCCAAAGGGTGGCGCACTTGGTATTGAACTTCCGTTTTATAGTCTCGTCGGACCTGGTGTACGTCGGAACTCTGTCGGAACCTCCTTCGGAGTTAAGTCCGCTCGTGTGTACGGGGCTTTATGCTCTAGCTCCCAGTGGGATCTGTGTTGGTGCTCCATTGGACCTGCCTTCCTGAACCACCCAGAGTTCCATGTGCAGCAGTCAGCCATAGGGTCCACTTCCTGACTCCAACGATGTTCATCATTCACTTGGACTCAGGTGACTTGACAAACACTATCTCTACAATTTACTTTTATAAAATGTATATATTTAAAGCGGTTCTGCGCACATTTTATTAATCTACTGCCATTGTGTTTGCAATCGTTCATAAATTTCTTAATGCCCCTTTGTTTTTATTTTTATTGATCCTACCTTTCGTTATGTGTAATTTTTTTTCTTTTCATCCCCTGCGGCTATGGGTGGTCTTTATGCGGGGATCATTAAACTATTTTTTTTTAAACTGTTAAATGTTAGTTTTAATTTAGAATATATACAACCGCTAATATGTCACTTCAAGTTTAATATATATATATATATATATATATATATATATATATATATATATATATATATAATGTATGTATATATAATTTTTTTTATATATATATAAAGTTTCTTTTCCAAAGTATTTTTTTGTTTTTTTTGTTTTTAAAAAATCTAAATGTATAATCAAGAGTTGGCTCTAGTAATGTGTATCTATAAAACATATATTTTTTCATGTTTATAATTTTATTTTTTTTATTTGTATTTTAATTTATTATTAACACACATACATTTTATATATATTATTTATAATATATACGACCAAAGATATTTTTTTTTAAAAAGTGTACATTTTTTTTTTTTTTATTATTATACAACATTTATTTTTACTTTATTTTTATTTTTTTGACGATTTGTTAATTTGATAAAAATATTACATTTTAATTTGTGATTGACTGTAATAATGTAATTTAAAAAATAAGATTTTCTTTTTTGATTTTTTTTGGGGGGGGGGGGTTTAGTTTTACATCAGTTTTATATGTTAGGTAAATTTTTAAAATGTATTTTTAATTGTCTTCTCAGATTTTAGATAGTACTCTGATTGTGCCTTTTAAATTGAAGATCTTTCTCATCGTCAATCATAACTTTAAATTATAAGGTAAGTGCCAAAAAAAATTATTTTTTTTGCCTGCATTTATACTTTAAATATTACTTTTTTAAAATATTTTAGTAACAACAACTATTAAAAAGCCATTTTTATAATTTTATTTTATCATAATTTTTTAAAATTTTAAAAAACAAATTTTTATTTTTTTTATCTTTCAGTTACCTAACTACTGTATAGAAAATTCTGTGACAGATTGCTTAGCTGTTTAATCTACATCTTCGGATTCAAGTTATTTAATGCATTAAAAAAATGTGTGTATGCGTGTGTGTAAACCACTTTGCGCCCGCTCTATAGCCAAAAGACGGCTACAGAGCGGACGCTAAGGCCCCTTTCACACTGGGGCCCCTTTAACACTCAAGCGTTACAGCTCTAAAATTAGAGCCTGGAAAAACTGGCCCCTTTCACTCCAGTGTGAAAGCCGGAGGGCTTTCACACTGGAGCGGTGCGCTAGCAGGACAGTGAAAAAAGTGCCGCTAGCCGCATCTTTAGAGCGGTGTATTCACCGCTCCTAAACCGCTCTTACCCATTGAAATCAATGGGACAGCGTGGCTATACCACCGGCAAAGCGTCGTTGCAGCGGCGCTTTGCAGGCGGTATAGAACTGCAGGGAGGGCGTCCCTGGAAGTCCTCCTGTTTACTTCACCAATGCGCGCGGGCATGCATCGAAAGTTCTGTGTTGGCTGTGTCCTCTCGGTCACAGACAATCACAGATCTTGCTAAATGGCCAATCACAGCAGCCATTAAGCACTCGATCGTCCTGTCCAATGTGAGGTGACCTCATATGTAAAACATATGAGATCATCTCTCATCGCTGCTCTCCCTCCTCATACAGACAGCATGTGAGGAGGGAGAGCTTCCGTGCTTCAGTGTCAGTGAGTACGCACACACATACATGCCCAGCTGTCCACGGTGCCACCTGTCCCCGGTGCCAGCTTTCGGTGCCACCTGTCCTCGGTGCCACCTGTCCCCATTACCAACTCTCCCCAGTGCCAGCTATCTGCCAACTGTGTGATCTGTCCACAGTGCCACCCGTCAGTGTCATCTGTCCTCAGTGCCACCCGTCAGTGTCATCTGTCCTCAGTGCCACCCGTCAGTGTCACTTGTCCTCAGTGCCATCCGTCAGTGTCACTTGTCCTCAGTGCCACCCGTCAGTGTCACTTGCCCTCAGTGCCACCCGTCAGTGTCACTTGCCCTCAGTGCCACCCGTCAGTGTCACTTGTCCTCAGTGCCACCCGTCAGTGTCACTTGTCCTCAGTGCCACCCGTCAGTGTCACTTGTCCTCAGTGCCACCCGTCAGTGTCGTGTGTCATTGTCCTGGTGCTCCAGGGTCTTCAAAAGTGTAATAGGTAGTCAACAAGTTAGATGTGTAATTTATGCTCCTAGAACACGTGATGGCGCTCCCTGCATGTTGGGCCTCTGTGGCCAGGCTGTGGAAAAGTCCCACACGTGGTATCGTAATACTCAGGAGGAGTAACAGATTATCTTTTGGGGCGTCAATTGTGGTATACACATGCCATGTGAAAAAACAAACCTATTACAATGATAATTTTGTGTGCATAATATAAAATAAATTATTTTTGCATTGTATTTTTGCTAAAAAATAAGAAAATAAAAAAAGCCTCACTATGCCTCTTACTAAATACCTTGACATGTCTACTTTCCAAAAATGGGTCATTTGGGGGGTATTTGTAGTTTCCTGGCTTGTTTGCCTCGCTAGAAATGAGATCGGCCACCAGCACATCAGATGTGATGAATATTGTATGATTCGCACCACAGCTTGTAGACTCTCTAACTTTCACAACTACCAAATAATATCCACTAATTTGGGTTAATGTAAGTCGGAGATTCCGACGGAATGTGTCTGATCGGACCGTTTTGTCAGATATTACGATGGCCTCCATCAGACTCCGACGGACCAAGTTTTCCAACTTGTTGGTAACATTTGTCGGACAAAGTGCCACGCATGCTCAGATCAAATTCCTACATCAAAGCTATTGGCTACTAGCCTGAACATAGTCCAGTCGTAACGAAATAACGTCATCACGTTCTGAATGATCAGATTTTCCGACAACTTCGTCCGACCGTGTGTATACAACAGTTTCGGACAAAATCTGACGGATTTGGTTGTCGGAATGTCAGACCGTGTGTACAAGGGCTAACGTGTTCTTCGGTCGCAATTTGAGAAAGGAACATTTCTGCTTCCGTGATGCATTTTTTGCCTTCAGGGAGACAGGCTTGGACCTCGTCGACCTGACACATCGATTCGACTTGGGTGGGCATTTTTATACAGCACTGACAGGTACACCAATAAATTTTCTCAATTCTATTGTCATTTGAATCTTGCAATTGTGAGTCAGTAAAATCTGTACTGGAAGAGTCCTATGGTGGGATTTCGTGGAAAGGCTCGATTGTTATCAGGATACCTCGCCAAAAGTTGCTGGACTATTATATTACGCTAAATATAATAATAAAAAAAAATATTTAAATAGATTATTTTTTTCAAACTATATTTGTAAGTTAAATCTAAATAAAAATACAAATCTATATTTAAGGAAAAATATCAAAGAAATAGAAATGTTATATATATATATATATATATATATATATATATATATATATATATATATATATATATATATATATACTGTGTATGTGTATATGTGTGTGTGTGTGTGTGTGTGTGTGTGTGTATATATATATATATATATATATATATATATATATATATATATATATATATATATATATATAGCTATCTCTCTCTATATCTATATATACATAAATAGAGAGAGATTTTTTTAATAAAAAAAGCGCACACAGTTAAATACTTTATTATATTTAAATTAGTTACAATAAAATTTGACAATAGATCTATAAAAAAAGGAGAAAAAAAAGGGGTTAGAATGAAAAATGCTCACACAGAGCATCTATAACAACATTAAGGAATTACACCGCTCGTAGCTTTAGCTACAGAGCATGCGTGGGAACCGGCAAAGCATGCTGGTTTGGAACAAAGCAAAGAAGGAGGAAGTAATTGCTTGTGGGCTTCACATGCCCACAACTAAAATGACATCGGCCGATCATTAAGAATATAAATGCAAATTTTAAGGAAAAACGGACATGCTTCTGTGAGAAATCTAAGAAAGGTAAGGGTTTTTATTTAAAAACATACATTTAAAAGCGAAACCAGAATTTTTTTTTTTCAGCAGTGCAGAACCACTTTAATTACTCCCACTCCTCCAAACTGAAATCCATCAAGACATTTTGATATTTACATATCTCTTCCAATGTTGACAGTTGAAAGAGGAATTCATGAGCTTGGTAAATTTTTGGAAGGGTGACTGCATTTTTCTGTATGGAGACCATTCAAGAGCCCCACCCAGTGCACATGAGGCATAACTACCCATATATGTACAAGTACCCCCCCCCCCCCCCCATGTACCAGACAGGGGTCTTGTTCAACCCTTGGACAGTCCAGATTTGTCATCTAAAAAAATATAAAGAAATATGAAAAAAAAATATCTGTTAACAGCAAACAGGACTATGGAATAATACTGGACATGGTCATTTCTGAAATCATTTCTGAAATAATTTTCCTTAAACTGACTGAATGTGATATATGTGTATGAAACAAAACATTTATAAGGTTAAAAGGCGCTGAGTACATAGGTGTTTTTGTGTACATTAGAATACAGCCCTAGAATAGCTCATCTTGGCTAATAAGACAATAAACATCCAAAAATAATCCTTCCTGTATTGATTTTACTTTTCTAGATTTATAGGAACCTGAATTCAGTTTTAATCAGTTACTGCAATAAAGAGGTAATGATTGTTCTTGGCAATGCCATTAAAATGAATCAGTAAATTTAAAATATTCACAAAATGTTCACGGCATACCCAACAAGAGTTCTGATATTTACCATTGTAAGCTAGAAGACCTTTCAGATCAACCTCCTTGATTCTAGTTTCACTTTAATAATCCTAACTGCAAGGCTGAGTCCCATATAACAAAAGTTACACCATTGTTATACCTCCCAACTTCTTGAGATTAAAGGGAAGGACACACAGCACAAAGTATGTAGGCATACAAAGAATGTGCCCATGCCATGTTTTGCAATAGTTTAAAGGCTGGATAAAAGATTTATATCACCACAACATTGATAAAGACATAGTACATTTATCTTTCGAGATCTGTACAGCAGAAGAGGGAAAACTGACAGAGGACAGAGCGATTTTAGTTCCGGGGTGATCTGTCTATATACTTTAAATGGAGATGCTATGCCAGTGGTGGATATGGTGAGGCATAGAGTAATGACTACACACTTATTGAAAAACTGCTAGTGTGGCCCTAAAAGTATGAACTGTGAAGCTGACTACAGAATACATATAGAATATTATGATCAAATTATTTCCCCAATAAAATCACATACCTGAGAAAAGTTGATCCTACGTGATTTTGTTTCAGACATGCCATCACTTACCAATTTTAGTTTACTCAATGTCTACCTCTGCACCAACGTGTAAGTAACATTTGTCATCAAACGTCATTGGTGCCTCTAACATGTCCTCCTGTGCTAATCTCAGTCTGAGATCCAGGAGTGTGTTTGGTCAAAAGTTAAGACAACAAGCTGATGTGATGGATCCACTGCTCTGTGAGGAGTTCAGGTGGGAAGGCAATGATTCCTCAGACTGGACTGAAGAAATCCTTTTCATGGAATCATCCTCCTCTTGTCTTTAAAGTAGACTCTTTCCAATTTTTACTCTCAGGTATTTCAAGATTTATGTAGATTGACTTGACTTGTTTTGGTGTAATCAATTGCCAAAACATCAATAAACATTCTTCATATCCCAGCGGAACCTTTCTCCATGGTTCTGGAGGATCAACCTCCTGGATATTACTTTACCAGTCAAGAAATTATTTATATCCTTCATCAAGGATAGCCACCCACCATAGAAACTCCCCTATGAGAAGGCAGTAGATGACGACACCAAACCCCCACACATCAAGGCTGCCATCTACAGCCAGTTCCTCTGAAATGGTCATGTTACACATCTCTGGGGCCATGTAGGATTTGCTTCCATACCCTGCTATGATCGCTGTCCCTGTGATCTTAGTGAGGCCAAAGTCTGTAATCTAAACACAATGGTAGTCCTGGTCAAACACCAGAACATTTTATGGCTAGAGATCCATGTGTATCCATATATTATTTTGCACTGTGAAGGGCTGGAGATCTGCACAACACACCTCTTAACTTTGTCTTCTGGAATTCTCACCTAGAAAAAAAAATTAAAAAATATAATAGATGTTAAATTTAGTATGGGGGGGACTATAAGGAGAAATAAAGATTCAGTTAAAACATTTTATGTATGGCCATAGCTTTGTATGGATTTTATTGTTGAAACTTGCTTTGTCTTAATTAGCCCTTGTACACACGATCGGAGATTCCAACGGAATGTGACCGATCGGAGCGTTTTGTCGGATATTCTGACTGTGTGTGGTCTGCATCGGACTGTTTCTGTCGGAATATCCATCGGACCAAATTTTCCAACTTGCCGGAAATATTTTCCGACAAAATGCTCCGATCGGACATACTCCGATCATGTGTAGAGAATTCCGATCGGACAAAGTGCCACGCATGCTCAGATCAAATTCCTACATCAAAGCTATTGGCTACTAGCGTGAACGTAGTCCCATCGTAAGGAAATTACGTCATCACATTCCAAACGATCGGATTTTCCGACAACTTCGTCCGACCGTGTGTATACAACAGTTTCGGACAAAATCAGACGGATTTGGTTGTCAGAATCTCCTACCGTGTGTACAAGGGCTAACAGTAGTCACCAAGGCATTTAAAGAAAGTGATGGGACATTGAAAATGTTTCTTAATTAACATAACTAAAATGTGTTTACAAACTGGTGTCCCAAAAAAGTCAGAGAAGCTCATAAAGTCCTGACTTTTTAGATCTGTTATTACACTCTTTATCTGGAGGCCTGTGCATCCTGTTCTTGGCATAACTTTTGTGTATAGAGGCAAAGGCTTGGACTCAAGAATCTTCTAGACCCCAAGTATCTTGCATAGGTGGTGCTTGTTGCTCCTACTGCCTCTAATGTGTATCAAACTCAGAATTTGTAACATTTATATGAGTGGTTACTTCTTCTTCTCCTGCCTCATTTATTGAATAGATGAGGCATGGACTGAAGCGTACCCAAATGTGTATGCATATAAAACGTCATAACCCACGGGTTTACTCTTGAGGCTGAATATAGTCTGAAGAACTTAATGGTGCATCAGCAGTTTTATTTATATATATATATATATATATATTCTCCATTAACAAAACAAAAGCAACATGTGCAGGGGATTTTGTGGCAATAACATATTGACAGACTACTTGGAATCCTGTCATGGCTGTCACTTTAATGTAGGAACCTGCGTGGGCTACTGCTGTTGCCAAATTTATTGTCTGTCCTAAGAGGTTGACTGCTTCTACTAAATTTACGTTGCATCTTCGTATTTCTGATGCATTTCATAACTCTGTCGCAGTGTCGGGCACCAAGCATTATCCACAGGATGTTACCCGCACATCACATCCATTGTTTTCCAGTCACTTTACAAGCAACCAGTTACAGCTTTCGTAGCCATCATGATTATATGTGTGACGATAGTAGTGTGTAACCTTAGTCACAATTTTGTGTGCTCATGCTGGGTCTTCATCACGAAAAGTTTTTTGATTTTGCGTCACAGATTTAAAAAAAATTAACTGTCGATCAACTTGTTTCCCATTATCGCCTGGCTTTTAAGCACTCCTTGAAACATTATTAGTCCTCCTATTTTAAAATGTATGGCATGTTTACCGAAACTACCTAGACTAGAAGAGGGGTCTACTGCATCTGCTGACAGAAATGATAAAGAAGCTCCTTGAATAGTCTCTTCAGTCAGCTCAGCATTAAAGATGATGTGAAATGCCTGCAGATGCTGTTTCCAGTAAATTGCATTATGTGGCTCTCTTATACAATAACATTGAAGGCTAGAGGTTCCTGCCCTGAGCTGTTTACCCAAACCTTAGGTCTTCTAATTTGGACACCAGGAGATGATGTCCTTACACAATGACCTGTTTGCTGACGACATGTCCTTCTCTGTGTCCAAATGAATAAGTACCGATGTTGCTAAATATAATTTTTAGCTTCTAGTTTTAACTATCTTGTATAAGAATTGAATAAAGAAATGCCCATACCTAAACCTAAATGTACATCCATTTGGAAAGATCATGGAATACAGGTCTGCAACAGGGGCCAGTTCCTGGGCAAGACAAAGTAGTCAATGGTGAAGAAGATTGGTTATAGGGACCTGCCGTCATGCCACATTCTGGCAAGAAAGTCTCTACAACCCGCACTCCCCAATCATGGGGGATGGAGTTGTAGTGAGTCTCTACATCTAGGGCTACCAACCAGGCTCCTTCTGGTATATCAATGCCATCTAAGGCCCGGGTAAGGTCGCTGGTACCTTGAATATGAGAGTTAAGTGCTTTAACTTGAGGTCTTGAATAATCATCATTTTACTAGAAGGTTCAGTCCATCGTCTGACACTATCAGCCTCCCTGGCAGTTCTATCAAGCTTTTGTGAATTTCCGGCAGAGTGTATAGCGTCGGTGTCCTTGGAGTTCTGATATCAAGGAATTCAAGAGTTTTTTTTTTTTTTTTTTTTTTTTTGACAGACTGATTGATTAGACTTCTTTTTTTTGTCATTCTTTCCAGATAAATATCAGGTATTCTTCTATACCTTTCTTGGTTTATCCAGTATGTTCATACTGGACCACCTCTAATACCACAATGTTTCCACATTTGTCTGAAGGCTTTATAATCAAGCTGGAGTCCTTTTTTTTTTTTTTTTTTTTTTTTTTTTTGACAGACTGATTGATTAGACTTCTTTTTTTTGTCATTCTTTCCAGATAAATATCAGGTATTCTTCTATACCTTTCTTGGTTTATCCAGTATGTTCATACTGGACCACCTCTAATACCACAATGTTTCCACATTTGTCTGAAGGCTTTATAATCAAGCTGGAGTCCTTCTTTTTTTTTTTTTTTTTTTTTTTTTTTTTAATTCATCAAGGACCACATTTTGCACTGAACTAAGATATAAGACTGCAGGGGTTTTCCATCTAGTATTTATGATCTCATTGACTACCTGCTGGGTAAAAGCCCAAATGTTCGGGTTAGCTTGAAGAAGAGGAAAAGCTCAAGATTTAGGTTTGTAAAGTTTAGGGGGTGGGAAACAAGGTTCCACGGAGGGCGTCCCCACACCAGACGAACTAAATCAAATTTCATCAATCTCCAATGGAAGCAAGCCCTCTGATGTATTTCCCTCCTCCCAAAGATCCATCAAGTAATTGATGACCTTCAGATCCTCCATTGTGAAATTTTCCCACAGATCGCTGGGGGGACCTTTTGGTAAAGGTTCCTGATATAGTCAAATTTTTTTTTATTTTTTTACTATTTCCGAGTGAAAAGATGAACATATTTAATCTACTCAAATTGATCAATCTTTTTTAGTAGGACAATAGGTTAATCCCAGCGATTTAATACCTCAATTTGATCATTAGAACTTGTGATGAAAGATATATTCTAATTTGTCTGATTCAAAGGAGTTTTGGGTTCTTGTGTTTCCCATCTTCGAACCCCTTTTGAGATCCAGCTTGACCAGAGGGAAAAAAATGGCAAATAGAGCTTTATTTTGGTGGTATTTCATCACCTCCTGCAGTTTTTTAATTTTTTGCTAAACAAATAAATAAAAGTGTTTTCTTCTGCTATAAAATGTTGTAAATAAGTAATTTTTTTTTCTCCTTTTTACTGATGGGCCCTGATAAGCTACACTGATGGACATGGATAGGCGGCACTGATAGGCAACACTGGGTACTTGTGGCACTGGCTGGCACAGACAGATTGCACTGATAGGCATCACTGGTGGCACTGGCAGACATTGCAGATGGGCACTGATTGGCATATCCCTGGTTGTCCTGTGTGGTGGCCATGCTTGGTGGTCCTGAGCATATTCATCCGTGGGGGGGGGGGGCGCTAATAAACAGCACAGACCCCCCCTCCCATCAGGAGAACCGCCAATCAGCTCTCCTCTACTCGCGTCTGACAGTGAGTGAGGAAAAGCCGATAAACGGCTCTTCCTGTTTACATCGTGATCAGCCGTGATTGGACACGGCTGATCACATGTTAAAGAGCCTCTATTAGAGTCTCTTTACCGAGATTGGTGCAGCAGTGTGGCAGACTGGCACGCCCCCCACGGGCGCGCGCCCGGCAGTTATCCTGTTGCACATTATATGACACCCAGTCATGATAACCGAACCACCGCCCGGCCGCCATTCTGCTATAAGCTGGGCGGGAAGTGGTTAAAGCTGTTCAAATCTCTCCTCAACAGATTTGATTATGACATCCAAGACAGTGTAGAGCAGTGTTTCTACACTCCAGTCATCAAGGCACCCCAACAGGTCATGTTTTCAGGTTTTCCCTCAGATTAAACAACTGTGGTAATTACTAAGGCAGTGGAACTGATCAAATCACCAGTGCAAAATAATGGAAAGCATGAAAACCTGACCTGTTGTGGACTGGAGTTGAGAAACACTGGTGTAGAGGCACTGAACTTTAAACCATTTTTTGGGGATCTTGGATCATCTTGTTCCTCGTAGGAAAAAAAGTCTCCTTTCTTTTTTTTTTTCTTCTCTGCACTGTAGAAGGGAACACAGGTTCAATTTCTATGTCCAGTGCCATTGTTCATGCTTCTGTGAGTAACTCCCCAAATCCATTATCAGACCGATAAGTAGGTTTTGCTGGATTCCAAAAGCTCCACAACATCTGGCAAGTAAATTGTTTGACGTTGAAGAAGTTTGCTTACTGCATTAATGCTACTTCATATGTTTAAACCACTATAGTGTCAACCACAAATATAAAGCTGTTCTGCTCTTTTGCCAATGAAGCAGCCTCACTTCTTGCAAGAATAGCAAATGCTGGATCTTCTTAAATTGCCATCAGTGTGTCATATATTTTTACTATTTGAAATCTGAAAGGAACAATGACATCAATTCTACTTGACCATCTTGTAGTTAACATTGACTTTACTGTCAGCCTACTGATGTGCTTCTTTAAGATGTCCCACAGATTTGTTGAGCCAGGCAAGAAAAAAAAAACACATCTTCTGCAAAGAACCAAAAAAATTAACTGGCTTCCCTACAACACATAACAGCATCATTTACAATGAGGTTTAAAGAATGAGCACTGCAAGGGATAGAGAATGCCAGTGAATTCAAATCCATGACTCTCTTCTGAACACTAGAGTGCTCCCCTTTCATGTTGGACCCGTTGTCATACTCTTGGCCTTTCATATCGGTTAATGGAATGTTCAGTTTCCTGCCAAAATCGATTCAGTCAACTGTTCTCCAGTTGACCTATGAACTGGTATGAATCTGATTAAATCTTTCTTCGATTTTCACTTCAGAGCTTGCTGTTATTGAGTCCCCTTGTATGATTGACACAGACCTAACAATGTATATAAGCAACAAGGGGGGAATTTTGGGACTTTAAATGAAGTACAATTAAGTACCTCCATCCCGGTAATTGATACGCACAAAAAAGGGGAAGTTTGGGACTTTAAATGAAGCACTTGGATAGTGAAAGACAGAAATATTTCATTAAGCTATATTAATTTGTTTAATTGAATGTTCAATAAAAGACTACTCATTAGTCGCCTGGACTGGTGAGTCCGCCTTGGCCAAACTACCTATTCATAACATACTCTCATGAATTTATTATTTTTATCTACTGGTCAGTACATTATTCGCATAATTTCTATTTTATTCTTTATAGGTAGCATTTGTGGTAGCATCAGCTCCTGATGAGTAGGGGGACAACCACGAAACGCGTCGAGCTTTGTATTTTGATGCTCTAGTTATACTGTATACGAAACCACATTCATAAGTCCTTGACCATTTATTACAAATTTAATTTTGTTTTTATCTATGGGATGCATATCTACCATGTGCATACATTTGTCAATGTCGGATATGCTATCATGGACACTATTCTGCCACATTACTTAATTAATTTATTTATTACTGTCATGTGTAATTATACGTGGCTACTATATATTATGTCATATATTATGTTTTTATTGTATTAATGTTTACACATATCATGAATTGGATTTATT
Source organism: Lithobates pipiens (assembly GCF_037356315.1). Lineage (NCBI taxonomy): Eukaryota > Metazoa > Chordata > Amphibia > Anura > Ranidae > Lithobates > Lithobates pipiens. Next base: position 24,575,079 of record NW_027507764.1, on the reverse strand, counting down.
TATAATGAGTAGTCTTTTATTGAACATTCAATTAAACAAATTAATATGGCTTAATGAAATATTTCTGTCTTTCACTATCCAAGTGCTTCATTTAAAGTCCCAAACTTCCCCTTTTTTGTGCGTATCAACAGACCTAACAATGATGGTCATATGTTTCACAAGAGCATCATCTGGTGTGCAGTCAATGATGGAATAGTATGTCATATTTTATTAATGGTAGAATAAAATGGTTATTTCTTTAGAAATAAGGCCAATCACTTAATTTGGCATATCCTTTCCCAGATAATGGCAATACATTTCCGAATGTTATATTTTTTGAAGTTAGTTCTGCATCACTTTATCAAATGTGGCCAGCATTTTCAAATGTTGCAAATAATAACCATCGTTTGCACTGTAAAGTGTGCCATTGCTTCCTCTGAAACTCAAGCACTGCTTATTAAGATAATGGGCGATGGCTACATGGCGCTGGAGAACACTTTGCCAGTGCTGAGTTTTCGGTTTTTAAACTCTGTTAAGCCTGGTCAATAGATCTTCTTCTTCTTTTTTTTTTTATGAAAAGTAAATAAAAAAAAAAAATCTCTCCCTCTCCTCTCCTCGCTGTAGAAGTGAAGTCCGGGATGAGAGTTGAGAGTCTCTGGAAGTGAGTGTCCCCTTACTGATGAGTACTTTGGGCAATGTAGCAGGAAGTGGTCCTCATCCTCCAGAACCCTTGGTCACATTGCTGGCACAGTCTACTCTCCCTGGGCTTGTAGGTCTGTCTGTGCCGTCCTAACTGGATTTCCAGGCTGTGGGCGCTCAGTCTGTACAGGCTCAGGGTCTGTCTGTATTTGGGGTCTTGTAGCACCTCCAGGTATGGGGCCAGTTTGTATTCTTTCTGTAAAGACTGGTAAACAAAAAGTTTTTTGGAGTTTATTTAGTTTCTCCATTCTCCAACATATTTTTCTTTGTAGTCATTCATTATGTTTTTTTTCTTTTGAGATTTTGTCAGGCTGCATTGTTGAGAGTTTGGAATAGACAAGGTGAAGAGTTGTTGCAGGCCACATGGTTTGGACTGGTCCTTACTGTTCAGTAAGGCTTTATGGTGGTATGAGTTGGGACTGCTGTTTTGTAGGTGGTCCCAGTATGATAGCGCCCTCTTCTGTACTGCGAGAAGTAAAGGAAATCTGCCCAACTCAGATCGGCAAGCACTGTTGGAGGTGCTCAGATAGATTTGGAGGAGATGTTTTCAGAATTCCAGATGGAATGTTTCTGTTGGGCTGGGGTCCCATTTGGATTGGTCTGGGTAGGTGTCAGGACCACAAACTTCACTGCCATAAAGAAGAATTGGGGTGATGACGCTATCAAATATTCTGAGCCAGACTCTTACTGGTGGTTTTAGGTGGTAAAGCTGTCTCCTGATGGCATAGTCTTTTAGTGCCTCTATGGCTGGCTTGAAACTTCCTAATTTGTTAATTTCTAGGCCGAGGTATGTGTAGCTGTTTCATCAACAGGGCAATTGTTTAATTTAAAGTAAGGGCTCTTTGTTTTTGTATTTTTCTTTTGGAACACCATGATTTGTTTTGCTTGAGTTGATTGGTAGTGCCCATGTGGCACTGTATTTTTCGAGCACTTCCAGGCTGTCTTGTAGGCCTTTCTCTGTTGGTGACAGAAGTAGGAGGTCCTCCACATACAGCAGGAACTTCACCTCCAGTGTCGTGTAGACTCAGTCCTGGTGCTGGGGAGGACTCTAGAGCTGCAGCCAGTTCATTGATGTAGATGTTGAAGAGGGTTGGACTTAGGCTGCAGCCCTGTCTGACTCCTCTGACCTGCCGGAAATGTTCGGTTCTTTTCCCATTCACCTTTACGCTGCAGCTGTTCTCAGTGTATGAACTCTTAATAACATCATATGTTTTCCCTCCTACTCCACTCTCCAATAGTTTGAGGAACAGGCCTGGGTGCCACACGGAGTCAAATGCCTTCTTAATGTCCCCAAAGCAGGCAAATATCTTTCCCTGTTTTGTATTGTGGACATGGTTCTTGATGAGGCTGTGCAGGGTGTAGATGTGATCTGTAGTGCGATGGTTTGGCATGAACCCTGCCTGACTTCTGCTGAGGACATTGTGTTGTGTGAGGAAGTTGAGGATCCGTTTGTTGAGGATACTGTTGATTAGTTTTCCTAGTGTGCTACTCACACATCCCTCTGTAGTTGGCTGGATCGTACTGGTCTCCACTCTTATGGATGGGTGTTATGAGGCCTTGGTTCCATACTTTAGGGTAGTAACCAGCACTCAGAACCAGATTGAACACTTTGCATATTGCAGTGTGTACATCTGAGGAGCCGTGTTTAATCATCTCTGGCAGGATTCCATCCATCCCACTGGATTTTTTGGTTTGCAGGTTTTGGATTTTCTCCCTAATTTCATGGGGTGTAACCGATACATCTAGGGGGTTCTGGAAGTCCTTACATTTTTCCTCCATATCATTTAGTCTTTTGATAATGTCTTTTTGTTCTACAGTTAGAGCCTCCTCTGGAATATCTTTGTAGAGGTTCTTAAAGTAGTTGAGCCAGATGTCGCCATTTTGGATGTGGAGGTTGTTTTTCCTGGGTGCTGAGCCAATATTCTTCCATATTTCCCAGAAAGAATTTTCCTGAAGTGCCTCTTCCAGCTGTTGCAGGTGTTTGGAGATGAGGTTTTTTTTTTTTTTCTGTAGGGTGCCATGGGCTATCCTTAGGTCAGTGCTGTCAGGGTCTCTGTGTTTGTTATTGGAGACTGTCCGTAAGGTGTTCCTTAATGCTTTGCATTCTTTGTCAAACCATTTATTAGATTGTTTGTTGGATGGTTTCTTGTAGTCGGCTTTTCTCAGCTGGGCTGTTTCTTGCGATTAGTGTGTAGTATTTTATGGAAGTCCTTTTTGTTGCCTGGTTCACACCTCGTGGGCTTATCTCATAGGTGTTGGAAGTTTTTTCAAGCTATTTTCTAATGTCAGGTCTGTCAGTTGCCTCTCTGTATTTTGTGGTAGACTGTTTGGACCATTTAAATGATGGTGACAGGTTGCAGAGAGAAGCCTGGTGGAGTTTTGGGGATGGTTTGCTAGAAGATTTAATGTATAGCAGCAGTTGGTTGTGGTCTGACAGGTGTGTTTGTGGGGTGACTGTAAAACCATTGAGTGTGGGGTTCATATCTGCGATGGCATAGTCTACCACACTGCTGCCTACATGGGAGCTAAATGTGTACATTCCTAGAGAGTCCCCCTTGGTATGGCCATTGATGATGTAGAGGCCCAGACCGCAACACAAATTTAGCAATTTTCTTCCATTTTTGTTGTACTGTCAAAGCTGTTTCTCTGTATCTGTATTGACTCATGATCGTAATTTGCATGGCCTGCTATGTACATACAAAAAAATAAAAAAATACATGAATGTGGTGCATTGGGCATTACTATAAATGGGTCAGGGTGCTATTCACAATGAATGCCACCACAACGCACATAGAGCAGGTGGCAGCCTGCAATGATATGTACGGTATAGTGTGGGGTACCACAAGTATAAATGGGCCCTCAGCTTCTCTTATTTGCTTCCTTTAGGTCTGTTACTGTATTATATATCCAATTGAAAGTATTTTGTTCTATTGTATCTGATCCATAAATGCAAAAATAGCTCTAGAAGCTCTAAATCCTGCCAGAAATCCAGTGAGCTCCTATCTACCTGTAGTAAGCTCAATGAAGTCTCAGACATTGCTAACAGGTGTGACAAGTTCACCTCTGTGGACTACAGAACACCCCCCAGTGTAGTCCCAACTCACTTCCTGTCTCAGGGTGACAACGCTGCTCCTCCTCCCATAGATACAGTACAGTGAGTGTTGTCACCCTGGGACAGGAAGTGTATTCCTGGCAGGATTACAAGGTCAAAATCAGGGGAAGAATAAATCCTGAAAATAGAAAAGCAATGCAGCTACCACCGCTAAGGACTGGGGCAGCTGCAAGTCCATTGTACCATGCTATCAGATGGATTGCCAGCTCTTGGGTCCATGTTGCAGCACTTGTAATAATTACAGTTTTCAGTTGGGGGGGAGGGGGGGTTATAAAAAGGATCGAAAATGCATTCCATGCTGTCATTTACCCAATGGAGTGTCAGCTCTTGGGTGCATCTTGGAGTACCTGTAACCATTTCAGTTCCCAGTTGGAGGGTGGTGTGCATTTAATAATTATTCTTAAGGTGTGCATTTAATGCAGAGCTCAGAGCTTGTATAGTCCTTTTCCCTTCCTGTCCTAGCATTGAGGTCTCCACAGATGAGCACTCGTCCCAGGGATTGGAAGTGGATAGTCTCCCTTTGTAGGACCTCATAGGTGTCTGGTGTGAAATATGGGGACTTTGCTGGGGCATTGTATGCTGCACACAGGTAGATGTCTGACTGAGAGGTAAGGATGGAGCTGCTTCTTCTTAGCCAGATGTGGCTCTCTCCTTTTTTAAGTGCACTGATGTTCCCAGCTTCTCCTTATATCAGACAAGTATTCCTCCTGAACACCGACCCTGTTTGATGTTCTTATCTTTCTGTGCGGGGACAGAGAATTCCCTATAGCCAGTAGGTACTGATGGTTCATCCTGTGCCCGGGTCCATGTTTCCAGGAGGATTTGTATGTCCGTCTCACATTAGTCTTTGCTTGAAATCTGGATCATTTACTTTGGATCCGAAGGCTGACGCATTCAGACCCTGAATGTTCCAGCTACTGATTACGAATGATGTCATTTATTGTTTGTATATTTATATACCTTGTAATGGGTAAATTTCCTGTGACAAATCGGGTTATGGGTGGTTGTTGTGTGTTTTTACTTTTTTTTTTTTAGCTGTCACATAGTTTATTGCATAATGTGCTCAGGAGGGTTCTTATCGCCTCCTCCTTTTCTCTGTAGTGATCTTGGCATCCATCTTGGGGCGGGTGGTTTACTCCATTCTTGCCATCTTCGTGGCCCTGTTTTTTGGCTGAATGTATTGTTGTTGTATTGTATTAGTGGCGAGGTTTGGGGTCTTGCAGTTTTAATTGTCTGAGAATGGGTTGTGCCATGGTCAGGTTTGTGAGTTCTCTCAAGAACAATGTCTTTGAATTCTCTTGCCAGATGACTGACCCCTTGTTTGTTCAGATGTTTGTTGTCATAGAGGTGTTGGGGCATTTATAGAATGGTGGTGTGCCCGGTGAATGGAAGTCTTGGACCTGGTTCTGTCTGCCAGCTCTGTTGATTTGTTCAATTATATTGTTTGGTATGTCCCTCCTTGGAAGAATGGAGGACAGAATTACTTTGGACTGTGGGAATTGTTGTTGTGCAGTCTGTTAGTTGCAGTAATTTGTCCACAGTAGCGTCCTGTTGTTCCTGGATGTTGTTTGTGCCGGTGTGTATGATGATGTGTTTGGGGTTAGTCATCGCTGATGACTTCTGTTGCCTGTTCAATTGCGGAACAGTGGATTTTGGAGACTCTTGTTCCTGGGAAGAGCCGTTTAGTGTTTCCCATTTGAGTCTACTAATAAAACAATTTCAGGAATTTGTTGCCTGTTGTGGTTTGATAATGGTGTGTTTGGGATTTCTGGGCTACTGGGGTTGTCTTGGCTGTTGCTGCGCTTTGTAATGTTAATTTTAGGAAGTTGATGGGTCTCACCAGTCTGTAGCTTGTTGATGGACACAATGAACGTACTTTTAATTCTGTTTCCTGATTGTGGAGTATCATTTGTGATTTTAGTGTATTTATTTCTTCCCTCAATTGAGCGTTTTCTTGTTGTAGCTGTTGCCAGGGGCGGGCTGGGCCGGGGCGCCTACATTATCTTTAAAACGGCTGCTGTGCTGGCTGGCTGGCTGTTAGTTTTGTTTTTTTTCAGTCTGTGACGGGCGGCCTGGCCTGGGTCACACAGTATTAACAACGTCGGCCGCAGTGGCTGCTGATTGGCTGGCTCGATGCTGCTGCCCAGCCTGCGCTGCATTGTGGGAGTTGTAGTCCGGCTGCACTAAAGCTCCTGGAGGTGTGAGCGTAGCAAACTACAACTCCCACCTCCCAGGAGTCTCAGAGGCTGGCCAGGTGTGTGGCACGTCAGGGGAGGGGACGCCCGGCGTCAGGAACGTCACGTTGCACGTGACCTGCTGGGCTTATGGGCGCTGACTCGAGGAGAGGCTAGTTGCAGTCTGCACAGCAAATAAGAAATTACGAGACCTGCTTCAAGATCATCACCCCCCACCCCTGAAGAGTGACAAGGACCTAGCTCAGTGTCTCCAGTCCTCACTGAAACAACGCTCCCCAGCCTAGTAGGTAAGTAAGGCATCTGTGAGGATGGAATAGAATAGGAATATAATAATGCATAGCATAGTCATCATGACAAATTTAAATTTTGGCAGTGGCTGCTTTTGTTTTTTTTCTAGCACCTTCACCCCACCAGCGGACTTATCTAACACCCTCCCCCCGCACCAGCGGACTTATCTAACACCCTCCCCCCGCACCAGCGGACTTATCTAACACCCTCCCCCCGCACCAGCGGACTTATCTAACACCCTCCCCCCAGCGGACTAGCCCAACCAATCCCCCACCCCCCTCCTGCATGCACGGCCAGCAGCACAGACGCACACAGCCACCCCCTAGACCCCTCGGTCACTGGAGCTGACTGATCTGGGATGACACCCGCCTGCTACATGCCTGCCACTTACCCCATCTGAGTGGTGGGTCAAGCAGCAGGTGAATTGCAGCAAGATGCATATAGGGGGTGGAGAGGAGAGAGGGGGCGGCGCCCTGGTGCCCCTAATGGGCCCGCATTGCATTTTGGTTCTTCTGCTTTGAATGGAGCCCTCAGTGAGCTGATTCGGTGGTTCAATGGGCCACTTGACTGGACTTGCCCCCCCCTGGCCTAAGGCTGCCAGCCCTCCCCTGGCTGTTGCATTGTAGATCAAATTTCTAATAGGGCGGACTTGTGTTCTGACTTCAGTGTGTTCAGCTCTTCCCTCAGCTGGTCATTTACATGTTTGTCACCCAACTGTCTTTGAAGCTGTTCTTTGAACTATACAAAATCTCTCTCTAGGTAAGATAAGCAATCTCTGAGGATGTTGGGTGAGGGGACATCAGCCATGTCTATGGATGTCTTTGCTGGTATCTGTTTCTCATCCTTTTTGGCTGTAGCTTTTAGATCCTTATAGACCTTGGCATGATCTTTAATTTGGGGGAAGACATGCTTAAACTCCTCTAATTGTTCCTCTATGCCTTGCGCCATGATGGTACCATTGTGATATATGTTCAGGGTGAGTACCACACATTTATCTTCCTCATCCCTGACCTTAATCTGTCTGCCCATGCAGATACCTCCCTTTGTAATATTCTTGTAGTATTTACAGAAAGCTGTATGCCAGGCTTGAGTGTCCTCAGTATAGAATAACAGTCAATCAGTTTTCTTTCTGTCATGTTCAGTACTGGTGAAGTCAGGAAATAGTCTCTGGATTTTGCTTAAGAAGTTCTTTTTCATGGCTTTCTTTGTTCTTTTCACCCTCTGAGTTAACAAACAATCTCCAAGATATCAGACCCCCTGCTGGCTTTGGCTTGTGTAATGGGGTCTGTGTTTGGGGTATTTTCTTTCTGCTGTTCCATTTTTTAAGTATAGAAGTTTGCGTAAAAATATTTTCTATATGTTTCTGTGTTTGCTGTTTATAGTAAGATGGTCCTACCTTGTGTTGGTTGATTCCTTCAGCCCTGGATGCTCTCTGATGCTGGATACTTGTGCGCTAGATGGTCTTGCTTTTTTTGCTGTTTTTTGCACCTTTTATCTTTAAACTCCTCTTTTTTGTTGCATTATTTCTTCTTGTTTGTCTCTGTCTTTTGTGTTGCCTCATTTTTCCTGTTTTTGTCTTTCAATTTTTCCCATTACAAGGTATAGAGTGATGAAGTTTCAGGAGCTCATTCTTATGCCGCGTACACACGAGCGGACTTTTCAACATCCAAAGTCCGACGGACTGAGTCCGTCAGACTACTCGATCGTGTGTGGGCTGCAACGGACTTTTGATTCTCCAAAGTCTGACGGACTTTAGAAAATGGAACATGCTTCACATTTTTCCGCCGGAACTCCGCCGGACCCAGTTCCGATGTAGAATTCCGCTCGTCTGTATGCTGTTCCGACGGACCGAAAACGACGCATGCTCTGAAGCAAGTACGAGACGGAAGTGCTCGGTCTTGTAAAACTCCAGTTCGTATTGGAAGTAGCACATTCGTCATGCTGCAAATTCTGTGCTCGTTTAAATGTAGCGCATCTTCTTTATAATGCTAGAAGAACGAAGTCTTTATTTATAATGCTAGAAGAACGAAGTTGCTTTGCTGCTCATATTCACTCAGAGTTCTCACAAAACACATTTCTGTCTTGTTTCTCCTCATCTCATGAATGATCTTGTTTTGATTTTAAAGCCCCATCTCATTAATATTTATTTTTTTTTTTGTAATTTTTTCCTCCATATTTTTCGTATAATTCTTTACCATTTTTTTTCTTGTGATCTCCATATTTAATTATTCTGTCAAGTTAACCCCAAAAACCTTTTAATTTTTTTGTGTGTTTTTCATTACCACAATAACCTTTTTATTTTTATTCTGGTGACAAGTTACCACAATAAATTTTTTATTTTGTTTGTAACCTCAAGGAGGTTAGTGTCCCTTGTTAATTTCACATTGTCTTTTAGAAATGTATTTGACCAAAAAACACACAGGCAATTATATTTTCAAACAAAAATATCCATTTATTCTGGTTCAACAAAAAAAAATGAAGGCAACACTGGAGAAACTTGTGACATTTGTGTAGCCTTTTGGCCCCAGGGCAAACATTAAACTCTGTGGAAAAGAAAATTCAAATATTCCGAAATACAATATGGTCCAAGAATCCCAGACATCAAGAGCAGCAGCAGATGGTATATATGTCCCCAGGCTGTGGTACAACAGGCTGCGTCTTTGGTCAGACCAGAGTGAAGCCAGGTCAGCACCTTCTTCTCTTCGCTCCACCCTTCACTGCACCCTTCCCTGCACCCTTCCCTGTAGCCTTCCTGGGAGGCTGTGTCTCCGGTGGTGTACTTGTGGCAGGAGGAGGAGGAGGAGGAACAGGAGGAACTTGCTCCACAATATCGCTGGTGGCAGTTAATTCGCCACTCAGCCCCTTCTGCAAGGCCAAGAAAATTAGTCTCTCACACTGGAGGCGTTGGCCCATCTCCAATTGCTGTAGACGGCTGGCGATGTAGCAGCCATAGGCCTCTTCAGCTCCAGGGGGGCTCTTTAACACATTAGTAGCCTCTCGAATGAGGCGCAGGGATTCCTCCTGTGTTACTGTCATTTTCTTTGGCCTTTTTGCTGGAAGACGGAGGGGAGGCACCTGTGATTGTGTCAGTCTTCTACTGGGCCCGGCCACCTCCTGGCTGACAGTGGGCCCGGCCTCCTCCTGGCTGACAGTGGGCCCGGCCTCCTCCTGGCTGACAGTGGGCCCGGCCACCTCCTGGCTGACAGTGGGCCCGGCCTCCTCCTGGCTGACAGTGGGCCCGGCCTCCTCCTGGCTGACAGTGGGCCCGGCCACCTCCTGGCTGACAGTGGGCCCGGCCACCTCCTGGCTGACAGTGGGCCCGGCCTCCTCCTGGCTGACAGTGGGCCCGGCCTCCTCCTGGCTGACAGTGGGCCCGGCCTCCTCCTGGCTGACAGTGGGCCCGGCCTCCTCCTGGCTGACAGTGGGCCCGGCCACCTCCTGGCTGACAGTGGGCCCGGCCACCTCCTGGCTGACAGTGGGCCTGGCCACCTCCTGCCTGCCACTTTCCACACCTTCCTCCTGGCTGAGCTCATCCTGTGTATAAAAAAGGGACATAGTTTTAGTTTTTTGTTCATCAATCCTAAACATTTTTCAGCTCCTGACTTCAAAATTCTGTTAATACATATAAAAGAGTATCATTATGACACCACTATTTCTTGTTTCTGCTGGTGACAAACATTTGTGGCGACTACTGTAAATTGATATGTCAAAATATTTGTTTTTTTTAACATCAATAATAGCGTTTAAATTCTAACATCTAGTTAACATCATTAATATTATGAATATCACTATTTTTTGTAACAAAATACCTGGCTCCAGCTGGGTGCATCCGCTTCTTCCAGGATGGAAGGCTCAGCTTGCTCATCAGCCTCTGCTGAGGTGGAGGGAATGCTGCAGGGAAGGGTGGAGTGAAGAGTTGAAAGCGACTCCCTGGCTTTACACTGGTCGCCAATAAACCGTAGTTTGTCAAAGTACCACAGCCTGGGTACATACACAGCACCTGGTGCTGCTCCTGATGTTTTGGATTTCTCGATTTTCTTATTCTCCTTTCGGTACATATTTCGCAATAATTGAATTTTCTTTTCCACAAAGTCCACGTCTGCCTCTGGGATCCAAGTCTGCACAAATGTCACAAATTTCTCCAGCGTTGCCCTCCTTACTGGTTTATTATAATAATCAATGTGCTTGGAATGCCACAGATTTGTCAGCTCTTTGTATTTGTCAATAAATAGACTTAAAAATTCAAGATCCTTAAATTTCTGATTCATTTTTCTGAAAGACAATACACAAGCCAAAAACAATAATGTTAGCTCAGACTCTCCTAATCTTAGCCCAATATAGACCCCAGGATCTGCCACTTATTTGGGGAATTTGTTTAAACTTACCTTCGTTTTGCTTGCTCCCAACTTCCGTTCCTATTTTCGCAAAAGAACATACGACATGTGATTTTTGTCGTTATATACAGTGCGCACGCGTAGAACTACGCCTGCGTTGCCCGCCCATGACGTTCTTTTAGTCAAGTTCTTGTTTTCCCGCCCCTTTCTGCGCACATAACGTACAAAAGAACATACGACATGTGCATTTTGTCGTTATATACAGTGCGTACGCGTAGAACTACACCTGCATTGCCCGCCCATGACGTTCTTTTAGTCAAGTTCTTGTTTTCCCGCCCTTTTCTGCGCACATAACGTACGTACGACATGTGCATTTTGTCGTTATATACAGTGCGTACGCGTAGAACTACGCCTGTGTTGCCCGCCCATGACGTTCTTTTAGTCAAGTTCTTGTTTTCCCGCCCCTTTCTGCGCACATAACGTACAAAAGAACATACGACATGTGCATTTTGTCGTTATATACAGTGCGTACGCGTAGAACTACACCTGCGTTGCCTGCCCATGACGTTCTTTTAGTCAAGTTCTTGTTTTCCCGCCCTTTTCTGCGCACATAACGTACGTACGACATGTGCATTTTGGCGTAAGATCCAGTGCGTACGCGTAGAACTACGCCTGCGTTGCCCGCCCATGACGTTCTTTTACAAGAATATTTCCCGCCCCCTTTTCTCTACGGTGCGCAGTAGGAGAAACATGGCGGAAACACAACAGGTGCTTGATATTAACGACTCCAGTAGTCACGAATCCCCGGAGCCACAAACGTCCCAATCCGGAGAGAGGAGATTTAAGGCCTCAAATATGGCATTTGAAGAGATGGTGGAGATGGTGGCAATCTTGCGAAGTAAGGATTATGATGGCAAGCATGGACCATACACCCATCCGAACTTGCGCAAGGCCAGAATCATGGCCAAAGTAGTTAAGACCCTGCACAATCGTTTTGGGGTACGACGGTCAAAAGACCAATTGAGGAAACGGTGGTCCGACCTTAAATTGAGGGACCCGGATCAGTACAGAAGGATCAAGAAAGTTCTTAAAAAAAAGTAAGTACTTGTCGTGTGTTCCTATTTTATGATTATTGCATACAGATCCATATGCTTTACCTTTTGTACAATGTAAAAAATTGCTGCTTTCATGTTGGATACAGTAATAATCGTATCGTTATTAACAAACCCTCGTAAGTTGTTCGTGGCAAACCTCGTTTATGATACAGGGTTTAATCCGCATTTTTTTGCTGTGTAATTTTTAGGAACCAAAAAAAGATTAGGACATTGTGGTTTTAGATGTGTTTCAAACTACAATGACTAGAAAAGAACATTCAGTGTAATTGAAGGAGAGGACACTTGGCAGCTGTCTAAAAACACATCTGCACTCATGAGCAAAGGTGTGGGACACCAGAGAACATTTATTAGGGTAAACCACACGGGGTTCCTTGGTATACTTGGGGGGGGGGGGGGGGGGGCATGTGTGAAACTTGGCACAAAAAGCAAATTATTGTAGTTTTTTGGCAAAGTGAATTGATTTATCATGTCTTCACATTTTGCATCTCTTCATAAACAGACAATTGTACAAGACTTCTAATCAAGGTTTCATCTTCCTAGTTCTGGCCTTAAATATCTGTGTGCTAAAGTATACCTTTTTGTTTGTTAATTTCTCATAGGGGAGAAAAGACTCACAAAGCAGGATCCCAGGGACCGCCGCCCTTGCCAGCATGAATGTGAGGTTAGCCCCATCCCCCCCGTGGATGTGCATGTGGAGGAAGGAGAGGTGGAAGAAGGAGAGGAGATGGGCACCCCACCAGGTGAGTGTCTGACACCACAGCTTCAGGTAATCGATGTATACCTGCATATTTCCAAACACATGTTTTTACATCTATTTTAGGTGATGTTGTGGTTGTGGAAAGCGACACATTTCCAAGCACCAGTGCCCCCCCCGAGGATGTCGAGGAAGGAGAGGTTGAGGAAGGAGAGGTGGAGGAAGTAGGGGAGATGGGCACCCCACCAGGTGAGTGTCTGACACCCCAGCTTGTTGAAATCCATGTATGACTGCATAATTTGTGACCCAATTTTTACCATCTATTGTAGGTGATGTTCTGTTTGTGGAAAGGGCCCCGTTTTCCAGTGACAGCGCACAAAGGCTGATTGGCCAGATAATGGGCTGGAATGGGGAAATAGATGCCATGCGAACTAGCCTGGATCTCATGAAGACTCAGATTGACAATATGCAGCTGGAAATGAAGAACATGATCGATATTTTGGGGAGAATATAATCCGTTTCTCCATAATATCGATCATGTTCTTCATTTCCCTTGTTTTACTTAAAAGATTGTTACTTCCTAAATTATCAATATTGTGGCTGATTGTTGTTACATTTTTCATATTTTTTTAAGAAAAAGAAAACCAAAAAAAAAAAAAAGTTTTTAAAAAATTCAAAAAAAAAAGGAAAAGAAAAAATGTTTGGCAAAGAAAGTTAAATTAACCAAAAAAAAATGTATAAATAAATATTCAATGGCACATGTGAATGTGGCCAAATTAAAATTTTGAACAATCAACAATGTGTGGCGTATTCTTTCAATGCTCAATACCAGTTTGGGAAAAGTGATTTTGTGTTTCCAGTGACAATGGGCCTTATTTAATTAATGAAAATACACTTGGCACTACAAGTGCACTAGGATAACATAGGAGACAGCACAAACCAAAAGCAAACAAGAAAACAAAATTCAGATTTGATGTTCTTTTATTATTTTAATGGTTTTAAAAATTAAATATTCTGTGGCATTGCAATGGCCCCCCTACCTTTAAAATAAGTGACATATCTTTGCCGAACTTCACGGGCACTTTGGGGGGCCAAGCCAGTACGGCCAGTATCCAGGCCTGTCAGAGATTCCAGACCAAGTCCAGCCTCAGGCATTATTGACAAATAATTGGTAGAGTTTTTATTTAAAAAGTTGTGCAAAATGCAGCACGTAAGTACTACATGGTTCAGTTTGTATTCGGCTAGGTTAATTGGAGTCAGAAAAACACGGAACCGGCTGGCCATTATTCCAAACGCATTTTCCACAACTCTTCTCGCTCTGGCCAGCCGGTAGTTGAAAACCCTCCTCTCCGGGGTGAGGGTTCTTTGGGGGAATGGCCTCATGACGTGGTCGTCCAGAGCGAAAGCCTCATCAGCTATGAACACGAAGGGGAGTTCTTCTACATTCTCGGAATCAGGTGGCAATCCCAGTCCACCTGTCTGTAGACGGCGGTAGAACTCCGTCTGAGCGAAGACTCCTCCATCCGACATCCGGCCATTCTTCCCCACGTCCACATACAGAAATTCATACTGTGCCGACACCACCGCCATTAACACAATACTGTGAAACCCCTTGTAGTTATAATAGTATGACCCCGAATGGGGTGGTGGCACAATGTGGACGTGCTTCCCATCTATCGCACCACCGCAGTTCGGAAAGTCCCAACGGGTGGCAAAATGGGATGCCACGGTCTGCCATTCCCGTGGCGATGAAGGAAACTGGGGAGGCAAAGCAGAAAAAACAAAAATAAGTACTTTTGCACATTAAACATTGTACATTACAACACAAACTTTCTTTCCCGCTTCTGCCTAGTCACAGGACACCGATCGTCTGCTCCCTGTCATTGGGAGCAGTGATCAGGGTCATGTCACTGCTAGCCCATCCCCCAGACAGTTAACACTCACCCAGAACACACTTTAAACCATTCCTCGGCTCCCTTGTGCTTAATAACACCTTCACTGCATGTGACATTTTTACAGTAATCAATACAATTTTTTACAGCATTGATCACTGTATTAATGACAATGGTCCCAAAAATGTATGGAAATTGGCCAATGTGTCCGCCATAATGTGGCAGTCACAAGAAAAAAAAAAAAAAAACGGTTAGCACCGCCATTACTATTTTCAAAAATGGCAAGATTTTACAAATGCCAGCAAAATAGACCATATTTACGAAACGATAGAACTTTTGCACAAAACAATCAATAAACGCTTATTGCGATTCATTTTAACACATTTGTTTACTAAGAATACGTATCGGCATAAAATGATGTCCAAAAAAAATCAGGGTGATATATTTTTGTGCCTATATTTCTTAGAGCGAAAAGTGAAAAATAATGCATATTTTGAAAAATTCATTTTGGGTTTGTTGGTGGTTAATCACCAAAAATCAAAAAGCAGAGGTGATCAAAGACAACCAAATACAAAATCTCTTTGTGCTAATAAAATGAAGATAATTTACTAGGAGGAGCCATGTTACAAGGACGCACAATTGTCAATTCAAACAACGCACTGCCAAATCACCCAAAAAAGTGCTGAAGGTCAGGAAGGGGGAAAATCATTCCAGGGTTGAAGTGGGTTAAAAATACAATATATAATTCAACATTAATTTAAGGACACAGACTAGTTGGAATTATATTAAGTGGGGGGGGGGGGTATCCAGTTAAAGGACACACAGACCATTTGGGATACTATTAAGGGGGGGGGGGGATTCAGTTAAGGGGACACAGACCATTTGGAATAATCTTTAAATGTTTGGTTTTAGGATAAAGCAATAGAATGGAGCTGACAAAAGACATTTTAAGTGACTAGACTAGGTGGATATGGGCCTACCATAGCATGTTGGTGAGGTTTAATGAAGGCAAATATGCAGGAAAGACAAAAAAGGAGCATTAAAAGATTGCAGCATGCATGAGGACAAAGGGGACATTCACAGCATATTGCAATCATGGTAATTAGAGATTGAGGAAAGAAATACAAGGCATTAGCAAACATTAAAGACAATAAAATGTGATGTTAAATGATAAATCTTACCTTAATATAGTCCTCCTGCAGGACCTGTATGATGGCAGAACAGGTCTCTGGGATAATGATCCCCAGAGCCTGGGGGGAGATGCTTGTCGAGAACTTCAGGTCCTGAAGGCTTCTCCCTGTCGCCAAGTAGCGCAACGTGGCGATGAGCCTCTGCTCCGGAGTGATGGCTTGCCGCATGCAGGTATCCTGCCTGCTGATATAAGGGGTCAGCAAAGCCAGCAGACGGTGAAAAACGGGGTCCGTCATCCGGAGATAATTCCTGAAATCATCAGGATTATTCTCCCGGATCTCACGAAGCAAAGGCATGTGCGAGAACTGGTCACGCTGGAGCAACCAATTCTTCGTCCATGAACTCCTCAACACCCCGTCCACGGACTGTTCTTGGGTTGAAGAATGAACACCAAGCACAAGCAAAGCACGAACTCGACGACGAGTACGTACACGCAACATGGCTTCAAAACGGTAGGCTTGTCAGAACGAACTTAACAGAAGTCACTGAAGAACAGCAAGGCCTGTGAAGAGCGAGCTGAAAGTCAGCGAGCGCAGTAGATCGCACTGCAAAATACAGAGACGAACTGACTACACGCACTAAAAAACAGATACAAACCTCACAAGCACAAACTGAAAAGCAGTGAAAAACGTTCTGAAAAATACGAGTCTGAAAAACGTGAATCGTCTCTCACCAAACTTCTACTAACACGAGATAAACACGAAATTAGCAGAAGGAGCCCAAAGGGTGGCGCACTTGGTATTGAACTACCGTTTTATAGTCTCGTCGGACCTGGTGTACGTCACCGCGTACCAGGCGGGCGGACTTTATTGTGATCGTGTGTAGGCAAGTCCGTTTCCACGGAACTCTGTCGGAACTCCAGGGGAAACTCTTTCGGACTTAAGTCCGCTCGTGTGTACGGGGCTTTAGAAAGTCCAGAAGTGTCCAGAATGGACTGCTGAGACTACTCCGGGATTCCTGCACTGACCTATCCACACTTTGGAGAAATGCTTCAACCTGGTGCCTACTGGGATCACCTGGGCATCAAAAAGACTTTGTGGAGTCCTGATCAAAATGGAGAGTGCCTTTTGTTTGTGAGCTTTCAGGAACTTTGCTTCAGGGCCGTCTTTAAGGCAGGGCAAAAGGGGCAGCTGCCCTGGGCCCTGTCATTGTTGTGGGGCCCAAAGCCGCTTCCCCATACTTGCCAACTATCCCATTTTAAATTCCCTTGTCCCTTGAAGTTTTAGTCCTGTGCTGTGTCCCAATATCTCTGTGTGAAGTGCTGGTACTAATTCTGCCGAGCTCTACCTTAATGTGTACAGATGACTCACCTGCAGACATATGTGAAAGGGACAGCATTACTAAGTAAATAGCTGTGGTCGGCGACATTGATATGTAAATAAAGGTGTGTGTATCATGCTCCTCTGCAGTGAGGAGATGATGTGCTGTAACCTCTAGCAACCATTTTAGTGAGCAGCATTACTGTACAGTAATCTCTAGCAACCAATTAACAAGCATAAATCATTTGCTGTAACCACTAGCAACCATTCACAATTGCTGCTTGATCTGATACAGTAAGCTGATTTTAAGTCTAGCTGCTATTTATTGTATGTCTCAGAGCAGATGGAGAGTCAAATTGCATGGGGGGGGCAAGAAAATGTTTTGCCCAGGGTCCAACAATATTAAAGATGGCCTTGAATTGCTTGTGTGCTTCTCCAGACTCTCTTGGGGTCTCTATTTTATTTATCTTTTTTGCTCCCTTCTGATGAAGATGTTTACCTCCCATGAAATCATCCTCTCTTCTGTTCTTGCTGTATTCCTAATTTCTTCAGCCACAGAGGACTTCGAATGAAGCCGATTCTACAGCTTTCCTTAGCCAATTGCTCAATCCACCAATTATTGTTGTATTTCTCTTTAATGTGAAGAAAGTCCTTGTCATTGAAGGTGGTGGCAGTGCCTGGTGCAGGGACATCTTCATCCAGAGCCACACAGTAGATCACTTTCATCTTTACTGCAAGGCCACCAGTTAGGTAAAGGGATTTTTTGATCAGTACATATAACCGGGAGACACCTATCTCACGGTAACTGGGTCACATCTTCAGTTGCTTAGATGCACTCAACTAGGATGCCAGCAGAACGGCCAAAGTCTGTAATCTTAACACAATGGTAGTCCTATTCATTTATTGAATAGATGAGGCATAGACTGAAGCGTACCTCCATGAAATAATCCCCTCGTTCTTGCTGTATTCCTAATTTCTCCAGCCACAGAGGACTTGGAATAAAGTCGATTTCTACAGCTTTCCTTAGCCAATTGCTCAATCCACCAATTATTGTTGTATTTCTCTTTAATGTGAAGAAAGTCCTTGTCATTGAAGGTGGTGGCAGTGCCCGGTGCAGGGACATCTTCATCCAGAGCCACACAGTAGCTCACTTTGATGTTTACTGCAAGGCCACCAGTTAGGTAAAGAGATTTTTTGATCAGTACATATAACCAGAAGACACCTATCCCACGGTAACTGGGTCACATCTTCAGTTGCTTAGATGCACTCAACTAGGATGCCAGCAGAAACGTACCCACCAAGGGTTTATATGTCAGCAGATGTGTAGTACAGATTTCTTTTTCCTTAGTGCTAAGTTCAGTATATTAAAGACTACTGTAAGTCTGGTATAACGTATTGAGCATTCAAATTCGATTTGCACAGATTTAAAATCAAGGCCTTACAGTCACAGAACCTTGCTTTTTGGTAAGCTGTACTCGCCCATATTCTCTTAAACCAGGTTTCAAAAACCTCGCAAATTCTGAGCTTCATATTTGAAGTCAGCCCGATCCGTATAATTCCAACGGGCCCTTCAAACATTGACTCGTAGGTATATTTCAGCTTAAGGCTCCAGGGTAGAAACTCTTGGCATGCAGTAAACTGTTAGTAGTGGTAGTTTTTTTTTTATATAATCTTGTTTTTACAGTATAGTCCCCTTCTGTCCTGCAGAAGTTGGCCTGATTTTCCTCCAGTTACACATGAAATTTATATTTTCAAGCTTCTCTCCAAACAGTGCCTTGCCATCAAGGGAATTCTAGACCTGTTTTGTTTCAAAGCCATCTGCTGCCCAAGGCTTCAACCAAAGGGCTCTTTTAGACATTTCCTGTGTGCAGTATTGCTCTGGCAAAGCCTCTGATCATATGGATAGTTGCTTCCCCCTACTCATTACACAGAAGGTGGTAGCAGCTGAACACCACAGCGACTCTAGAATTGACCTAACCATAAATTTGGGTTATAAAAGCAGCCGCAACTATTAAGCTGAATAAGTACCGACTGGAATTAGTGTATGTAAAAAAAAAAACAAAAAAAAAACTTTTTTGCTTCCTTCTGATGAAGATGCTTCTTTACCTCCATGACATCATCCTCTCTTCTGTTCTTGCTGTATTCCTAATTTCTCCAGCCACAGAGGACTTGGAATTAATCCAATTTCACAGCTTTTTTTAGCCAATTGCTCAATCCATCAATTATTGTTGTATTTCTCCTTAATGTGAAGAAGGTCCTTGTCATTGAAGGTGGTGGCAGTGCCTGGTGCAGGGACATCTATATCCAGAGCCACACAGTAGCTCACTTTGATGTTTACTGAAAAGCTACCAGTTAGGTAAAGGGATTTCTTGATCAGTACATATAAAGTTGCTTAGATGCACTCAACTAGGATGCCAGCAGAAACGTACCCACCAAGGGTTTATATGTCAGCAGATGCCAATGTGTAGTACAGATTTCCTTTTCCTTAGTTCAGTATATTAAAGACTACTGTAAGTCTGGTATAACGTATTGAGCATTCAAATTTGATTTGCACAGATGTAATATCAAGGCCTTATGGTCACAGAACCTTGCTTTTTGATAAGCTGCACTCACCCATATTCTCTTAAACCAAGTTTCAAAAACCTCTCGCAAATTCCAAGCTTTATATTTGAAGTCATCCTGATCCGTATAATTCCAATGGCCCTTAAACATTGACTGGTAGGTATATTTCAGATCAAGGCTCCAGGCTGGAAACTCTTGCAATAAAATGTTGGTAGTGGTAGATTTTCTATATAGTCTTGTTTTTACAGTATAGTCCTCATCCAGGTCAATAATTTGAAGAATAGTATAAATACCTAATATTCTTAAACAAAGTGTGAGTTTGTCACACAGTTGGCTTCAAAAATCCAATGAAAAAAGTATAACAGTTCAGTGTAAGTAAAAATAATTGAAATAGAATAAATAGTTATAAAGCTGTAATAAGCTTATGAAAGCATGTGTGCATCATGCCTGCTGCCTTCTGTCTCCATGCTGTCTTGTGTAACCAAAAGGAAGCAAGGTTCTTATGCGCCGTAAACACACGTTCGGACTTTCCCACAACAATACTGTGAAATTTTTGTTCGAAGGCTGTTGGCTCTAACTTGTCTAGCATACACACGGTTACACAAATGTTGGCCAACAATTACGAATGTAGTGGTGTACTACACATACTTACGTGTTTTTTAAACTCTTTAGCGGCACCCTTTGGGATCCCTATGCTAGTGTTGATTCGCCCTTTTTCTTTTTGCGTTTTTTATTTTTCAGTATTATTTTCCTTTATCACTAGAAGAAAAGAGACTTTGAAAATTAATTTGCAATAATTCAATCAGTATCACCAGCAAAGCAGCTTCATTATTATCCCATTAAAGAAGAAGAGCATGTGCGCTGAATTTTGGAGATTTTCTAATTTGCCACAACACAAATGTTAATTCTTCATTACGAACACTGGTTTACAAGACCGACCGCTTCTGCTTCTGAGCATGCGTGAATTTTTGTGCGACGGACTTAAGTACACACGATCAGCCTTTCTGACAACAACGTTTTTTTGGTGGAAATGTTTAGAACCGGCAAGCCAAAATTTGTTGGTGGGAGGTCTAACAGCAAATGTTCGATGGAGCATACACACTGTCGGACTTTCAGCCAACATTTCTCGTTGGAAAATCCAACCGTGTGTACGTGGCATTAGACTTCTGGGACAATTCAGCTGTTCCAGCTTGTCAAAGCGTCTTTGTGTGACTATGTCTGTCTCATCTCTCCTGTGTGCGTGCGTGTGTGTGTGTGTGTGTGTGTGACCTTCAATATTGAAGCGTTGGCTTTTTATGTTACATGTGAATGTCATAACCTCACAAACTTAGAACTTTGTATGGCACGCATTAATTTTGTTGATACCAACTCAGAGAGTCATATATGGAGTTGGGTTGACAATCCCACAGGTAACACTTGTATTAATGTGCTGGTCATGTAATGTCTTGTAACCAATCATCTAATATGAACACATTACCAACTTTAACTACATTAACTATAAACTAATACTTATTAATATGACTGAGACTACAGTAAACTAACTTAGCAGGATATAAGCAAATATGTATTATTCCTCTAACTACATAAATACTGGTCTATTCTGGAACTCCCTTGACATTCCATATCAGATAACTTTTATATATCATTCTCAAACTAACTACATCCACCAGATACTTCTAGCAATACTCAGGTTTAGATAAGGATCTATTTTACTGAACATTTGATCAAGGTCATTCACACATACTATATTTATTATGACTAATCAGAAAAAAAACATGTTTTGCAAGCTTGCCATAAATCTAACACCCCTAAGTGCCGAATTAGGAATTTATAATGATATTCTAACAATAGATCCAAAAATGTAATGCTTTTGGCATGACAGTCACTCCTGAATGTTAAATTATATGGATTCAACATTCCTTCAGTGCCTTTCCAAAAAATTAGGATGTCGTTAATCTACCTGTACCAGGAAAAAAATCCTGGACAGGCACATTGACGCCCCCTACATAACGGCCAAGGCTTAAGTCTTTTAACTGAATGTTCAAGGAGTATCCAGACGCATAGTTCAGGCTTGACAATAATATTTACCATCAAACTCCAAACATATTGTGTGTTAATAGAAACTTCCAACAGCTTGATGATATATTGGAAAAAGAAAAAAATCGCGCTACCACTTAAAAAATAAAATTGTGTAAACATCAAATACTGCTGCAGTTCTGCTATATACCAAAAGTTATATACTCATAAACGTGACCCAAAGAGAGAACCGCGTTGTCCTAAGAGTAAACTTAGGTTATGTGCTTCCCCTAAAGGAAATTTAACATATACAAAATTGTGTTGCAATATCAAAAGAATAGTTGTATCAATACCTCATACCTGAAAAGATATATTGATGTGAAATTATACTCATAAGTGTGCATCAACAACAGTAACACATCTTAAATTTGTTATAAATGGTGCAAAATTACAACATCTACACCCTTATCACAATATGTGCAAAACAGTGACTTAACTGCATATACATCAACACAAATCAAGAAAAACAAAAATGAGTTAAAGAACTCTCAATACTAAAGTGTCCAATTTGTCAAATTGTTAAAGAAAAGTCCGTGAGAACTCGAAGACCACCACATGTCAGATATAATTTAAATTCTCCGTATCCTGTTCGAAATCTCAGCGTATATTGTAGTGCACCACCACCGGAAGTGAGGATTAACTCCTTACCAGATGTCCTTAAATAGTTCGCTCTAAAAGATCAGGCCAGGCCATGTGCATCCCTCAATTGTCCATAGGCTCCACCCACAAGCCAAATCGTATTTCAGTCAGGCTCCAATAAGTTTACAATGACCGGTCCACCATAAAGGGGGGAAAAAAATGCTCCAAATAGTGTAAAAACTTTTTATTAAAAATAAAGTAAGATAAGAAATGCACTTACAAAAGTACAGCAAAGTTAGGCGTATCACAGTGGGAGGCGCCGGCCGAACGCAATTCTCCACGACAATAACCTATCACCAGCTGGTCTATTCAGAGGCAATGGATAGCGTGTCACACCGCCCGACGCGTTTCGTGAAATATCACGTCGTCTCGGGGCTCGGGTGACACGCCATTATGCCTCATTTATATAGTGTCCTATGACCCAAGCCTCCTCCTCCATGGAAAGCTGCGGCCTCGTTATCGGTCCCGTGGCGGAAGTGACGCACATGCGTCACGACTCGCCGGCCAATCATTTCTTCACCAAGTCAGATCAACCTATAGTCGCTGGTTCACCGCTCGTCGCAGGCGGGAACCAAGCCTCGCTTCCGATATTACGTCGGAAGTGTTATCCTCACACTCGTAAGGGCGGAAGTAACACACCAGAAGGTATCTCCGCCCTCACTATCAGCGTGACTACATCAGAGCAGCCAACCAATCCATGGTGGCGCATTAATGTAGATACGGATAGAGTGATGGATGTGAATAGAGTGAGAACCAAGCCCTCACTTTCGATCCTCGCTCCCTATATAGAACATTTAGGGCAGAAGAAAGGTAAAAGGAAAAATTGAGACTCACTCTCAGGTTTAACCCAGGCGACCCACCGTCCTCACCTCAATGATCATAATTTTATTTCAAAGACCGGGAGGATGATGTTCAATCCAGACCAAAAGTCAGTGAATATCAGAGGGCACAATTAAAGCACCATTAAGGAAGAGGCTTGTACCAGCAGACTGTCCTAATAAACATTACTCATAATATCCTATAACAGGTTATACATAGCACATTTATAACGCCTCTTAAGTATATTTGTGTAAAAATAATTTTACAAAAAACCTTTGCGGTAACATCACCAAGATGAACTTTTACAGCAACATCACTACAGTGAACATAGAAAATTATAAAAAAATTATAAAAAAATATTTTGCATTAAAAACAAATAAGATCCGTGGTTGGACAGAGGTTACAAATATATATTGGAATATCTGAAAGGTCACCCAACAACCAAAGTGAATAAACCCTCCATCGGGGTCGCACACTAAAATGTTGTTTTCCACAGAGATACTATATAAAGGACCATAATATTGCGATTAACTCACAATGGAGAAAAATCTCCACAGGAGCCTCTAGTTAGGAGTATAAGCTTACAAACTCTCCACTGCACTTAAGCATTGTTTATAAACGCATTTACATCGATATCGACGTTCATCCCAAAAGGGGCATATGTTTTTAATCTGTGGATCCATGACATCTCTAAACAGGAGATATCCCTTACTAATGACCCTCCCCTCCAATGTGGACTATGCTTGTCTATTCCCATATAAAGGGTATTGGAGGGGTCCCTATCGTGTACCTCATCGTAATGTCTAGAGACTGGGTGCTTATCAAAGCCCCGTTTTAATATTACCAATATGTTCGTTTAATCTAACTTTTAGGGCCCTCTTGGTCCTCCCCACATATTGGAGCCCGCAGGGACACTGGATGAGGTATACTACTGCCACAGAGGAGCAGGTTATGAAAGGCTCCACCTTATATGATTTAAGTGTACTCGTGGAGGAAAATTCACAGATTTTGGAATTTTTGTTTACATTCAGTGTGCACACCTGACAATTTTTGCATCTATAGAACCCTGTTAGATTCTGAAAAAAACACCTATTCATCTTCGGGGGATTTTGTACACTAGGGGCAACCTTACTACCTAATGTGGGTACCCCCCTGAAGATGACCCTAGGGTTTTCAGGTAAGACTGGACCCAAAACCTGATCATTGGTCAATACATGCCAATGTTTGCGAATTAATTGCTTAACTCTCCGGTGTTGCATCGAAAATGTGGTCACAAAAAGCAATAACGCCTGATTCTTATCTTTATCTCCAGTCTCTTCTGCCAATAATGTCGACCTATCTTTATTTCGTGCTGTATTCACCGCCTCGATCAAGGTTTCTGTCTCATATCCTTTCTCCCTGAATCTCTGAGATAATGCCATGGCTTGCTCATCAAACGTAGCGATGTTAGTACAGTTCCTCCTAAGGCGCATATATTGCCCCAAGGGAACTGATTTCAACCATGAGGCATGATGGCAACTTCCCATAGGGATATAGGAATTTCTATCTGTTGGCTTGAAGAACGTTGATGTGACAAAAGTGTCATTCACCACTTTGATGTTTAAATCCAAAAAATTAACCTCCTTCATACTGGCTTCATAGTTCAATCTAATGCCTCTATTGTTCTTATTCAACATTTCCATATAATTATGTAGATCCAGCTCCTCCCCATCCCATAGGAGGAGGACATTGTCGATTATAGCGTGCCCACAACGCTACCTCAGACCGCCTTGGGGAATCGACCACGTCCTCCTCCCACTTGGCCATGAACAGGTTGGCCAAACTGGGGGAGTACTTAGCCCCCATGGCCACATCCTTATCCTGGCGGAAGAACTGGTTATCGAACCAGAAGTAATTATGTCCTGCGGCAAATTCTAAGAGTTCCAAAAGGAAGTCTATTTGTATCTGAGTTAGACCTGAGCCTCGCTCCAAATAAAGTCTAACCGCCTCGAACCCCAATTCATGGGGGATGATGGTGTACAGCGACGTGACATCAGCGGTCACAAGCCAGAGGCCTTCCTTCGGTTTGATCTTACTCAGCATGTTAATAATTTGTTTTGTGTCTTTCACATAAGAAGGGATCTTTTGCACTAAAGGTTGGAGAAAATAATCGATGTATTTGCCCACCCGGGACGTCACTGAGTCGATTCCACTGACTATCGGACGCCCCGGGGGGCAAGTGGCATTTTTATGTATTTTTGGGAGATAATAGATGACCGGTGTGCGCGCGGCAACCGGTACTAGAAATAAAATTTTCTCTATCGGTAAGGATTCCTTTCCGAAACCCCCCATCAACCATTTTCACCAACTCCTTGTATTTTATTACAGGGTCCCTATTGATTACTGTGTAGGTTTCGCCATCATCTACAATCCTATGCATTTCTTTTAGGTAATCACACCTGTCTAAAACCACAATTCCTCCTCCCTTGTCTGCTGGCCTAATTACAAGGGATTTGTTGTTACATAAGGTATCCAAACCTTTTTGTAAATCTCCTTGCATCCTCACTTTTTTAATTTTGATTTTCTCCAAATCTCGCAATACCACGTCCCTAAAAACTCTAATACTGGGAGCCAGAGGTCCTGGGGGGTTAAAGAGTGACGCATTAGAAAGACCAGAATGTTTAAATTCTGATCTCGTTCCATGGATGTCTGTAATAGGATTCCCCAACATGTATCTTTTGATACTCAGTCTCCGCACGTACTTATGGACATCCATGTAGGTCTGAAATTTGTTCAGGCCCTTAGGCGGAGCAAACTTCAGACCCTTATCCAGGATTCGTTACTCCGAGTCAGTAAGTACCTGCGTGCTAAGATTAAAGATCCCTTTACCTAGGGTCTTTTTCGCTTTTGCTGACTGTAAGCGCCTCCCCCCTCGGACTCCTCTTTGTTCTACAGGCCTTTTCAGGCCTCTGTTGTCTACGGGAAAATCCCATCCCTGGCTCGCCCTGTTAACATGGTTGTACTGCAAGGAATCCTGTCCGAGGCCGTAATCTGTCTGGTATGGTCTATTTGAGTTGTATTCTTGCTGATAGTTACCGCCATTATGTCTCCATGCATTAGGTGTTTCAAAATCAGATAACGGGAGAAAACGGTTTTGTGTTGATATATCATAGTCCTGATTTCTCTTATCTCTACTATGATATATGGACCTCTCCTGATCAAAGCCCTGGATGGAACCCCATGGTTCATACCCCCCTGATTTCTGATTGTAGGGTACTCTCTGGTTGTTATTTCGGGAGAAATCTCTCTTGTTGTTCTTAAAACCTTTCTTAAATCCCTTCGCCGGGGTTCCCTCTGGAGGCCGTTGTGGGAACTGGCCAGGGTTACCTTGGTTATTGTTTCTCCTTATTTGGGTTTGTCCCTCTCCCATAGGGTAATGAACAATATGGCTCCCTGGTATAACTCCTGGGAGACCTCTCATGGTTTCACTGGAGCTATTATGGGGGAATATGTCCATATGCTCACCTTCTCTTTCGGAGGCTAACTTTTTTTGCCATAGAAAGACCAAACCAGACTGGTAGTCTTCTCTATCTCTCATGTATTTTTTCTTCTTTTTGAGTTTCTGTTCTCTCTCCTCCTTCTCAAGGGTCTTAAGAAGGTTTTTTGAGCATTCCTTATACTCTTCGCTCGTGTTTAAGGGGACTAATATTTCTTTAATTTTTTTAATTTCCTCATCAAGACGGACTAGTTTATCGCTTTTTCTCTGGGCGAGAAAACGCAATAAACAAAGGCCGGAATCGTGAAAAAACTTAAACCAGCCTTCCAGGTCAGGTTCATCCCTTTGCGGGCTTAAATCCCACCTCAAACTTCTAGGGACCATGCCTTCCTTGACATAGGTCTCAAAGAAAGCAATGTCCCACTGGGCATGCACCTCAGACACGGTGAGATTTTTTAATCTAGTGAATAGACCCTTTGTATCGGTATCCAAGGGCCCTAGGGTGGAGTCAAAAACTCTGGTGATATCAATCACCCTTTTAGTGCGAAATTCAAAAATTCTGGGTTTAACCTCTGGAGCAGCGATAGTCTATTTGGTAAATAATAAGTAAAGGAAAAAGAAAAAAATCGCGCTATCACTTAAAAAATAAAAATAAAATTGTGTACACATCAAATACTGCTGCAGTTCTGCTATATACCAAAAGTTATATGCTCATAAACGTGACCCAAAGAAAGAACCGCGCTGTCCTAAGTGTAAACTTAGGTTATGTGCTTCCCCTAAAGGAAATTTAACATATACAAAATTGTGTTGCAATATCAAAAGAATAGTTGTATCAATACCTCATACCTGAAAAGATATATTGATGTGAAATTATACTCATAAGTGTGCATCAACAGCAGTAACACATCTTAAATCTGTTATAAATGGTGCAAAATTACAACATCTACACCCTTATCACAATATGTGCAAAACAGTGACTTAACTGCATATACATCAACACAAATCAAGAAAAACAAAAATGAGTTAAAGAACTCTCAATACTAAAGTGTCCAATTTGTCAAATTGTTAAAGAAAAGTCAGTGAGAACTCTAAGACCACCACATGTCAGATATAATTTCAATTCTCCGTATCCTGTTCGAAATCTCTGCGTATATTGTAGTGCACCACCACCGGAAGTGAGGATTAACTCCTTACCAGATGTCCTTAAATATTGATGATATATTGACCATCCAAAGTTCTTGAATGGGGAAAAAGTGGTCGGTCACCTCCATCATACTCCAGTTTTCATAGACCTGCAAAATGAGCTGAAGAAGGTTCTTTGCAGTGTTTTTGGTCACTTCCTGGATGTTAGAAGACATTCTGGAAGCCCATTGACCGCTGATGACTCATCCATTGTTAGAGTAGAAGTATATCCAAGACTGGTTTGTACTTCTCCTATGGATCACAGGAGTGCTGTTAGTTTTGCACGACTGTGACCCATTTTCAGCAAAGAGTGGGCTGAAGTCCGTTCTCTGCTGACTTTACAGAAGTCGTGCCAGGCACGCGTCGTCATGGCAATGCAAGTCGGGATCCGCCAGATGCCCAGACCCTCCTCGGGCTCTCGGTGAACTGCTGAGAGCCTGAGCCGGCCTCCCCCTGGGCTTCCCTGCTGACCGCTGAATGTAAAAAAGAAATGGTGGTACAAAAGAAATACACAAACTGGTGTGGGGGGCCACCAAATGCCACACCAGACCCTTATCCGAGCATACAGTCCAGTAGGGCAGGAAAGGGAGGGGACGAGTGAGCCCCCCCTCGAACCATACCAGGCCACATGCCCTCAACATGGGGGGGGAGAAGAGAAGACAACTCGGGGAGATTATATCTATCTATCTATAATTTTTTTTTTTTTTTTTTTTAATACAATACTTGTCAAAAACCTGTGTGTTTTTTTTTTTTTTTTTTTTTTTTTTTTTTTTTGTGTGAACGGGTAGGGGTACATCCCTAGGGTCTGGGAGTCCACTTACCAATTTTTGGTTACTACAAAAAAAAGTGAAATATTCCTTTAAATATCGTGCCTGGGGGGTGTCTGTAGTATGCCTGTGAAGTGCCACGTGTTTCCCGTGTTTAGAACAGTCCCTGCACAAAATGACATTTAACAGAAATAATGTCATTTTAAAACTACTTGCGGTTTTAATGTTATATCTGGTTCCTGCAATATGGATGAAAATCATTGAGAAAAACGGCATGGGTAGCCCTCCCTGTGCATTACCAGCCCCTTTGGGTCTGTACGGATAATAAGGGGAACCCCGTACCCATATTAAAAAAAAAGGAAATACGTGTGTCCCCCAGTCCCTATGTACTCAGAACAGCAGTATACAGGCGGTGCAAACAAGACAGGGACTGTGTAGGTTTGTTGTGTTAAGTAGAATCGGTTTGTAATTTTGAACTGGTACATTTTTAAAGTGTAGCTCCATTCAAAAAATCTATTTTTTTTTGGAAAACATAAGGAAGGGTTATCACCGCTGTATAATTTGTTTTGCCGTCCGTCTTTTTTTCATCTCACTTCCTGTTGTCTCCTTCTGTTTGCAAGTAGGAGACGTTTGTAAGTTGGATGTTTGAAAGTAGGGGCCTGCTCTGCAGAAATGGCGGAACAAGGTGTTGGTGTTGCCACAACATTGTAAGCTCTCAAAGTGACTCTTGGTGGGCGCTGGAGCACCCTGCTGTAAACGATTATATCAAGAATTGTAATTACATGCCATTGTTGAACAGTGGTAGAAAAATTGGGCCTTTTGGTGGTTTTGTGGTGCTGGTGCCACAACACTATAAGTCCTCACAGTTACTCTGGATGGGCACAGGAATGGGCCCTGCTGTGAAATATTATATCAAGAATTGTAATTACATGCCCCTGTTAAACAGGGGCTGAAAAATTGGGCCTTAGACACTGGTGCTGGTGCCACGACACTGCAACCTCTCCCATATACTCTAGATGTGGTGCAGGAATGAGCCCTGCTGCAAAGCATTGCATCAGAAATTGTAATTAAATGCCCCTGTTAAACAGGGGCTGAAAAATTGGGCTGGTGGCATCACCCAGAACCAAAAATGTTCTTCCAACATATCAGCGGAGGAGGAAGAGGATAGACAGTCAACATAACAGGACAGTCACTCAGCATCAGCATAGGCAGTCTTGAAGGGATGTGATATTTTTAAAAAAAATTATTCGGTTACATCAGCTTCAGGTGCTTGGTAGCTGTGGGTGATCCAAGACTGATTCATCTTGATGAAGGTCAGTCGATCAACTGAGTCGGTGGACAGGTGCACCCTGTGATCGGTAACAAAGCCACCAGCAGCACTGAAGGTGCGATCCGAAAGAATGCTGGATGCAGGACAGGCCAGTAGCTCAATTGCATACTGTGCAAGCTCTGGCCAGTGATCCATCCTCAAGACCCAGTAAGCCAGAGGATTTTCGGTGGGAAAGGTGTCCAGGTCTGACCTTGCCCCTAGATATTCCTGCACCATATAAATCAGACGCTGGCGATGGTTGCTGGAACCGATCATACCTTGGGGCTGCGGACTAAAAAATTGTCTGAAAGCATCAGTCAGACGGCCACCTTCTCCACCGCTCCTGACCGATGCCTCAGCAACACGTTGTCCAGGACCAGGAGTTTGTAACCTCCCAGTCTCTGGGAACGCGTTGCACAGACCTTTCTGCAAGGCCTCCCAGAGATGTCTCATCCTCTGCGATGGCAAGATAAGGTTGGCATCCTTACCCTTGTACCGTGGATCAAGGAGAGTGGCCAGCCAGTAATGGTCCCTCTCCTTGATCCGAAGAATACGAGGATCCTTCTGCAGGCTTTGCAGGATCAGGGAGGCCATGCAGCGTAGGTTAGCTGAGGCATTCGGTCCGGAGTCCTCTGGGTCACTAAGGACAACATGATCTGCAGCTACCTCCTCCCAGCCACGTACAAGTCCACGGGTTTCTTGGGACTGTAAATTATCCCTACAAGACTGCTGCTGATGCTGAGTGCCAGCCTCCACCTCCATGCTGACACAATCCTCCTCCTCTTCCTGTGTGATGGGTGGCACAACAGGAACACTGTCTGGATAAAGGGGGCCTTGAGAGGCAAGGAAGTCCTCCTCTTCCTGCCTCTGTTATGCCTCAAGTGCCCTATCCATTATTCCACGCAGCGTATGCTCCAAGAGGTGGACAAGAGGTACAGTGTCACTGATGCATGCACTGTCACTGCTCACTATCCTTGTGGCCTCCTCAAACGGTGACATGACAGTGCATGCATCCCTGATCATGCCCCACTGGCGTGGTGAGAAAAAACCGAGCTCCCCTGACCCTGTCCTGGTGTCGTAGTCGCACAGGTACTCATTGATGGCCCTCTTCTGCGTGTGCAGCCGCTGCAGCATGGCCAACGTTGAGTTCCACTTGGCGGGCATGTCACATATAAGGCGGTTCTTGGGCAGGTTCAACTCCTTTTGGAGCTCAGCCAGCCGAGCACAAGCATTAAATGATCTGCGGAAATGCACACAGACTTTCCTTGCCTGCTTCAGGACATCCTGTAAGCCCGGGTACTTGCCCAAGAACCGCTGCACCACCAGGTTAAGGACGTGAGACACACAGGGCACATGGGTCAGTTGTCCCTGTCGGAGGTTGGTGCCATTCCTGGCTTAAGCTGGCGTGGCGTCAACCACCTCGGCCTGCCCCTGCAGAGCTGACAAAACATCTGCCCTAGTGTGCGCAAGCGCGGCATGGCATCGTTTTGCCTGCATACTTGCGTAGCCCCTGGAACGCCTACGGAGCACCGTTGGCTTTGAGGACAGAGCACTGGAAGAGGCCATGGAGGAAGAAGAAGAGGAGGGGGTGGAGGAGAGAGGTGTGTCACAACCAATAGTAGCATTTTGGAGGCGTGGTGGCTGAACAACCTCCAACACTACTGCACCTTGTCCTGCATCCTTCCCAGCTGCCAGAAGAGTGACCCAATGGGCCGTGAAAGACAGGTAACGTCCCTGTCCATGCCTGCTGGACCATGAGTCAGCGGTAATATGCACCTTACCGCTGACCGCCCTGTCCAGCGAGGCAAGGACATTGCCTTCCACATGCCGGTAGAGAGCCGAAATCGCCTTCCGTGAGAAAAAGTGGCGTTTGGGGACCTGCCACTGAGGAACCGCACATTGTACAAACTCACGGAAGGGGGCCGAGTCTACCAACTGAAAAGGCAGCAGTTGAAGTGCTAGCAATTTAGCCAAGCTAGCATTCAACCGCTGGGCATGTGGATGGCTGGGAATGAACTTTCGGCGGTCCAGCAGCTGGGGCAGGTACATTTGCCTGCTATAATCGGACGTGGGTGTACTGCTAGCAGAGTGCCCGGAAGCACTTGGCTGTGACACACCTAATTCTACACCTTCATTCCTCTCAGAGCAGGTTTCAGAGAGGACGAAGGTCTAGTGGGGTTGGAGATGCCAGCTGATGAGGAGCAAGGAGAGGTTTGTTCTTTGGTGTGGGTCTTTGAGGTACGCTTGCCAACGAGCTGCATGGCAGGTCAACATATGTCTGGTCAAGCATGTGGTGCCCAAGCGGCTGTTTTGGCCACGCGAGATACGCTTGAGACATATGTTGCAAATAGCAGCGGTGCGATCTGATGCACTGGTCTCAAAAAAGGCCCACACCAAAGAACTTTTAGAATAACGCGCAGAGGCAGTGCCCTGCACAGGCAGAGCTCTGCGGTGGGATTCAGTCGGTGTGCTGCCCCTAAGCCGGCCCCCGGAGGGCATCCTGCCTCGTTGGACATGTGCCTCCTCCTCCCTCCTCCCTCTGTAGCTAGCTATATAGGTGGATATAACAGTGTATTCTGCGGTCAGAGCACGCAGACAGCACGCACAAGCTCTATTAAAAAAGAGAAATATAGCTAGCTATATAGGTGAATATAGCGGTGTATACTGCGGTCAGGGCACGCAGACTACAACCACTACAGAAGAGCAAGAACGCAAAATCGGCCGATAACGATCGATGTATACTGTGTTGAAGGTACACAGAACACCCACTAACTCCTACAGGCGCCAACACTACACAATGCCGCCGCGCTGGCAGCCTTATATAGTGTGGGGCGTGTACTACACAGCCTGAGCTATGATTGGCCAATATATATATATATATATATATATATATATATATTAAACAAATGTTAAGCACATTTTTACATTCTATTACCTGTCAAGATAATAGGAGACACCAAAAAACTTTAAACAGTAGCATCTGAAAGTATTGAGGCAGGCCCTTGCACTTCATGTTTTGGTGAATTCATCCATAAATCTGACCACAAAAGAGGTAGGTATAGTTTGTATGGGTTTGGCAAAGTCAGCAGATGGAGGATTGCTATAAGCTGACTTAACAGTTGGGGGAGGGGGTTCTTAATGAGACTTAGACAGGTATCTGCAACCCCCTCCCTCCTGAAAGGTGCCAAGTGTGACACCGAGGGGGGGGGGGGGGGTTCAGATGATTGGAAGTTCCACTTTAGGGTGGAACCCTGCTTTAAGCACACACCACTTTTGTACACATTTTTAAGGGGTGTTTTAGGGGAAACCACTACTATGGAGCTGACAAAATACATTAAGTGTCTAGGCTATAGGTGTATATGGGCCCTGAAGAGCATGCTGGGGAGGTTAGTGAAGGCAAATATGCACGAAGGCCAAAAAGGAACTTTAAAAACTTCCAGCGTGCATGAGTACAAAGGGGCACAGCATATTACAATCATATTAATTAGGGAACAATGAAAGAAATACAATACATTAGCAAACATTAAATACAAAGAATGTGATAAAGGAGAAAACTTACCCTTTTAATATAGTCCTTCTGCAGGACCTGAATTATGGCAGAACAGGTCTCTGGAATAATGATCCCCAGAGCCTGGGGGGAGATGCCTGTAGAGAACTTGAGGTTCTTAAGGCTTCTCCCTGTTGCCAAGTACCACAACGTGGTGATGAGCCTCTGCTCCGGAATGATGGCTTGCCGCATGCAGGTATCCTGCCTGCTGATATAAGGGGGCATCAAAGCCAACAGACGGTGAAAAACGGGGTCCTGAAATTAATTCCTGAAATCATCAGGATTATTCTTCTGGATCTCAAGAAGCAAAGGCATGTGCGGGAATTGGTCACGCTGGAGCAACCGTTTCTTGCTCCGTGAACTCCTCTTTGCCTTGTTCATGGACCAGGCTTGTGTCAAAGCTAAAAGCCCAACTACAAGCCATTGCACAGCACAAACTTTACGACAAGTACGTACATGAAACGGCTTCAAAATGGTCGGCTGGTCAGAAAGGACTAACAGAAAGCACCGATAAACAGCAAGGCCTGAAAGAAACTGAAAACCAGAAACGAGCAGACAATAAGCACTGAAAATCAAAGCGTACTATATAAATATAGGCCACAATGATCAACAAATGTGAACTGACTACACGGACTGATAAGCAGATAAGCACCAACAAGCACAAACTGTAGAGCAGTAACGATCTGAAGCACAAGTCTGAAAAGCGTGAATTGTCTCTAACCAAACTTCTA
This sequence comes from Lithobates pipiens, assembly GCF_037356315.1. Lineage (NCBI taxonomy): Eukaryota > Metazoa > Chordata > Amphibia > Anura > Ranidae > Lithobates > Lithobates pipiens. The sequence goes on along the minus strand of NW_027507764.1, from coordinate 24,541,214 downwards.
CTAACACGCGATAAACACAAGATCAGCAGAAGGAGCCCAAAGGGTGCCGGACGTGGTGCTGAACTTCCCTTTTATAGTCCCTACGTACGTGGTTTACGTCACTGCATTCTTGGCGACCGTGTGTATGCAACTCAAGATTCGGACAAAATCCGTTGGACGAAATCCAACGGGTTTTGTGGTTTGGAATGTCCAACCATGTGTACAAGGCATAACAGGATACATGCCAGTTAATAAGCCACCACAAGGTAACCACAGAGCTAAGTCCAAACGTCAGGATCAGTGTTGAAAACTGCTTACCGAACGTGTGTCAGCAGAGGACATGCCTCTACCCCTTCTCTAGCGTTTACACTGTGTCAGCGGGATGAGCCGGCGGGACTCATAAGTCCCAGCTGGCCATCAATTTATGTGCGCCTCACTCGTACTGTCACTCGGCCAGAAATGCACGTCACCCGAATGAGGCTACGCCGTGTGGTAGAACTTGAACGCTTGTGAAGGAAGGAGCGTGCATCCAGTTCTACGACAGGAGCAGGAAGACAACCCTTAGTGGCGCCTGGGTGCACCACATCACACTCGTCCCTGGTGAATGGTAACTGCACTACCAGCCGCATATCCACAAGACTAGGGGCCGTTCACAGACTGCAAGGACTTCCCGTGCATCCTCTCTTTTGTAAACACCTATGCAAACAAGACATATATATTCCAAAAAACAATTTAGTTGTAGGCAGTTGGCTAAATTAATAAAGAAAATCCACCACAGTGTGTCATTTTCGAAATATCTAACAAGCTTTATTGATCTTCAAATAGTATGTTAAAAACCACTAAAAAATTACAGTAATGGCATTAATGTGGAGTAATTTACCCAAATACCCAACAAATAAAAAAAAAAAAAAAACACACACATACAATTGTAAAACATTGTCACAAAATGGTGCCAGTACTTGAAACCTCATTAACCCCAGAAAATGATTTGTTTTAGAACCGGGATGCTTATCTATGCATAACATTCAATCAGCCTACCACCACTATTATATCTGAGATCTGGGACACTTATCTATTTATGACATTTGATCAGCTTACTATATCTTTTTGCTTCAAGTTCAATTTATTAACTCATTAACTTAAGTGCCCTGTAGGAGAATGTGTCAATCTCTATTGAAAATTCAATGCAGTTCCTGATGCTAATATGAAAATTGGGTTATACGTGTTACTGTTGGCAGTGTTGTGGGTAGGGGGTCTATATAGTAAGGTATTTCTATCTTGGTTTAATGTTTGGTTGAAGGCTTTCCAAAGTAGCAAGAAGCTAAAATCACAGTTGTGCTGCCTGCATTATTAAATTTTGGAGTTGTGTGCAATTATGTCTTAGGCTCAAATATTGTGCATAAGGAATACTTCAGACTAGTGTTGGAGGGTGAGCACTATCTGCATACAGCAGTGTGTTTCCTGCTGTTTCTTTGTGGTAGAGCTTTGTAGTGGATTATGAATTGGAATCCACAGGATCCAGGAATGTAATCATATGAGGGTCATATGATGTAAATTTTGAGGTTGTCTGTGTTGATTTTTTTTTTTTTAACAAAATGTATTTAACTTCTCTACAGTGCCAGTGCAAATAACAAAGAGGTTGATAAATTGATACCAACACAACTCGTGGTCCATGAGTCCTCTTAAAGTGTCGTCTTTCCATAGGTCATGTTCCCATACCCCCAGGTGCAGGTTGGTGTAGACCAGGGCACAGCAGGTGCCCATGGCCATACCCTGCACCTGGAGGTAGTGGTAACCCATGAAAGTATAGCAGTTGTGTGTAATTATATGGTAGAGTAGACACACAGAATACATTGAAGTCCCATTGTGTCCGTTCCTGTTCCCGCAAGACAGATTGTACTGTGTGTACACCCTTGTCATGCCGGATTCTGGAATCCTATGTCCAAAGTCACTAGAAGCGCTCCAGGGAGTATTTCAAGTTCCTCTATGTTTAGTAGGTCTAAATTTTGTCTTTAATGAAAGATGGTAAGCTATTGACATGGGGCATTAAGAAAAACATCTATGAATTTGTTGGCTTTCTCAGTTATAGATCTATACCTGAGATGATTGGCCTTCCTGGAGGTTGGGTTGGATCTTGGGTTAAGCATAAAATTTCACTTTGTGAGGAAATTGTGATGTCATCAACACCATAGTCTTGTGGGTGAAGTTATCAAACACTGCTACAAAACATTCAATATTCCTCTGAATGAGAAATTGGTCTAATAGATATTTTACTCCTTTTCATGCTGGATCAAGGAAGTTGAAGTTTTACGTTTTATAAATCTCTCCTCATACTGTTTTGGCACATCTTTGAGTGATTTTAAAGAATAAATGGTATATTTTGCACGTGAACAGATTTCAATTCAGTTAGTGCTTTTGCAGTTGCAAATGGTTTATTAGAAAACTAGTCTGGCTTTTTTTCTGCAGCAACAATTTGAGGATGGACTGTCACACATTTCCAGACTTTGACAAGGGCAGAGAGAGCACTGACTTTGTTTGACACCCATCTTATGTTATGCAAGTACTGAAATGTCAGATTTTTATTTTTTTTTTCATGAAAACTTTCAGATGCCTGCTTCAGCTGTCAAATTCTCTTGGGTGCATGCTGGTAAAATTTGGTACAGCTTCTTTAAAACTGAGTCAAGGTTATCAATGCATTTCCCCTCTTTCACAGAGCTTAATGCACTGAAATCTAGCCTGTGTGCAACACAGTGAATGCCAATTACATGGTGGGGATTTTGATGTACTTTCTGTACCAGTCCATTTTCAGCTTCAGTCATGCTGGTAGCATCATCTGGATATGCAAACTCCAGGCGGATAGTGATTCAAACCAACTTAGATGGGCTTGGCTGTGTAAGCGAAGGCTTGGGGTTTGTATTGAAGATTTTTGATGTTGAAGACAAACAGTCATAGAGTTGACATTAGGTTTAAGGCAGCAGTTTTAGAGGGGGCAAATCACAGAGAGGGTTAATCATCACCCATGTCCCCCTCTACTGCCTTCTGCTGGAAGACTTGGTGTTGCCAGCTATGTGCAGATCTTGGCAGACATTATCCATAGCATAGGTGAGTCTCTCCAGTGGGTATCCAGATTCACAGAGGTTCACCAGAGTGTACAACTGTCTCATAGAGTATTCATACAGAGGGTTGTGCCAGTGGAAATAACTGGTTCTTGAAGTGCTAGGCGTTTGCACGGTAACAAATCGATCATTAATTTCAGTCTAATCAGTGAGAATCTCTTCTGCCAACTCATCAGATTCAGTCACCACAGAAACAATCTTCACCGATTCCTTGATCAAGGCTTTGTCCTTCTGCTGGGCCTTTATCCTGGTCAGTACATTCTGGGCCTCAATAGCGTCATTGTTAGCCAGGAACTTCCTCTTTTAAGATGGCCATGGACACCTCTGGGCTGGGGATCAGGTATTGTGTTCGGGCTCCAGAGTCATTCATGCGAAGGGCCACTGTTTTAGAACTGCCTCGCGTTCATCTCGGAAATAATCTGGTTCTCCTACTGCATCACACGACGACGTTGGTGTGTTGCTTGACCAGTAAAAACTGTGTGGGGTCTCCTTGGACAGATCTTCCAAGTCCTCAATCCAGCCGACACTGTAAAAATCAGAGGAATGTGTCTTGCTTCTTGTCATAACAGGCATAAGAGGCTCGTGAGGGTTGGCGGCTGTGGTGGCGTAAATGTCAATGATGGGGAGGCGATTCATCATGGAGTCCAATTGACAGGCCTCACGGTATAGAACCACATTTTTTTTTTGTACTTGTTGTCATACATGTACTGAATGGTCTTGTTCAGTTCCTCTACATAAGGGCCAGAAGACCTCTGCGTCACCTCTCAGAACTGCCAGGAAGTTGTCAGGAGTGAAAAACTTCTTTTGTGTAGTCCTTCAGCACTCCCGCATACACGTCTGTTGGGACAGTTTATGATCATTCCTTTGGTTGGATTCTCTTCGTTATCTGCAATATTGTTGTGCATTATCATCACAATGTGTTTATCAGGGACGCCATGCTTGACGATTTGATAAGTGTGGCACAAGACAGCCTGATGTCTGAAGTTGTACCAGCCATTGGAACTGGTTACCAGGACCACTCAGTGTAACCCCCCCCCCCCCTATCTTCTGAGTCATCGATGGGCATTGATGTGGCCAGGACAGCAAGGCTGAGGATTACTGTCACTGGAAGCATCTTGGATGAATTAACAGGATCCCTAAAGCCCCATACACACTCAGATTATCTGCTGAGTTTTTTCTTCAGATTTACCAAAACCATGTATTAGAAGGGTCTGCCTGATTGCATACACATTGAAACTCCTAAGGTTTGTCCTCATATTATATGGTTTTGGTAAATCTGAAGGAAAAACTCAGCAGATAATCTGATAGTGTGTATGGGGCTTTTCAGTCCAACAGACACCTGCATTTCATGTATTATCTGCAATTGTTTTGGATCCCAAGTTAGAAAAGGACATGAAGCATCTAACTTTTTTTTGTCAAACCGGTGTTATAGAAACGTATTACAGTATGATTCTAAAATATCGTCCTAAACTAATACATTATCGTGATGATTCGATGGATGCTCGAACTAAATTGGCGGCATTAGGCCACAATCATAATGTGGTACGTAAACCTGCTTTGACAAAAAAAAAAAAAAGACACTGGTGCAGAGATTATAATCGAGAGGAAAAATTTGGAGTATCCCCGAGTACGTAAGAAATGAATGAATGAATGAAATACTTGTATAGCGCACAATGCGAACTAAATCGCCTCTAGGCGCTGGATTGTCCAAAATGTGTATGAGAAAATGGATACCGATCATGCAAAAGAAATGATTGGTAACATGATATGCATAGTGGAGGGCATTATAATCGGCACATGGAAGCCAAAGAACCCTGAAATGCCTAAAAACATTGCCCCAATAGAACGCCCCGAAAAATCTGCTGCCGTGCTTGAACACATGACACGATTTCCAAAAGGCGACTGACAAACTATAACTGTTCATATGTACATTTTTTTTATTTTTTATTAATAAATACATTTATAAACATTAAATTTATGTTTAGTTTGCAATTTTTTTATTTTTATGTAAAGTGTAATATATCATTTTATTATGTAATATATATTAAAGTTGAGTCAATAAAGGAATAATGTTTGTTTTATTATGATTTTTATTGTTGGCAAACAAAATAATATAACCATCAAATTAAAAAAAAAAATGTAAATCACATACTGATAATTATTTATTATAAAATTGCTTTTATTGTGAAAAAAATTACTTTAATTCTAAAACTTAAAGTAACAGACATATTTTCATTTTTCAAACAAGATAACTAATGGAATGCCATTTCTGATGCATCATAATCATCCGAATAAAGGAAACCAACGTACGAGCCATTAGGATCAGGAAAAACGTCACAAACTATTTTCACAGCACATGACGGAATCGCCCTTCTTTTCCCCTTCCCTAAGAATCCATAGATCCAAACTATGAATGCGCAATATGCTGTTTCTCTGAGTCTCCTGTTTTCCAAAAAAAAATAAAAATAACACACATCTCGACATAATTTCAATCCCAACGATCTCTTTAATTTCAATCCCAACGATCTCTTTAATTTCAATCCCAACGATCTCTTTAATTTCAATCCCAACGATCTCTTTAATTTCAATCCCAACGATCTCTTTAATTTCAATCCCAACGATCTCTTTAATTTCAATCCCAACCATGTCTTTAATTTCAATCCCTTCAATCCCAACGATGTCTTTAATTTCAATCCCTTCAATCTCTTTAATTTCAATCCCCAACGATGTCTTTAATTTCAATCCCCAACGATGTCTTTAATTTCAATCCCCAACGATGTCTTTAATTTCAATCCCCAACGATGTCTTTAATTTCAATCCCCAACGATGTCTTTAGTTTCAACCCCAACGATGTCTTTAGTTTCAACCCCAACGATGTCTTTAGTTTCAACCCCAACGATGTCTTTAGTTTCAACCCCAACGATGTCTTTAGTTTCAACCCCAACGATGTCTTTAGTTTCAACCCCAACGATGTCTTTAATTTCAACCCCAACGATGTCTTTAATTTCAATTACTAACAACATTTTTAAATTTTGATAATAGATATATTACCGATTTATTGTCTGCATCGACAACAGGTAGGCTCTCGAGATGCATCGTAATAAACATGAGTCTAACATGTTCTTCGGTCGCAATTTGAGAACGAAACATCTCTGCTTTCGTGATGCATTTTTTTCCCTTCAGGGATACAGGCTTGGACCTAGTCAACCTCTTGACAACACATCGATTAGACTTGGGTGGCCATTTTTATACAGCACTAACAGGTACACCAATTTTCCCAATTCTATTGTTGAATCTTGCGATTGTGAGTCAGTAAAATCTGTACTAGAAGAGTCTATGGTGGGATTTCGTGGAAAGGCTTGATCGTTCTCAGGATACCTTGCCAAAAGTTGCTGGACTATTATATTACCCTAAATATAATTTAAAAAAAATACAAATATAGGTCTAAAAGAAATAATCTAATCTAAAAGTAATCTTTTTTTTCTTAAAATGTAAGTACAAATCTATATTTAAGAAAAAATGAGAGAGAGAGAGAGAGATTTAAAAGTCTATCACTTTTTGGGCCTAGGATCAAACTACATAATATCGCTTTAATATTCTGGGAAAACGAACAAAAAATTCTTACTATCTCTGAGACAAAGAATAGTAATTTTCTACCCCCGATACTGTTGTTTTGTTTCTGGAGTCTTGTTCTATAAATTAAAATCAAAATGTAAAAACTAAAATAAAATTTAATATGTTTCAAAATAATTAAATTTTGTTTTTTTTTTATATAGTTGATAAATCTTCAAATAATAATACTTTTCAAAGCATGCTGGTTCGGAACAAAGCAAAGGAGGAGGAAGTATTGCTTGTGGGCTTCACATGCCCACAACAAAAATTACATCGGCTGATCATTACGAATGAAAATGAAGATTTTAAGCAAAAACGGATATGCTTCTGTGAGAAATCAAAGAAAAGTAAGTGTTTTTATGTAAAAACATACATTTTAAAGCGTAACCAGAAATTCCTCTGACTATTTCATCATTGCGCCTGCGCGGCCACTCGCCGCCATTTTGGTTGAGGGAATTTTCCTAATGAATGACGAAGGAAAATTAGGCACTGCTACCCATTATATACATTTCTACTGCTTACATCAGAGGCCGCTAAGGTTAGTGAATTTTCATTCACAAGCCGGCGGCCTCGGAATCACATAAAACACATAATGTTACAGCAAATTATGGCGGTTCCAGAAATAAGAATAAGTAAGAAGAAAAAAGTTAAAAATAAAAATATAACAAAAGGTTATATGATAAAAATTTTTTTTATAAATAATAGACTTTTATAAGGTTAAAGAGGTTTCAGAAACACTAAAACTTAAAAATAAAAATCAATAATATAAGGGAACCTCCTCCCAATGGAAGTCAGGGAAAAAGATATAAAAAAATGTAAAAAATAATTTATTCTATTAAATTGTTTTTATTTGTGACAATACTTTTATTTATAACCGTATTTATTTGAAATTTAAATAAAATTAATGTAAAATTTTTAAAATTTAAAAGTCTTGTGAAATTTTTTTTTTTTGATATAAAAAAAGGCGTATACTGGGTGGCCTCAATTATTATCTGAGTTGTTGTGTTTACTCAGTAGGCAGGGGGTTAATTGTATTATTATATTGCACCCTTTCAGGTGTATTGGTAGCTAAATTACATAGCAAATAGCCCCCTGTCCCTTTTTTTGGGAGAGAAACAAGAGGGGTCTATTTACCTACTATTTGAATATATTACATTCCACCTATATTTACATATGTTATGAAAGGCAATTCTCAGACTCATATTTCAACTATTATAGAGGGCAATTGTAACCTGTTGGTTTCTCAATGGATGGGCATTAATGTCGGGGCCTAACTTTTTTTATTTTTGTTTTTTGTTTTTTCTTGCCATCTCAGTCCATTACTTTATCCTTGCGGAGTATAATCAACTCACTGTTCATGTCTCCGCTAACTCCTTTTGACATCATTGTGGCAAATTTTTCTTTTACCTTTCCTTCTCTTTATCTTTCTTTTCGTTTAATAATCAATTATACATTTATTCACATATAAATACATTACCGACAATTACTTACACTCCCTAATTTCTTTAACCCCCCCCCCCCCCAAAAAAAAAAAAAACACCCCTGTCCTCTCCCTCTCTGTCCCCTTAGCCCTCAAACATTTCGCGACAGTCCTCCCTCTCCAACAATGCCAGCCAGTGTTGCCACTCCCCATGATCTTTTTCCTCTGTGTTTTTTGTAGTTTATGTAATGATTCCTCCATTTTCCTCGTTTGTTCAACCCTCTGAACCCATTCCGTAATTCTTGGGATTTGTTTAGATTTCCAATAACGAGGAATCAGTATCTTGGCGGCATTGAGGGCCTAACTTTTTTTAAACAGGTGTTTAGAAAAAAGTAATCTTACCCCTAGTCTAAATTTATCCCTGGGGCCTATATTGGGTTTATATGCACTTGCCCTAAGGATGTAGAATCTTTTTTGGTTGTGAATAATTCTGATAGTAGAGTTATAGTTCTCAGACATATTAAAAATTAGTTAAAAAACAGTTGAGGTCCAAATCTAGGTTCATGCCAGCCAGTTGTAAAGTGTCCAGATTAAAAATCCATCTTGTTTCATTTTGTGAGACTTTGATAGTCTTATCCTCTCCTCTCCAGTGTCCTTTAATCTTATCGATCGCATAAAATGTCATCGGGCTCGGGTCCCGATTGCGGAAGTCTCTGAAGTGTCGTGAGACACTGTGTTTGTCGTACCCATTTTTGATGTTGGTGATATGCTCCCTGATTCTATCTTGTAGTTCGTCCCGCGTACTGTTTATGACAGGGGAATTGAATGACATATGTGACATGGGCACTGTTACAGGTGATTAGTTCCTTGATTGTATATTCTTTCCCATTGGCGGTTGAGGTGAAGGTACTTGTTTTTTTTACTAGTTTTTTTACTCTGGCGGCAAGGGAGGCATTTACCACATTTGAAGAACCCTCTTATATTCTTGGCTATCTTAATTTCTTGTGGGGGATCATTTGTATTCCTTACTAGTTTGTTCCTTAAAGTGGGGGCCCTTCTATAGATAAACGAAGGATTGTTCGGCAAAATCTTCTTTAGTGTATCATCTGTCTTTAAAATGGGCCAGTGTTTCTTTATAATTCTATTTCTTTGTGCTGTCTGTTAAAACCTGTAAAAAAGGCAGTATATCGGGTAGCAGTGCCTAATTTTCCTTCGTCATTCATTAGGGAGATTCCCTCAACCAAAATGGCGGCGAGCGGCCGCGTAGGCGCAATGATGAAATAGTCAGGGGAATTTCCCTGTCATGCGCAAATAACATGAATAAACGTAGATAGTGGGCATTCCCTCACTAAAAATGGCGGCGACTGTCCGCACATGCGAATTAGAACACTGCACCCTATATAAGGTAAAAGGTGCACAAAGATGGCCGCTCCAGATGATGTCGGTGTGACGAAACGCGTAGGGAGTGGCCAGACAGCGTGCACTTCTTACACAGACAGCAATACGGCCGGCGGGATTTTAAATCTGTTACCACAATAAGCGATTGATCACCGGTTGTTTGTGAGTCATTTCTTTGGTTTTTGAATAAAACTCCTTATTATACATACTACACTATGGATATGCTTCTTTCTTGTTATATGTAACGGGGCACGTAACATCAACGGAGGAACGGGGGTCTCCCAGGTCAACAGCAAATTAATGCCAGAGAGCAACACAGTGGCTTATACTGTGGAGGCTGGTCCACCCCGGATGGGGTAAGATTTCTGGTGAGAGCAAGCACATTATTATTTACTGTGCCCTGGGAGCAGCAGTTAGCAGATACCTTTTGAAGATATTCACGTATTCACGGAGGAATTTTTACTGTTTATTTTTCACTGTCAATAATCACCTGTTATTTATGTGTCACTTAGCACAATGACTTTTTAAAAATAACGTGGGACCTTCACAGATTAATTATTACTATTTTTTAACAAGGTCTGATCTTGTTTTGATAAAAAAAAATTTTGTTCAAAATTTTATTTTTATTTTTTGATATCTTATGCTCAAATCTCACTTGGGATTTGCACGGTCGTCACTTGGATCTCCACTACCAGTTTTTGTTATTGTATGTTCACTCATTATTTATTTTTTATATAAGGCTTGCACTTTTTTGGTATTAACACAGGTGCATGCGATTTTTATTTTCCTACAACACTAAGACACCAACGTTTGTTATAATAGAATTTTTTGTTTTTTTTATTTACCAGCATGCTGAAAATTTATAATTAAATTATATTTTTTTCACAATTTTTGATTTAGGTTTTTTCACCATTCAATATTTAAACTTAAAGGTATAGCGCCAAGTCTATTTCCCTTTTCATCTTGGCATTATTTCCACCCATACAGGGTGGCAAATTAAATAGAGGCTGCTCATACCACAGATACATCAATTAGCTCCATAGCGCAACCTTCCCCCATCCTTGTTTTTTGAGAACTAGACTCTAATACATCCGACACATGTAAATAAAACTAAAAAGGGGGGACGCCCTGTAAATTTAGAGGATCCCTGGAGGTGCGCAGAGTGGAGACAGAAGCCGAGGGAGCCGATCCATTCAGAAGGAGTGGAAATATACGCATACTACCCGTGCAGGGGTGGTGGGATCCGGTGAGTAGGGACCCTTGAGGGGGAGCACTCAAGTCACTTGGACACATTTCAAGCGCAAAAGTCACTTTTGCACAGCTATTTTGGACTTTTTGCATATTAAGTTATAAACAAAAATGCGGACAATTCTCTATGTATACAGATTATATATTTTTAGAATACAGGTTTTTTTTTTATTATTAAGGTGTCAGATATCAATATCGATATTATTATCTTGTTTTGTTTCACCTTTTTATATATTTATTTTTTTCTTTACACTTTCATTTTATTTTTATTTATTTTTTATTTTTGCACTTGCACATTGGACATAATTTAGCCTGATCACACCGTATAACATTCTGCCACGCATAGCACAATTTTATTAGAGGTGTGTGTTTTTTTTCACTTGTGTGTTTTTTTTTTTTTTGTTTTTTTTTGTTCTGCTGTTCAGCCGATCAGTCTACCGTAGTTTATTGGAATCTACTATTTTACTATTATTTTTTTTTAGGATGACTGGTTACCACGTGCACTAATATAGATTATAGCACTTACACATGCTTGTGTGCACAGGTTTACTATAACACACCTGATATAGTTTAAATTTCCCCTATAATAGGTCATACTACTATAGGGAATTAATATATAAATATATATATATATATATATATATATATATATATATATATATATATATATATATATATATATATATATATATATATATATATATATATATATATATATATTCCTTGATGGGGGATACTGAGGGGTGCTTCTTTGGGGAGCCTACTAGATAGTAGTTAATCCTTCCTCTTTCTGTAAGAGTACCTATGGGGGGGTGTTTGACTACCCTAATGGGGATTTTTTTAAGGTATAATTTGATACATATGCCTATACCTTAGGTAGCGCCACTGACCCCAGTTGTAACTTAAAGCGGGGTTCCACCGCCGTTTTTTTTTTTTTTTTCCCCCGCAATAATGTTTTAAATTAAGTTTTTTCTAAATATTTCACATACTTCTATGTGCTGTCCGATTCTCTTCCAAGTCTTTTTCTTTCTTCAAAACTGCCTAGGAAAACGTATCCAGGCGTTTTCCATTTTGCCTGTGGGCATGTGAAGCCCATAGGCATTGTCTTCCGGGGCACAGTCCTCTAAACTCCCATCATGCACCGCCCCTATGAGCTGCGATCTCGCGCATGCGCAGATCAATCCGCTCGAGCGAACACAACAACTCAGCCTGGGCGCCGCACAGACTCCTGGGAAAAAAAAAACGATCCCAGGAGCCCCTGCGGCAGACAGGAAGAAGTGACCTACCAATGAAGCCCCGCCCATTTCCGCAGCGGCTCCGCCCCTTTCCAGAATCTCCAGAGGCAGAAAATTTGAAATAAGAAGAAAACAGAAGAAGACAGCAGAAAGGTAAGGGGGTTACCTAGCGATTAGGGAAGGGGGGATCACATAGACCTAGTACTGTTAATTAGGGTGGACCTCCGCTTTAATATTTTATATCTAGAGTCCTCTAGGGTCTTTATTTCAGGGGAGGCAGCAACCGTGACTGCAATTGTTAACCTAAGCGTAGCTGTGTGTATTATTAAAAGATACCTTTTTGAATGTTATCTTTCTTATGTCCCTATTTAGTCTTAATAAGCCTAATATCTTGCTCTACCATCCTTTTTAAAACGTCTCCAAAAAAATGATTGGGCATTTTTCTAGGATTAAATGTGGATTGATTTCTCAACTCACTGTATTGATATTCTAAATCAATATTTTGGGTCTTAGGGGTGTGTTTTTCTGCTAAATGTTTTTTTAATGTTTATTTTAGGTACAATTTTTTTCAGTGTCAATAAACACATCATATTTGTTTAATCCTCTGTCTGAGGCATACTTGAGACACAACTCCAATACTTTTAGCTCATTAAGAGTAAGGGCCGGTTCACACAGGGGGCGACACGAGGCGACACGACTTGTATACGACTTAACAGCGCGACTTGGGGCGACTTACAAGTCGCCTCCAGGACAGGGAACTGTACAAGTGAGCTTTCACCCCTTGTGACATCATTTCTGTTCCTGTCTTCTTCCTTGTTCCTGTTCTTCCCTGTTGTTCTGTGTCCAAAATGCTCTCTGTGCGTTACCTTATGTCAGCTGTCCTAACAGCTGGTTTGGCAGTACTGATGGAAGAGGAAGAAGAAGAAATGAAGCGGAGGAGGAGGATGGGAAGAAGACGTCGCTACTGGATCCATCCAATCATTGCCAATCGACATAAGAGAGGGCAGTTCTGGGCTATGTATGAGAACTTGCGTAGTTTTGATGACAAGTTTTTCAAGTATACACGGATGTCGATCACAAGGCAAGTACATATGCTGTATGTCATTGTCCACTTTCCACGTCACTTGCCACAAGTTATGGATTGTCGACCTGCCACGTCCCTTGCCACATGTGCCATGTCACATCCCACGCGACGTGCCGTGGGACCTGCCACGGGACCTGCCACGGGACCTGCCACGGGACCTGCCACGGGACCTGCCACGGGACGTGCCACGGGACCTGCCACGGGACGTGCCACGGGACCTGCCACGGGAGCCACGAGACCTGCCACGGGTGCCACGAGACCTGCCACGGGTGCCACGAGACCTGCCACGGGTGCCACGAGACCTGCCACGGGTGCCACGTAACCTGCCACGGGTGCCACGTAACCTGCCACGGGTGCCACGTAACCTGCCACGGGTGCCACGTAACTTGGCACAGATGACACATGACATACCAGAAGTAGTGTGTTTGCTAGCAGTACGTGTTCCCAAATATGTGGCCTTAAAGTCATGTTGCAAAAGCATTTTTCAGGAGTAAAATAGAGTAGTTTTCCCCTTCGACATTACCTGTCACAGGTGTCACACATTCCACACTTTGTGTATTGTCTACTTAACACATGACTTGCTATGTCACCTCACCCTAGCTAAATCCCTTCAATCGGATGATTTATATTTGGCATATTGTTGATGCGATAATGTGTGTGTGTGTGTGTGTGTGTGTGTGTGTGTGTAGATACCAGTGGTTTATATTTCTTATTTTCAACATAGATGATTAAAAAAAAAATTTTTGTTGCAGTTTTGACGAATTGCTTGGTCTGGTTGACATCCATCTTGAGCGACAGAACACAACATACAGGAAGAGTATCTCATCCATTGAAAGACTAATTATTACATTAAGGTAAACTGTCTTTCTGGTGCGCAATACACTTTGCATCCTCACAGCTCAGCGCTACAATGAGCGTGGAGGAGCAGAGCAGGAGAGCTGCTGAGTGTCAGCAGCTCTCACATCTTGGAGGGGATAGAAGAGACCCATTGATGATGTTTGATTATTATTTTTTGTGTGAAGGAGCAGCAGATGAAGCTTTGCTCCAATGCTGCAGCCACCTAGGTAATTATTTTTGACATAAAAAAACATATCATGTAATTAAATGTAATAAAATAACACACAAACATACCACACATTAGCAAAACATAAACTTTTTTTAATATTAACATTTTTTTTCCAAATAGCAGCAAAAAACAGTAAAAAAAAATTTAACAAATAACATCAGAAATTTTTTTTTTTTAAAACAAATAAAATAATGATACAAATTATAAATTGTGATAAGTTGCAAAAAAATTATCACCTTCAGTCGAAGGAATGGGGGAAGGTGTGGGTGGGACGTTAACATGGGTGGCCATTGCAGGGGTTGGCAATGGATAGGGCATGGGGGCATTTGTATTTTGGGCGGTGTTGCCATATTCGTCCGAATATGGCCTGTAACGAGGGGAATAGTAGGGGTGGGTTCTGGGTGGCGGGGGATTATAATAATTTGGGAAGGGTACTGATGGAGGTGGTGGTGGGGCAAACATTGGAGAGGGGGCAGTGGCGGCTGGCTGGTAGGCTATATTAGCCTCAAGGAGATCAATAATGTTTTTTTTTACAAAACCCTGGCGCTCCTGCGGAACTTTTTCAAGCATTGCTGCCACCATAATTCCGAAGCCACTTTCGGCACTCTCCATGTCTGCCAATTTATTGTTCATTCGCTCCATCAGTGTGGCAAATCGGTCCATGTTGGTCTGGTGGCAAATCGGTCTGCCCGATCTTCCCGGTAGAGCGGGATGCTCTGGTTCCTGTGGACATTCCTGCTCCTCGACCTCAGCCATACTGCTATTGGCCGGCTGGGAATCATCATTGACGTTTGTCTCCATCGAGTTAAGAACAGTACTCTGGAGCAAAGATGGAGAAGGTGCCCCTTCCTCTTCGCTGGGAGCATTGCCCGCTGCAGCACATTGCGCATATGCACCTGCCTGGTCCGGGTGCGGCATACTGGATTGTGTTCTGCATGAAAGATAGAATACAATTATTATAACCTTATACAACTGTATAGTATCACTGTCCTAATATGAAAAATATTATCTTACGCTCTAAGATCCATGAACGGCCTCAGGAACTCCATCTCTTCCGCATGGATGTAGGGTACTACCCTTTTCCCCCTGGAACCACTTCTTTGGTTCGCCACTTTTTTGAGGTATCTGTTAAAACAATCCCTAAGCCCCTTCCACCTCGTTTGTAAGATGGTCACTGCAAAACATAAACAGGAACATAATCAATTCTTTTGTTTTTCAGATACCTTGCAACAGGTCATTCAATTGTAAGTCTACATTATGAGTTCATGGCTGGCAAGTCGACTATCAGCTATATCATCCGAGACACCTGCAAAGTTTTATGGGACGTGCTTAACACCATGGTGATGAAGAGGCCGACACCTGAAACATGGCGTGATATAGCAAATCAATTTTGGAGTAGGTGCAATTTTCCCAATTGCATTGGAGCTATCGATGGGAAGCATGTACGTGTACTAAAGCCTGTGGGTAGCGGAAGTATGTACTTTAACTACAAAAAATATTGCTCCTTTGTACTGCTCGCCGTTACAGATTCCAACTACTGTTTCACATATGTAGACATTGGATCCTATGGAGGTAGCTGTGATGCAAGGATTTTTGGAAATTCATCCTTTAGTGAAAGACTACGGGAGAATCTACTTGATATTCCTGAAAATTGCCCCCTTCCTGGCACAGCTGAACCTGCGCTACCCTATGTGTTTGTTGCGGTTGAGGCCTTTGCATTGGGTGAACACATGAGGCCTTACTCTAGTAGGCACCCGTCCACTCCTAAAAGGATTTTCAACTACCGGTTAACAAGGGCAAGAAGGGTGGTTGAGTGTAGTTTTGGAATTCTAGCCAATAAATGGCGCTTCCTACATACTACAATAAGCTTAAACATTGAAAATGCTATAACTGCTGTAAAAGCAGCATGCGTGCTGCACAATTTTGTCAGAGTCAGGGACGGATATTGTTTTGAGGATTCTCTAATACACGAAATGGAAAGTGCACACATCAGTGCTACAAGGGGATCCACTGATGGTGCCACAGTGCGCGATCAATTTAAATCCTATTTCAATTCACCGGCTGGTGCAGTACCGTGGCAGATGGATGCCATTTCCTAATCAACTTCATAAATATTTTTACACAACTGTTTTGATTTCATATCAAGTATCTTTTTTTGAATTTTTGAGTACGGTTGTTAACATGTGCTGATATGGATTATTGTTTTTTAATTAAAGTTGTCTGCTATGTTTTTTGTTATTTGTTATTATATGTTCAATAAATTTAATATGTTAAAATTATGTTGAACTTACTTTTGCTGTGGTTATATTGTTCAATCATTATTGGAATAAAATGATCATAGTGCTACACATCAGTGACAGACTTCACAAGGTTGCGCCGTAATCTTGCCCTAGAGTTAATAGGCACCATTAGGAACCCCAAGTGCCAGGTGACCTGTAATGAGTGCCATGTAAAATGTCACATGTGGCAGGTCCCGTGGCACGTCCCGTGGCAGGTCACGTGGCACATCAAGTTGGTATTGAAACAATGCTTTTGTGAAGCAAAAACGTGGGGAATACAGTTCAGACACCATTAGAACAGTCAGTTCATCTAATGTTCATGTAATTGGATCTATTGTTGCTGGGGTGTTAGATTTTTGATGACAGGGGGATCTAGGGGGAGGAACCAAGGACTGTTGTGAAAGGGGGCGTTTATGCACCGATTCTCTGTGCAAAAGAAGACCTACAAGACCTATATTGAACTACAACAATCATGCATAGTGAAGGAGAAAAGACATATAAACTTACTTTTTGCAGAGCGGTTGGCCTGCGACAAGACATCCCAGTCTTCAAAAGAGAGTCGGCAGATCTCCAGCCAGGCACTCTCTCTTTTTTGGATCAACTGATATGATTTGTCGGTCTTGGCATAGAGGCACCTTCTCTCCCTAACATATCGTATCAGGGACTCATTGTCTACAGGATCTCTTCTGTTCACAGCAGACATATGGGAAGGAGGGGCTGCCTGCAGCGGGGGCTGGGTGACTTCCTGTCAAGTAGCCTGCAGATGAACAGGGGAGGCGACTTCTATTGAAAAGAATGGGTACAAGTCGCCTAGAAGTTGTTTCAAAGTAGTACAGGAACCTTTTTTAAAAGTCGGAGCTACTGCAGTAGCATCTATTAAGACAGCTCCATTGACTCTCATTGTTATTTCTGCAGCGCGACCTGGAGGCGACTTGAGGCGACCTAGACCGACCTGAAGTCGGATCGCAGTCGCCCGCAGTGTGAACCGGCCCTAAAGGTCTCATTGCTTAAATTAAAAATACCTTGACCGACTACTCCGTCTTTCGTTTTATTCTTCCTTCCTCCTCTTTTCCTTTGTGTGCCTTGAGTTAGCCAAATGGGTGGTTGCCATTGTTGCCAATGGGGAGTCCCCTGTTGCCAATACTGAGTATCTTGTTGCTGACTGTACCAGGGAGGGCACGGTGGTCCAACTCTCCCCCTCCCTCTCCAGTTCCCCCTTTTGACCTTGGTATCCCGTGCTCAAAATCCAACCCCCCCCGGATGCAGGTTCCCCATGTCCCCTCTTTTGAAAACCCCTATAAGGTGGGCAACCTCTCTGGGGATCATCTCCCTGATAGAGGGGCTTGAACCTGTTATAAGTGGGAATATCACCCCCATAATAACCGTTACCATACTGATGATTAGGATATGTCAGACCCCCCCCCCCCCCCCCCCCCATTGTTGTTGTCCTGGAAATTTAAATTTGGGGGTTGATTTACGATTTATTGAAACTGTACTGTAAGGGTATTTCTGATGAGTGCCATTTTTCCCTTAATACATGGATACATAGAGGCAAGCATTAGCTTAGGGCATGCCTTTGACCCCCTTGATCCTTATAAGTGCAGCAACTATGCTGGCAGGTAAGGGTTCACTGCTGTTAAGAAAGCCCATCTATCTTATTGCCCAGATAGGTGAATAGAGGGAGGACTTGAGCCTGGCATGCATTCCCTTGGCTCAAGTTTTTAGTGACAACTCGGAACGGGCTAAGTACCTCCACCACCTGACTCATTTATTGTCCACTCCTTCCTGCTTGGTGGTCTAGCTACACCTATATAACATGTTCATGTGACATGACTTGTATTGAATTTTGTTGTTCCATAATTCTTTCAAGCATCTCCCAAGTCGAGCTCCAATGAGTGCCTATGTTTACCTTCAAGCTGCAGAATGCCAGCCTTACTCTGCTCACGACTTTGTTACTGTATTTTACACTAAAATGAAAATGGCCTGCTATCTTTTGACGGGATATACAAACAGAAGACAAAACCAGCGGAAACTATTATAAACAGAGGAAATTATTAGAAAATTATTTTGAAGCTATGTATGTATACTAGAAAAGGTTAGTATATATGGAGGTACTTACTCAAGCCGTGTTTGTTATACAGAGGGCTTTTGGTTTTGTTTTTTTATATTTTTTTTATATTATTATTATGATGGATGGGCCCTGTGGAGTTGATGGAAACAGTAAATATTTTTGCAGTATTATAATGTTTGGATAGGAATTGGGGGGGAGGGGAAAGGAGGAAGGGAAAAACAGAAAGATGGGGGGGAGGGGGGCCATAAGGGGACAAGGAAAGGGACGGGGGATGTGATGAGAAGGTATGGTGAACGAAGATTATGTATCTCTCGTAGTGGCATCCCTGGTTACACAACTGAGTTTTTCTATTTATTCGTTGAGGGTGTCAAGGGTGTAAATCCAGAAGGTTTCCCTCTCGCAGAGACGTTTGAAACGCTCTGTGAGGGGGAAAGATCCAGGTACCTGTCAATTGCCCACACCTGCATGCCATCAGTGGAACCTTGATGATGATCTTTAAAATGTCGTGGGATGGTTAAATTGGAGTCTCCTTCTACCGATCTGCGATGCTCACCGAACCTCTTTCTTAGGGTTCGGGTGGTACGTCCAATGTAGAGTAGATTGCAGGGGCAACGGATCGCATATACTACAAATTCTGAAGAACAGTTGTATAATTCTTTAGGTTGATATGTATTACCTTTTGTGGTGAAGGATTTTTGACGATGGTGAATGAATTTGCAGGTCAAACACTTCAGTTTTTTTACATTGATACATGCCCTTCAAGGTAAAACGTCCTGGGTGGTCTGAATTTGTTGTTGTTTTTAGTTTACTCGGGGTGATGAAACTTTTTACATTTCGGGCTCTACGGTATGTGATCCTGGGGGTATTTGTGATGGAGGATTTTAGTAAGGGGTCTTCCAGAAGGATACCCCAATGGTTTTGGAAGATCCTTTCCATTTTTTTATGTTGAGAGTGGTATTGGGTGATAAATCTAGTGATACGAGTTTGGGAATGGGCAGTCTGTTCAGTATGGTTTTGTGTTGCTGGGGTAAGTCATGGGGTGTTTCTGACTGGGTGTCTAGGAATTTGGCAAAGGCTTCCTCCACTAGGGTGGAAGGATAGCCTTTGTCCACAAATTTTGTTTTGAACAGGGTACCTTGCTCTATAAGGTCTGAATTGTGGGTGCAATTTCGTTTCAGACGATTGAATTGGCTTTTTGGAATATTAGAAATCCACCTCGGGTGATGGCAACTTTGGAAATGCAGATACGAGTTTCCAGCGGTGGGTTTGATGTGGTTTCTTGCAAAGATGCTATCATCAGTATGGCAAAGTTCAAGATCCAAGAAAATTAGTTTCTCTCACAAAAAAATTAGTTTCTCTATCTTTTGACGGGAGTCTAAGATAGCAGACAACTTTCTAGTGCTACTTTCGTCATCCACAGCAGATTTCACAACAAGATGCAGGGCGTGTGCAGAGCAATGGATGCCAACACATCTGCCATCTCACATGACCTTAAGCATATTTGCTGCACCATCAGTCATTAGAAAGCCCATCTTTGGCCTCCTCCCCATGCCACTCCACCACCATTTTCTGAAGTTCGTGTGAAATATTTTGTGCACTGTGCTGCTAGTCTATGACTTCTGGGTGCAGTAAGAATGAGCGGTAACCCTGGTTGCGAGTTCCTGCTGCCCCAGCCGCTGTGCTTCTTGCCCCTGATTTTTGTTTTATTGTTTGCAACTCACTGGGCTGCCACCATTGCACAGTCGAAGATAAGATACAAATTCATGCTGGCCACTGGGGGGCGCTCCACAAGTCGGTGAAATGGACAGACAGGCCAGCTGCTCTTTCAATAACTCAACACAGGAATTATACAAATTTTGTGATTGAAGGTAGAATATAGTGAGGTGCAACCACCTGCATAAGTTATGTTTTAAATGGCTAATTTTCAACTATAGTAAAGGGTGCTCCGCTGACTGCCAGGGTGACTTAGACATAAGAGGCGCGTGGGAGCTGTAACATGGGTTTCCCAACCTTTCCAAGGGATTCTTGGTTCCACGGGCCCTTACGTCACAGGCTCATTTTCAACTATAGTAAGGGGTTCTCCCCTGACTACTATAAGTTTCCCTTTTGAAAATGGGTAATTTTATGTGACCGTTACCAAGACATCCACATTAAGTTTAAGCCGAAAAATTGTTGAAGCGTAGGAACGGCATATCTAATGGCAGCTGCCCCTTGTCCAGCCTTTTCGTGGTAATGGCAGTAGTAGTGCTGCTGCTTCCTCTCTTTTTACTAAGTTGAGCTGCAACTCCACTTTTCTCTCAGCAGCACTAGTGTATGATTATTCATTGGTTAAATGCCCCAAAACTCTCCCACGGCTCACTTTCCTGCCATGTAATTTACATTTTGCTAGCCGTCCATCGCCAACTTAAACAAAACGTTGGATCTTTTAGTCTTTTACAATTTTTTGTTTTAATTTTTTCACAAAAAAATAAATTGTATAAAAAAAAAAAAAAAAAAAAAAGCCAACAACCAAGTTCAATATACAAAGCTATATCCAATAAAGCAAAATAAAGAAACCAGCTACCTTTACCACGCTCGGTGGCCATCACTGAGGCAGAAAATTGAAGGGGAATTCTATTGCGCATGATGCCCTTTGGGAAGTGTGTATACATGGGCAATGAAGCTATATAATCAGTGGGGGGATCCCTTGATTAATCTAGACATCACCACATTGGTTGCCCATCTGCATTTCCTATTTTTACAAGCCACTATCAATCGCTCTAAAGCTTTTTGTGTGTGGTGTTCTCACAGATTGATCTAGAAGCTATGTGAAGATACTTCTCCCCTCATCCCCAGCTGTGCTGCAGAATTTAGTCCCTGCTTTTTCTCTTTTTGACTATATAACTAATGCCCCATACACAGGGTCGGATTTTCCGACGGAAAATAATCGACGTGAGCTTGTTGTCAGAAATTCCGACCGTGTGTAGGCTCCATTGGACATTTTCCATCACACAAAAATTGACATCTGGCTCTCAAATTTTCCGACAACAAAATCTGAACTTCATTTTTCTTGGCTCGCCGTACGTCACCACGTTCTTGACGTTCGTAATTTCTGACAAGATGTGTGTGACCGTGTGTATGCAAGACAAGTTTGAGCCAACATCCCTTGGGAAAAAATCCATGGATTTTGTTGTCGGAATGCCCGATCATGTGTACGGGGCATAACACGCCATTAGCTCCTGAAGAAGCCTCTTTTGAATACACGCAACATGTAGCGCTGAGCTGCATTAACACATACCACCTCTATCACTCATGCGCTAATTCGCCAAGTATTGGATAGTGACCTGTTTTGTCCCTCATAGTATATAACTGTATATGTTACGTAGGTTGTGTGTTGCTGTTCGCTTCAAGGCATAGTTGTGAATGGCCAATGAATGTTAATGTAATTAATTAACTTTTAATTCATACCTGTGTTATGCCTATAAAGTCCATCATCTGCAAACTTATTCTTTAAAATCCAATTTATCAGGGCGTGGCACTATATACTTAATTCTCGTATCCACAGTACCACTCTGTGGTTATACCATCCCCAATCATCCAAAATAAAGTAAATTCTAATCATGATGCCATTCATTCGCAGCACCCGCTGTCACAATTATATATTTTTTTTTTTTTATACGGCTGAGCAGGGCTCCACCCACCCGGGCACGTCATTTCATTTATGGAGTTAAGTGAATGGAAAAACGACCATCATGCTTTGCGAATTTTGCCTTGTAGTTCTCAATGAATTAACAGGGTGCTAGTGAGTGCTCTAGTAGTTCATTGATCCTTTCTGTGATTGCCTTCCCATATGAGGTACGAGCAGACAGATACACTGACAGTCTGCAGGAGCCTTGTATTGTACCCGCAAACTTCTGATTGCAGGTACAATGCTACAGGCTCCTAATTTAAAAAATAAAAGAATAAATGCATATTTTGTTTTACCTACAAAAAGATGTGCATTTATTTTTTATAAACTTTTTGAAACAGCAACTCAAAGGATTTGGAGTGACAGGAGGCCACATTTCAGCGCCTCTTATTATACATCCACACACCTTTCCATGTCTGGTCAGTGATGTCATAATACACACTGAGCACCCAGTTACCAGGGGAGTTGCTAGGTGGCAAAAAGACCAGGGGCTTCGGCCCGAAGTCCAAGGCCGGCGCAGGGTTTTTTGGCTGGGTGGTGGGCTGTCACCTGCCTGACACACTGACCTACCTAACCAGGAAACTTCATATATCCTGCAGCAGCAGCTCAGTCGTGGTGTGCGGCCATCATCAGAGCAGGCAGAGAGAGGACAACGGAGGAGAGCTGTGCGGGATCTCTGTGGTGCGACGGCCGCATTGTAATTCTTGGCTTCTGGAGCCCGCAGTGCCTATGATGGACGTCCATCAGCGCTGCAGGCTCCAGAAGGCGGGACCCATTCTGTGACTTGGCAGCGCTCGGGATAAAATCAGTCCCCATTCGGCGGCACTATTAATAGAACGGTGCCCACTCGAGATCCGGGGGTTTTTGGGGACCCGCTCTAGGCTTCAGCCACAGTGAGACCACTACCTGTCGCTATGGTTTAGGAAGATGCATCCAAGAACCAGACCAATGATCATAATTTTCTTTCACACTGGGGTGGTTTTCAGACTTAATAGTGCCTTGTAGTCTCTTCATTTACAGTATTCTGAAGGGCTGGGCCATGTATACGGGGGGCAGTTTTCTTATATCAAGATTTTATAAATCATCCAAGAGAGTATGACATAAAAGGGTTAATCTGGTAAAGGGAGGGGCTATAGATCAGTATGAAGTTAATGAGAGGCCATGTGAGTGGAAAGGGCTGGAGCACATTCATTGGTTGGTATTGGTCATGTGATGAGTGGGCGGGGTCAGTGCTGACTATATCTGGGTGGAGAGGAGAAGCAGTCAGTCATTTGTGTGTTGGGAGAGGGAGGTGTGCTGTGGGGGGGGACATTGAATCTGCTTGTAGGGGAAAGAAATCTTGATATATCAGCACTGAGATAGAGAAGGACAGAGATGACTTTTATCTCAGTATAGGGTGAGAAGCAACTTGTCTGTCAGTATAGGGAGATTTCTATATCGGAGACGGAGCTCAGTCCAGGGAAATCATTCATAGATGGGACTTGGTTGTCTCTTCTGAGCTTCTAGAAATTTGACAAGAGCCAGAAAGTCCAGTGTTCTGTGTAGGGAGCCACTGATACAAAAGTTGTATTTGGAAGGAGATCCTGAAAGATATGTTCTGTTATGTGAATGTAACGATCACCCAGCGTGTGTTTATATAGATCTCTATGGGCTGTGCAAACTCTAATTTTGGTTGAGGGTCCAGCTTCAAAAAGCAATCCACCATGTATGAAGTTGGGGATTGAGGGATATATATTTTATTTTTCTATGCTCCTTGTATCTAACAGTGCCGCAATGCTTTCAGTATACAATTTCCTTTACATTCTGGTTAGAGTAATTCTTAAAACTGCAAACAAGTCATTTTTTGGTCTCATTGGCCTTTTCAAGCAATAAATACAAATCATTATCAGAATACACACTGCAGGCTCTTCCCATATAGTGATGTGGTTTACCCTCAGCTGGGTGATGGGCTCATTGCCTCCTGTGTGTTCCTAATTACCCCCCCCCCCCCCCCCCTCTTCTTCTTCTCACCTTCATCTCATTATATTGTGTCCAGCTGCTCCAATAATGTGGGATACATTTTGTGACATCAACCCTTTGCTAACAGCCATTGCTTCCTAATTGTATGGGATAGAAAAATGAGATCCCTTATTAGGCCCCTTTCACACTGGGGCGTTTAGAAAACGCGCTAAAAGCGCAAAGCGTTATTACCGCGTTTTTGTAGCGTTAGCGCTAACACCCATACATTTTTATAGCATTTTTAAAGCGCTTTTGAAGCGTTGGAATCAAACAACCCCACCCCCTTACATCACTTTCTGTTATTTCCAGTCTCAGAGGATCTTTCTGCTTCTGCAGCTGATCCTGCAGCTGTTGGCTGCATTTCAACAGTTTGCTCTGCCATGATGATTAATTTGTCACTTGTCTGATCTCCCCTCCTATTCCAAACAGGATTTCCTGGTATCCCAGCATCCTACACTCTACTGTGGTCATGTGACCTTCCCATAGCTTCTGGGCGTTTTTAAAGCGGTATTACCGCGTTTTTACAGCGCTACTCATTCATTTCAATGGGGATAGGCGTTTTTACAGCGCTATTTTAAGCGCCCAAAAGATGCTCCAAAAAAGCTGTTTGCAGGATTTTTCCCAACGCACAGCCTGCACAACGCCTCAGTGTGAAAGCACCTCAGGCTTTCACATTGAGAATGCTGGGGCAGGGTTATTTCAGGCGTTATTTAGGCGCTATTTTTAGCGCTAAAACGCCTTAAAAACGCCCCAGTGTGAAAGGGGCCTTAGTGTTTTTGTCAAGAATTGCTCCGTCACCAATGGAGTGAAATGACACGATGCAGACATTGGAAGTTAAGTCTCCTCGGTCTTACTCAAGAAGTCTCATTGCCATGTCTAATGATCCCGGCCAACAATATATATTAATGTTTAATACTTTGTACCATCAGACACTCCACACCTCGGGGGTTCACATGTCCAGATTCTGATATCATAAAATTCTGTGCATATTTAATATAACTATCATGGACCTTCATCATACCACACCCAAAAATCTTCATCCAATTAGAGTAGTAGTTTGCCCCACTTATGTGAAAAGTTCCCTTACCTAGGACAATATTCCTCCAGTCACCAAAACTGATGTAGTAAAGTAAATAAGGAATGCAGCATTATATTCACCATTCTCTTTTTTTTTTCCCCCTTGACTATCAGTGTAGAGCCCAGGCGGTATGGAATATACCTAGGACATACAGGACACTTCTGTGTTAAGTACAAACCAGGGCCCAGGGTATACACAATGGAAGGCAGACTTCCCATATAATATACTGGTATATATCATCCAAAAGATTCATCACATCCTGTAAAGCTAAACAAATTTAAAAAAAATCCCTTACAGAATCAATGGTTATCCAACACCCAGAGCAGCTGAGGGGGGAAACCATTTGGGCTTGGTAGGAACCAATAAGTCTGCATATATTCCACATCTGTGATGGGTAATGCATACAAGGTATCTGTCAGGAAGGGCATGCTAGCACCCATGATGGCTGCCAAAGAAGACGACCTGTTACCTCTTCCTGTCAGGAAGGGCATGCCAGCCCCCAAGATGGCTGCAGAAGAAGATGACCTATTACCTCTGCCCCTGTCAGGATGCCATTGTTGTGCACGCACCATATGACAGCTTTGTCCGCCCAAACAGGCTATTTAAACTCAGCCAGTTTCCAGGCTCAGTGCTGTCTGCTCTACAGCGTTCCCTGTGTAACCTGCAATTAGCTACCTGACTTCTGTTCCTGTTGTGACCCGGCTTGCTTCCTGATGTTCCTGTTTCCTGCCTGCATCCGACCCGGCTTGTCCCCCCACTCCGCACCTGCCTGCTCCTTCTGCTACTCCGCTGCCAGCCTGTTGACCCGGCCTGTAATCTGATTCTGCTTCAGCCCCTGTTCCTGACGTGCCCGTTGTGTATGACCCGGCCTGCCTGTACTTGCCTTCTCTTCAGCCTTGAGGGTGCCACCATCCCTTCTGCTGCATCTGCACTCCTGCCTGTGGGGATCAGTTGTCTACTTGTTCCAGCTACCTGCCTATCACTGCTCTGGGAGTTCTACAGACACCTCTACAGCCCGGCCGAGTGCTCCGATCCAGCTGCAGGTTCAGCGATCCCACCAGGCACTCGTGCGACTCTGCATCTCTGTGCTTCCTGTAAGCTCTATCAGGGGCTCCAAATCAGAGTTGTAAGAGAGGCCGTCCCCTGCATATCAGGCTCCATCACCAGGTACGTGACCGTATCTCTGAGCATTGTGTGCATTTGGAAATCAACCAGCATTCTGGCGGCAAACTATAAAAAGAACCTCAAATCCTCCAATACAGACCCAGGTAACAACCACAAAACACGTACACTCAAATCTCCCACCAGATATCAAGGATGTACACCCATGGTAACCTAATACCTGGAGCAAGAGCCTTGATTGGAGGTGAAAAGCTTATTGTAGGGAATATAAAACCAACTGCCGACGTTATCACAGCCTCCAATACCACTGGCCACAGAGCCCTTAACCGGAATCGATCTGGCTGGACACACACAGGAAGAGAAATCCTGCATACAATCTGAGGAATCAATCTGAAATGTGTGGGATTTGGCTGCTCCCACAGCCCTTAGAATGCATCAAACTATTGTGTGCTTACATTTATTACTTCTCCCACTGTCCACACACAGATCCCTGTCTGAGCATACAGACACCGCCTGACATCACACCAGTTGTACATTGATGGAGTGGTACTGCTTGCAAATATGAAAGTCATCTTCTCTTTACCTGGGGGCCCTAATTGCAGCATGGGTACAATCAGGGGCCCCAGCATCAGATGAATTTCAGCAGGCTGGTAGCCACCTTCACATCATTCCACTCATCTTCAGTTTGTGGAAAGTGGATAAACCTGTGGGGGGGGCACAGGGGCAAGCATGGAATTAATGACCTGCATAAGCACCCTGGACACAGTTGGTTAGCTGATCCCAAGTATGGTGCCAGTGCTAGTTTGGAAGCTGCCACGCACCCAACGTGTAAAGGGAAACCAACAACTTCACCATCCCTGGTACAGCATGGCTTTAGGCTGTAGATGGTACACATTTCTCCTCTGAGCCCATACACGTACATAATTACTTCTGTCCAAGCAGAATCAAGAATGGATGGTATTAGTCCTGCATGTTTTCCAAAAAGGCTTGAGATGTGAAGCGACGTCGTTGATGGATGGCAATAGCAGCATGGGGTGCTTCTTCCTCCAGTACTTCATCTCCAAAGGCTCCAGCTAGTATAGTGACCCCCCTAGCACCATGACATCAACAACATTGTTATGCTGCACCATTTACATTCACAGGTTCTCATGATGTTCACAAATAGGAAGTGAAAATATGCAACCGGGCAATATGTATGGCCACGGCACAGGAGTACACGTGTGGTGCAGACCATTGCTCTATAAGGGGAGTAATAAGCTAAAAGTAAAAAAATAAATAATAAATGGGTACATACCAGACTTTAGTGTCATTCTCAAATCTATGGGCTCATTCCCCTTTAAGGGTTCACATACATAAACATCTGACAGCTGTTCTCATCCCTCTTCTCTCCCAAAATTAGCAACATTTTGCCAATTTTTTTTTTTTTGTAGACTGGATAAGGACTACATCTGTCAGTTTATTTCCATTTGTGTCCTTGTTGGTGAGATAGGTCAAAGGTGGTAGGTTGTGGACAATGCAAGACATGAGCTGCTTTCCATCAATAATAATGTGTGAATATATAAGTACTGACTATCAGCTTAGTTCGTGTGGCACAGCCAACCTCCGTTATGTAACGTCTGGGGATCAGCAGCTGATGGACCTCTGGCTCCCTCTCCTGTCAGCCCCAAAGAATTATTCCTCACAAGGTAGATGTTATGTAAGATGCAACATATGATGATCCTGGCAGCTTCACCCCTGGGAAGCAGATAAACCAAATCTTATAACCAAATATGGTCTCCACAATTTCTTAGCCTTATTGTACCTGAGCTACTGCTTGTCCCCGGAGGTGCCCAATTGCAGCCATCAGCCACGCCGGCTGTGGGTAACCTGCATCCCTTAAAGAAGAAAACAAAACGGATACTGGTCATGAATTACTGGCACCTTAGGGCCCACCGAACAAAAAGGTTTAGGTGTCAGGTCTATTCCCAAACATGATCGTATCTGTGGTTAGGGAATGCTCTTTTAAATCTTCAAATGAAAATTTACATTTTTATTGAAAGCCACCATTAAATGTTATTTCCACTTCATGTTCAGGAAATTGTGCCACAAAAAAATCAACATGACTGTGCCAGCTAACACACCCAAAACACAAAACTTTACCAACAAGCCAGCCTTAGGGCATTTGTACAATCAGCCTGTCTGCCTGAGGATGTTGGCGTTGTGACAGAACCCTGGGTTTTAGCACTCAGGATGTGCTGCCTGGCATCATAGAGCTTAGACATCGAGTGAATGTTTTAGGAATCTCCAAGCAGTACCAATCTTTGCACCTATGCCATAATCAGGCCCTCTAAGCACAGCAATCAATTGCCCCAGGATACCAAGGAACTGATTCTGCCGCTTCCATCATAAAGTCCATTCACTTGTCTGCAGTTTGTGTAAAGCGGATATATTTTCAAGAATGGCATAAATGATGTGTATAAACACACTGGACACAGTTGGTTGACTTGGGCCACTGATAATGCCAGAGGGAGTTTGGTGGGAGCCACCTTCTAAGATGTTGAGGGTATCTAGCAACCTCCCAGTCCCTGGAACTGCATGGATCTGGGCAATAGATAATGCAATCTTGTCCTCCTCCCCGAGGCTTTAGATAAAATCTACAATGACTATCAGAATCTTGCATGCTTTCTAATAAAGCACAATGTGAGAAGTGCTGTGGTTGGTCAAGGCGGGGCAGAGGAGCAACATTGTGGACCTCTTCTGTCTCCTCTGATTGGGCTCCTGATACCAGGGATATCCCTGCCAGCACAATGTCCTCATAGCTGTAAGGATCCAGCACCTGTTGAATGCAGCTGTCCACACATGCAATAAGCACAACAATTTACATATCTTATGTTAAATAGGTCTTCTTTTTTTTCCTTGCTTGGCTTATCTATTGCAGCAATGTTTTGTGGTACAGTCTTGCACATTAAATGCCAATGAATTATTATATACAAGGGCATGGCATAGTTCTTTTAGTTTCACAGAGACAACTGCACTTTATCAATATCTGAACTCAGTGCATTTGTTATGATCCAGTGTAGATGTCTTCTACCAACCATGTCATCACCTGAAAGATCAACTCTTTTGGGTCGGTATTTTAAAGTGCTGCTGCTGTAAATGTGAAGTTCATCTGTAAGACAGAATGGGAGATGTTTTAGATCCCACAAGGTCTTGGAACGGGCATGATGTCTTTAGTCAAAGAGTATTGTTCCATCTTACCATTTTTTGGTATTTTCTTTTAGTGAGCAGCAGATGGCTTTATTTGTTGCAGAGAACATCAATGTATATTTAGTACATGGAAACCAAAGAATTAAACTTTTCTACTAGAATTTCCAGATTTTATTGACATGTACACCTGTGTCTGTCTCCTGAGTTAATAGGTGATTATAAGAGGTTATGATGTCCCACCTCAGCTTCAATAGTAAGTGAGATTCTTATGATCTGGAAGAAGACACAAGGCGGCACTTGATGAAGCTCCAGAATGGACATAATTTTCTCCTTATGCCATATGTATTACTGTACTCCTACTTTAGGTTTTCTGAAAGCATTTTTCTGCTTTCTATGGCAATTGAACATATTTTACAATATCCATGGCAGAGCACTTCTTGGGGGATTTGAGGGCCAACATGTCCCAGAACATTTGCCTGACTTTAAGAGGGAACTTCCTCCTTTTTTTCCTTAATCTAAAGTAAGATCCTTTTTGACTTGCCACCAAGCAAAGTCCCTATACATTGGGTCACAACCCTCTGCTTTACAAGGCAAGGACCCAGTGCTAACAATGTACACCACGATGCCAAATGCACAATTCCCCGGACAAATGTCCGTCTGTTTTTCTGAGTGTGTGTACACAAGTCCATCGGACAAAGGTCCAAAGTACAAACACGCATGCTCGGAAGCAAGGATGAGCCAGAAGTGGTCGGTCTTGTAAACTGGCATTCGTAATGGAGAATTAACATTTGTGACGCGGCAAATTATGAAATCTGGAAATGCAGCGCACAATTCTCTTTTTCTTTAATGGGACAATAATAAAGCTGCTTTGCTGGTGATACTGATGGAGTTATTGCAAACAAACAAAAGGCTTTTTTTTTTTTTTTTTTCTAGTGATTATCAAGATTTTTTTTTTTTTTTTTTTATTTGGGCATCTTACCACAACACCATTATCCCGTAGTTTTTAAGATCAAAGATAAAACTATGTTTGTGTCTCTTGTCAATTTTACATTTTATTTCTTTTTAAAATTTAACTGCCTACTCCCAAAACTTTAATTAAAGTAAAACACATAGCCAAGTATTCTCCACATTTTTTTTTTTTTTTTTTTTTTTTTTTTTTTTTTATTGTGCATTAGAAAAAGAAAAAATTAGACATGCTATCTGCCAATAGAACTTAACCAAAAAGTGCATTCTATGCATCCAAAAATATACCAAATCAAATCATTCAACCAAGAAAATGTCAAAGCAATAAAAACCAAGGCCAATAATAACACATTATCTCCTCCGATTCCGCAACGTGTCTGGTTGATGAACGGACATTCAGAAACCAACTGAAAAGCGCAAATCAACACATTTACCAAACTTCTAACGTGAAATTAGCATAAGTGGTCCAAAGGGTTTCGCTAAATAGCTGAAAAACCACGTAGTACGTTAGTACATTAATTTTTGTTGGCCGACATTTCTTTGCCATTTTGTATGCAAGACAAGTTTGGGCCAACGTCCTTTGGACAAAAAATCCACGGGTTTGTTGGCCAACAATCCGATTTGTGTGTACCAGGCTTTAGACTGTGGCTTCTGTGTGCAGTGCAGCAGGAGGATGTCTGCCGGAGGTCTGCAATGCCGGGTCTGAGTGTCCCGGGACTCCCAGGTCCCCTGGCCTGTCTCTGATGGTGTCTGCTCACCTGAGATCGCACCCCCTAGGGCGCTATGCAGTATGTACCATGGCGTTTTTAATCTATATTGGCACACGTTATTTTCACTTGGTTTTCAGGTTGAAAAAGTGCGTGTTATATGCCAATAAATACAGCAGGCTCTTCAAAATGTATTACATACACCTCATAAACCTCTGCAGGATTATCAGAATGCTCATTTAAATAATTAAGATTCATTGATTGGTTAAATGTAAGTGACTTGACCTTTTTTAATGTGGTGAGGATTCAGCTGTGATTAAGTCGGATTAGTTTCTCTGAGTATTCGGTTCCACTGCCGATCAACACCGGACAACGTCATCAAATCTCCAGCTGCGCTGTAATAGATGAGTATACCGGAATCTCTGGAAGTAGTCGCTGATCAGAGGAGGGGAAAGCCCACTTTATACAAGGGAGGTGGGCGGGGAAGGCAGAGACTGAAGGCTTTCCTTTTCATTCCAACTAATGGAAATGTATAAATAACTTTGGATTGTTCTTGCTGATAAACAGGTTTTCTAGGGAACAGGTGATGCAATTAAACATGCTGAAACCCAAATACCTTTAAACTTTACTGACTTTTAAAATTTAAATGGGTGTCTTTGGGAGACATTAGTCCCCCCTTTTTTGTTTTTTTTGTTTTTTAAAATGTATTTGGGAGGAATTGTGACACTTTTTGGGTGTCCTTTGGAGACATTAGGCCTGTTTCCCCACCCCAAAAAAAAACTGCTGTGGAAGCAAATCTTGAACACCAAATGTTCACTCAATCACATGTCCGATTCTTAAATGTTCTGTGTTGTACCTGGATTTGGGCACAAGTGGTACAGTATGCAATTGGTGTGGACAGGCAGGGTAGAGAAGGAGATCTTTAATCGCCTAACTACTACTAATTACTAAGAAGTTTTTAAGACCACATGGAAATGACACACACAAGGCATGGAGCTTAAAATTTAAGTAAATGTATAAAAAAAAAAAAACATGCATACATATTCACGAGGTTTAGAAACATACGGTATATATGAGTATTTAACACGGACATTGCGCAATTACTGATCGACTTGCCAAGTAGACAGCTGCCATCAAATGTTTTCTTCAAATTTTCATAAAGCTGAGACTGGCGTAGTATATGGGCGTTGTGTACAGATCCAGGGAAACCGGTCACTACATTGCCGATCAACACCACGTAAATGTTCATGGAAAGTTTCCCTTTCTCTCCCGATAGATGTGCTCCTTGTGAATGGGTGCCAATAGGGGTAGAAATTGATCCCATTACATTTGGGATCAATGCCGTGGCATAAAATCTGCCTTTTAATATGCTTCCACTCTTCCCTTGATGAGGGAATGTAGACGTAGGTCAGTGCAATGGAACTAAAGCCCTGTAGCACCCTTCCCAGCATTCTTGACAAAGATGTCTGCAACATTCCGACCACATCACCGGCTGCAATCTGGTAGGAGATCTTTCCCAGAAAAAATTACAGTAAGCAATTTAGTCATGCCAGATATTGCATGACTCCACTGGATGGTGGTCTCAGACATTGACACACAGCCTCGATGTACAGTAGGAGACGGAACTTTTGCAGAGCTTCAGCCTCCGTAAAGCCATCTAGAAGTGTGTGTTCTGGAAAATGCCTTGGAGCCATGATGACCACTCTTCTCCTCCTAACATGCCTTATTAGGAGGTTGAACTGCTGGAAATTGTATTCAAACAACTCCATGGCTGATTTTTGCACTAAATCCAATCGCCCTCAGAGGATCAGGAAATGACTGCATGTGATACCGCCAGCAAAACCCTGGTGATAAATGTTTTTTTTTTTTCCCCCCTGTACATGAATTGAACTTGAAACAAATTTTTTTTCCATTAAATACCACTATTTTTTTTTTTGGGGGGCGGTTGATCTTTTTTTTTTTTTACTGCATGTGATTTATGCAAATGAGTCACATGACCTTATCAGATGCAGTAACTCTTATCCCTTGACCCTTATGAGTCTTCGTGCCACTTGGCTGGTACTCGGCATATAGGCCTCCAGTGTAGGTTTTCTGTAGCCATCATACCACAGCTGATTGTTCCATTCTTGTAGATCTCAGTCGTCATCTGCTCGCTAACAAAACCAAAGAAACATTTGCCCTTTAGGCTTTTGAAATAGTGGTGCTCATTAATAGGTACAACAAGGTTATATAAAAGTATACATTTTATTAAAATTTATCATGCCTGACCTTTTGAATATCTGGCATACCCCCAGTGTGTGTTTTATTTTTTTTTTATTTTTTTTTTTTATTTTTTTTACAATTGATGTATCCACATTGGCTTTGAGGACAAATGGGTGTCTGCAGTGGGGGATCTTTCATGTGTACCTCATCACTCAGCTGCCCACCCACCCTCAGCTCCCGGGTGTGGGGGGGTCTTTTTTTATGCTGGATTCCACCATCAGGATCCAGATGAAATGTTTTCACATAGCCTTTGATTTACTATTTTTCTGGCTTTGGGTCTGCAGTTTTGCCAGATTTTACCTGTGATTTCATCACTATATGTATACTTATACCAACGTGAGCCATCTCCTTACAAAGCGGGCTCTGTCCTGCAAAATTCATGGAGACTGCAGCTTCAGCAATATAAGTGTTTTATTAATTAGGCTGATATTTAGAATGTGTACTTTTGGTGAACAATTCCATTTTATTTTGCTTTTCCTTTATTTTTTTAATATGTGTGTATATATATATATATATATATATATATATATATATATATATATATATATATATTATGTCCACATACTTGTACCTATTTTCCTTTGGTAAATTCTAATAAAATGTACTTTTATATAACCTTGTTGTACCTATTAGTGAGTACCACTCTTTCAAAAGTCCCAAGAGCAATTGTTTCTTTGGTTTTGTTAGACAGTTTTTTGTGTCTGAGTGCTGCTCATGTCTGAATAAAGGCTTTCTCTTCATCTGCTCCCTAGCCTTGATATGCTGTTTTCTCAAACCTTCAGCAGAGTGTAGTTGTACAGGTCGAAGCATTGCCCAAATGTCATACAGGTACCACACTGGTTGAATTTGTTGCAGTTCTGGTCCTTCACCAGGTAATTGTTGCATGTTTCATCAGGGATACCATGGATATTCCCATATTGCCAGATCCCCCCCCCCCTACCCTTGCTAGACCCTGCCTCACATCAGTCAACTACGATTTGTACACACAGGTACGCAGATGGCTATGCCCCTTTCCTCCTTGATGTTGTAATGTGCTTTGGTACTCCCATGTGCCCAACATGATCATCAGTACTGAGGGATGTTTTTGGTTTTGTGTAGCGCTAGTTGGAGCCATTGACGTTACGCCAGTCCCAAGCCTTTGGCAGGCTATTTATATAGAGAGGTATTTATGTGGCCTTGGGTATGTCCTAACTACAGTCTTGTAGCCATGCTACCTGGGTTGCAGTATGGCACATCTCTTGGAAAATACTGTATAGATAAAATAAAGTCATTAGTCTGAAATGGATCCAAAAATTGCTCAAATTTGGAATCAGACTTACATTGAGCATAAGTATAGAAAAATGGTCACCAACTGGTGTCACCACCTGGACAAACATGAAGTGGTCTTGGGTCTTAAAGGCCATGCCAGAACTCCCAATGATGTTGGGATGGGATGAAAGGTAGGAAGACATACTGAACTTCTTCATCATAAATTTTATTTTGTTCTCTGTTGCATAATCCTCCATGCCATCCTCTGATCTGTAAATAGGGAATGCTCAATATAGATTTATTACAACTTGTGTGTGAATATGTGTAACGTAAATGAATCAAATACAACGTCCTAAACACAATATATTTTGTCACAACTAACTGTGTCCTTCAATATCACTAACCTGTATCCTCCACCTCTATGTTTTTTGTGATGGGGTAGGCAACCTCGGCACTCCCAGCTGTGGTGAAACTACAAATCCCATCATGCCTCTGCCTCTAGGAGTCATGTCTGTGATAGTCAGGGTCTTGCAAATCTCACAGGACTTGTTGTTTCAAAACAGCTGGTGGGCCGAGGTTTCCTACCCCTGCTTTGAGGTGTAATTTCTCCTGTAAGTATATCTTCTACAGGCTCTGTGATGATGAGACAAGTCCATTCATGAGGATCTCCACATCGGTAGCAGAAGCCATTTTGATCTGGATGAAGAGAGAACAATGTTTGGCTCCTTAAAATGACACCTATATTTCCTTAATTTAATAGAAAAAAAAAAACACACCATATAATAAAATACATCAATATTGAAATAGGGGTTGGTGGCTGGGGGGTAAAAAGAAAATCATGGTTTTACCTCCCTCCCAGCCAGATGGGGGTGTACACATGTCATGGCCTGGGAATCCTATGCCTCAGAAGTGCAAGAATGACAGGTGTCCTCGCCTATCAAGCTTGCCCATTGAGTTTAACAGGGCCGCACCGCAACTGCAAGTCAAACGCTCAGCTCACAGTTGTCCAACTATAAGAGCTTCCTCTCACTTCTTGAATCTCCAGGAGTGAAGTTTAAGGGAAATCTCCCCCAAAAGCACTTACAAGGGTTTTACCCTCTTAACTCTTCATACTGTAACTCTATCCAGAACTAAGAACTAATTCAGCCATATGTATACCTTTAATGTATTTATATGTGATATAATCAGAGAGCACAGATCACCGACAGGAGACAGTTATTGGGCAAACACAAAGTTGTAAGTGGTTTTGTAGATGTAATATCAAAGGTTCCGATGATGTTGGGATGAGACAAAAGAATGAAATGCTGAACTCCTGGAGGAAAGACTCCTGATTGGTTCTATTTCTATCCATAAACTTCAAATCTATTCTTTAACCTTTGAAAAAAAGAAGACTTAAACTTATATCTAGAATTAGAAATTTTTAGCTGATGATTTATTGTATGTTCACTTGCAAATGTCAAGAATTGTAATAAGATCTGCTGCTCCTGGATTGATGTATTATATATCATGTAAAACTAAACCTCAGCTGACACGTTTCAGTACTGGAGAGGTGCCTGTACAGCTCCTACTCTGATTTCACTGCACACTGAGATTTTCACAATGTGCGTTAGAAGCTTCAGTAAGTAAGATGGAAACCCGCCTCACTTTATGGCTGGAGGATGTCTAGCATTGTTGGCATTACATCCTTTCCAGCATGACTTCTCCTAGGTGGTTCCTTGTGTTCATTGGCTTTTTTATTTTGATTTGATATTTTCTTATAGACTATAGATATGTAATAAATCTTTTGATTACATATACCTTCTATTCATCATTAAGGGTGTGGATCCGGGATTCTATTTTATGTTCTTTTTAATTAGGCTAAGTCTACAATTGGTGAGCTCTTGCGAAAGTCTATATGTTACCAATCAAATTTATTATAGATATACATAAATATTTTTGTAGAGAATCTTGAAATGGTGGTTAGATTAATTCACTGAACTGTTTCCCCTTCATTTTCCACCAAAACTCTTCCAAGTTCCTTCCCCATGATGAAAGTACCTCTGCATGTCTGCCTGCTGAAGTTCTTGAGAATAGAAGTCAGACTTTCTATCCAGAAGAACTTCCACACCATGGTCAACAGAGGCTGGGAGCATGGATACATCTCAGACACTAGTAAAATGGCAGCCTGTCACGTACCTGGTGGAGGAGCCCAGAATGCAGGGAGCGGCCTCTCGTAAGCCTATGGCTCGAGAATCCCTGGAAGTGGGGACAGGAATTCTAGAGTTCAGAGGGCACAAGTGCCGAGCTGGTGAAGAGTAGAACCGGCCCTGGAGCTGACAGCAGACAACAGCAGGCACAGATGGTCGGACTGGAACAGCTAGCAGGCAGACAGCAGCAGGCACAGGTGGTCAGACTGGAACAGCTGGCAGAAGAAGCGAGGTCAAGGTACAAGCCGGGTCGGTAACAGGCGGGCAGAAACGGTACACAGGAGAAGGCAGAAGCGTGGTCAAACGGTCCGGGGGTCAAAGGCTGGCAGCAAACAGGCGTCGTCAGGAACAGGCCGGGTAACAAGGATCAGGAACAATCAGATAAGCAGGAGACAAAGTAACCGGAACGCTGTAGACTGGACAGCATAGAGGCACTGTAACGGATTCCTTAAGTAGCCCTTTGGGCGCCAAGAACGGTCGCACGGCGTGCCCGCGCGCCCGCGTGAAACCGTGCAGCCGTTCGTGACCCTGCGCACCCGCGTGCGCCCATTCGTACCATCGCGCACCCGCGTGCGCTCGTTCGCAACATCGCGCACCCGCGTGAGCCCGTTCGTACCTACACGCACCCGCGTGCGTCCGTTCGCACCAACGCGCGCCCATGGATACCTATTAACTTTCAACGAGGGGATTCCGTGGCTAGGCCTTCCATAAACCACTGGATTCCGGAGACGACCATGACACAGCCATACTGGCCTTCCACTTGGGGGTGAGCGCTGGAGCACATAAACGAGACTGAAAATCAACTATTTAGATATTTATTTTTTTTTACTGACTTGACAACCACTTTATAATGGGCCAAAAACAGACAGCGGGTGTACAATACGTATTGTCTTGTCTCTCTGGCACATTGGAGGAAATATTTTCCCAACAAACCAGAGGGTGGTGGAGAACATGTTTTGTCTGTCTCTCTGACATATTAGGAAAAACATTTTTCCCAGCAAGCTAAAGGGAGGCAGGCAAAATATTTTCTAGAATGGACCGGTGACAGGAAGACAACAAATAGCCACATCAAAAGCCCTGACCAGAACACCGGTGATCCCAACTATTTGTACATCTTGCAATGTAGCAATCGGGAAATGTGTTCCGCTTTTCATTTAGTACTTGTCCCTGATCTCTGGATACTGGTGGGATGTCTAATTTTCTTTAAGGTTCCATGGAGACACATGCAGGTTATTTTAGTTCTTGAGGTTTTTTGCATTCCTCACGCTGACTTGTGTGACAGGCGCCTATTACCGTGATCTCTCTACCACTGATCTGCTGTCTTATTTGTGTGTAAAAGGTATTTAGCAACCAAGCACCTGCCAACATCAGAACATTCATAACATTGTCCACGCCTCACATACAGGACTGATGACTTGGATTGTTACATGTGGTCGTTTGAACCTCCCATGATATCTCCTTAAGTCATTTTCCACATTGTAAATGTTCTGTCCCGATGACGATTCGAGGAATGTTTTCTCTGCAGAGTCTTTTCCAACAAGGTTGGCTTTGTTCACCCAAATTATACCTTGAACCTCGTTATTTCTTTTTCTGTCAAAGCAAAAGCTGCTACTTGGCTCATCGATATCTATCCAGCTGGACCCGAATGATTCCCCAAGGCATTGTGTGCTCCGAAGTGACATTATTGGTGGTCCACTTTCTTTTTTCGCTCCTACAGTCATATTCTTGACCACCCCTGGTCCCTGCTGATGTTGCTGTACCAAAACAGCTTCCAGATAATGAACAATTTCCAATTTTATACTCTGTTATAATTTTTAGTTGTTTTGGGCTTTACCAATAGCTTTAAGAAAGGACTGGCATGTAGCAGGAGTTCTGGAGATGATCAAGGATTCATACCTTTTACCGACTATTTCTCAATGTTCCGGGCATCATGCAATTCAATTGTTGAATTTTCTTCAGTCTCGTGTTCCATTTATTTTCTGTTGGTGTCTTTGTAGATGTTTCCAATAAAATTGTTGGGACTGCTTCGGCTTTCAATTTTTTCTTTTTTTTTTCCTTGCCCAATAAAACATTGTGGAAGTGTGAGGAACACATTCGATACATGTTCCCACACAAGTCTTGTTTTATTAGTGGAATGTATTCCTCAATGAATCCGTGCTTTTTGAAGCCAGATTTTAATCACTTCACTGTCCTTGTGAAATGTACAATATTTGGAGGATTGTTATGATAACCACTATTGTGGCTGCAAAATAGAGCAAAGCAGCTCGGCATTTCTATTGAATAAATAACAGTAACATTGTCCACGCCTCACATACAGGACTGATGACTTGGCTTGTTACATGTGGTAGTCTGAACCTCTCATGATATCTCCTTAAGTCATTTTCCACAATCTGTTCTCTGCAGAGTCTTATCCATCAAAGTTGGCTTTGTTCACCCAAAATATACCTTAGACCTCATTTTTTTTCTTTTTCTGTCAAAGCAAAAGCTGCTACTTGGCTCATCGATATCTATCCAGCTGGACCCCAATGATTGCACAAGGCACTGTGTGCCCTGAAGTGACATATTGGTGGTCCACTTTCTTTTCCCGCTCCTACACAGTCATATTCTGGACCACCCCTGGTCCCTGCTGATGTTGAAGTACCAAAACAGCTTCCAGATATTGAACAATTTCTAACTTCAAACTCAAATCCAATATTTGGTTGTTTTGGGCTTCACTAATAGCTTTAAGAAAGGACTCCTCCAGAAGCCTGTGGCATGTAGCTGGAGTTCTGGAGATGATCATCAAGGATTCATACCTTTTACCCACAATGTCATGGGATATGCTTTTCATTTTCTAAAGGTATATAATTGGTGATTTGCATAGAAAACATGCAGTATTGAAAAAGTTTTGCACGTGCTTTAAGTATTAACTTGTTGTCTGGCTCTTTAAGATTTTTTTAAGGCATTAAAAATTGATCAACGTTTCTGATGTCCTTAAAATTTACATATAAATATTTAGGGTCCATAAAATATAAAAACCATCACAGATCCTCAACCTCCTGATTTATAGTTCAAAAATATTAGGCTGCATTCACACCTGAGAAGTGTGACTTTAATACAATTTTCTGGCATTTTTTTTTCACGCATTTCTCAAGTGTTTTTCTGATTTTATGTGCAGGCAATATGAGCTCAGTGTTCTGACAAGTGGCGATTGAAAATGTTTTTACATCATCAGAGTGATCCTTCCTTCTCCTCCTGGTTTTGCTGTGTGCTTGTTCTCTCAAGATATTCCATGTGCCTT
This sequence comes from Lithobates pipiens, assembly GCF_037356315.1. Lineage (NCBI taxonomy): Eukaryota > Metazoa > Chordata > Amphibia > Anura > Ranidae > Lithobates > Lithobates pipiens. The sequence goes on along the minus strand of NW_027507764.1, from coordinate 24,501,009 downwards.
TCCCTGCATTCCTCTAACCCTGGTGAACATGTCTGCCAAGGGCGGTTTCCTGGCTTGTGCAGCAGCTGCCTTACTAATGGTGGATGAAGAAAAGGGAAGCAAGCCCAGATACTGGGGTCATTCTGTTAATGGAAATAGAGAACAGCTAGGCCTGTTCTGGGCAATGTATAATGATCTCAATACGCATGAGGAGAAATTCTTTGAATGTAGACGGATGTCGGTGAAAAGGTGAGTTCATCTCATTATCGGCACAATGCTTGTAATGTATTCATTCATCATCACAGAGCTCTCTGGTTGCTATAACCAAGTCCAGCATTTTTTTTTTAGCAACCCCCTCCACCCCATTCACCGTTTTGGCGGTGACAGGTGAAAGTAAACCACATGGTGGGCATGCTTGCTGACTTTGTTGTCCATGTGCATGGGCATTTTTTTTGACCATATCAGCCACCACCCTTATCCTTCGCTGCTAGCTTAGTGAATATCCCATCCAGAAGATGAATGGGGCCACGGATTACGATCTGTTGATATTACACGGTTAGCCACACAGTGGCACAGAGAATAAAATGTCCAAAGAATTGACACTTCAGCCTCATTGCCACCTCAATTCATGCATGAGATTTGTATGTGTTCCTGACAGATACAGACATCTTTTATCCCCCTGAAAATTGTGCAAAGATCAAGGCAATTCATTGGTAGTGTCTATGGAACTCTAAATCAGATTGCTTATTCTATTACCTATCAACAACAAATATTTCCTAGAGTTTTGATGAGTTGCCTTGGTTAATCTCTCAGCAATTCAAGCGACATGACACTTTCCTTCAGAACAGTATTCCAGGGGTGGAAAGGCTCAGAATTGCACAGAAGTTTGTGTTTTTTTTATATATAATATTAAATGGGGTTTTCACAATTTTATTTTCAAATGTAACACAACCCCCCCACCCCCCAAATAGTTTTTGCAGGAAATGTACTTGCAGTGCACACTTTATTTTCTTCAAAAACAGCATAAAAACTCTCTCCAAGGAAACACTCAACCTAGAGAGCCTTTAAATAGTAACATTAGAACATATCTAACAGAATATACAGGTTTACCAATTCCTTTATCAAGGCTTTGGCCTCCTGTAGGACCCTTTATCCTGGTCAGTACATCCTGGGCCATAACAGCATCATTGGTAGCCAGGAACTTCCTCTTTAGGATGGACAAGGAAACATTTGGGCTAGGATCAGGTCCATAGTGTGTACCGGCTCCAGGGTCAATGTGAGGGGCCACTGTTTAACTCTATCCTCACCTTCATCATGGAAATAGTCCGGTTTCCATACTGCATCACATGACTGGTAGTGGTGTGTTCTTTCACCAGTAAAAACTGTTTGTGTAGTGTATCCTTGTACAGATCATCCTCATCTGAGTCCTCTATCCAGCCGATGCTGTAGAGATAGCAGAGGTATGTGTCTCGCTTTTTCGCCATAACCGGCATAAGAGGACTCGTGAGGGTTGGTTACTATGGTGGGGTAAATGTCAATGTTAAAACTATCTTTTTGTACTACTTGTTGTCATACATGTACTGAATGGTCTTGTTCAGTTCCTTGAAGTGGAGGTCATCGCTGGGAAATGCTAGCAGACCTGGAGCTCAGTGATTAGTGAAGTACATAAAGATATGGTTCTTGGGTCTACTCTTAATCACCTCCCTATATCCTTTTCCCTTCACCGCTTCTGCGCCACCTCTCAAAACCACCGTTGGGAAGTTGTCAGGAATGAGAAATTTTAAACGTATTTGTGTAGTCCTTAAGCACTCCCGCATACACGTCTTTTCTGTTGGTCCAGTTAATAATTATTTCTTTGGTTGGGATTATCTGCAATATTGTCATACATCACCACCACAATCTGCTCTTTCCGGGATGCCTTTCTTCTTGACAATTTGATAAGCTTGGCACACGTCCGCCTGATGTCTATAGTTGTACCAGTCATTGGAGCTGGCCACCAGGACCACCTAGTGCTTCTCCCTTTTTTTCCTGGGTCATTGATGGGCATGTATGTAGCCAGGACAGCGAGGCTGAGGATTAGTATCACTGGAAGCATCTTGGATTAAGTAACAGGACCCTGCTCCCCTCCGGTTGTGTGTGGTCCAGGTTTTATCATGGTGATGAGAGCACAGATTGTGATTTTCAACAAAATGTAGACATGGATGGATGGGCCAGTTTGCTTTAGTCAGTGCTACTATTTACTTATATTGTAAATACATTTTATAAATACCATTGTAATGACTAGTGTGTTCAGCTTGTGTGTCACGAGTGGGGAATTTGAACTTATTTTTGTAGTCCTTAAGCACTCCCGCATACATGTCTTTTCTGTTGATCCAGTTTATAATTTATTTCTTTGGTTGGGATTATCTGCAATATTGTCATACATCACCACCACAATCTGCTCTTCATGGGTGCCTTTCTTCTTGACAATTTGATAAGCGTGGCACACGTCAGCCCAATGGGGAAAAGGGTATAGGGAGGTGTCTGTAGTTGTACCAGTCATTTGAGCTGGCTACCAGGACCACCTAGTGCATTCTCCTTATCTTCTGGGTCATTGATGGGCATGGATGTGGCCAGGACAGCGAGGCTGAAGATTAGTGTCACTGGAAGCATCTTGGATTAAGTAACAGGACCCTGCTCCCCTCCGGTGGTCTGCGGTCCAGGTTTTATCATGGTGATAACATTACAGGTTGTGACTTCTCAACAAAATAAATGGAGACATGGATGGGGCAGTTTGCTTTGTTTGTTTAGTCAGCACTACTATTTACTTTAACGTTATATTGTAAATAATTTTATAAATACCATTGTAATGACTTGTGTGTTCAGCATTACAGCTTGGTGTACAGGATGAATGTTGCTGACTTTAGACAACCTCTCTAATTTTCCTGGGATGAGCTGACAGCTGTTGCAAATATGCAAAAAGATAAATATAATGAAAAATGTAATCATTAAATAAAAAAATTTAAAAGGTAGTTATTGATTCGGTAGAATGATTATCAATAGTAAAATATTCAATACATCAATATTTGAGAGAACGTACAAGATAAAATCAACATGGCATAATTACCCATTCCAAAATGGCTACTGTTCCTAATGGCTGGTTACCAGAGTTAAGATGGCTGCCGTAGCTTTCAAAAATGGATACTCTTAAAGAGGATTTACTTGCGACCTCCGAGTTCCAAGGATCAGGGTTCAGGAATCTTCATGAATGTCATAATCTGTATTCATACATGGTGCATGAGTGTCAGTCTGTCTGGGAGTGTGTGTATCACCCAGTGTCCCCCTCAGGGTGTGTCCCCGAGTGACTTTCTCAGGGCGGGTCCCCAAAACTTTCATGGCATCTTTCTTGCTTCTAAATACCCTCTCAGATAACAAGATCATAAAACTTATAATATGCTCAGCCCAAAAGGTATGGCTTCTTTTCTATTGGTTAAGCAAAAACGAATGCTTTACTTTGGTGAATTTTCAGGTAATATCTTCTTGAACCACTAGACATGTCTGAGAGCAGAAAATGTGTAATGAACTATCTTTTAAATGTTTTATTTTTCATACTGTGTATCAGTTTTTATATTTGTTCTAACGAGTATTTGTGTGTGTGTGTGTGTGTGTGTGTGTGTGTGTGTATGTGTATATGTATGTGTATATATATATATATATATATATATATATATATATATATATATATATATATATATATATATATATATATATATATATATATATATATATATATATTATTAATTATTCAGGGATGCTAGTAACCGACATAGTATAAAATATGCTTAGCAAAATTTTGGTTCCTCTACATTACATAAAATGGTTCTATATATATATATATATATATATATATATATATATATATATATATATATATATATATATATATATATATATATATATATATATATATATATATATAAATGTATTTCTATTAAATCTGGTCTATCCGGGAAGAACACAGGGATATATATCTCTAATCTCTCTCTCTCTCTATCTCTCTTAAAAAAAATTATATATTATAGTGTGTACCTGTATGAGGATAACAAATTACTATGTGTATATATAAAACGTATGGAATTGATACATGTAGTCAGAGTATGGTGGCTATTTCTATGCATTTGTTTATTCCTCCTGGTGAGAGAGCATCAAGACTGTAATTCCAATACGTCTCTCGACGTCAGCCGGGACCCAGAGCGCTGGCAACATGCCGCATATATATATATAAATTATGAACAATAAATTACAAAGGCAAACAAGGAAAATTTTTATATAAAATATAAAACAGACCATGAATACAAATATTAGAGGATAAGGGGCGTCATTTCAAAAATATCTAAATTGCTGCCTAAATCTACAGTATAGCGATGGTGTTATTTACTTTTCCATTCCTCCAGAGTAGAAACCCTCAAGGAATGGCTTGAACCAAATGGTTTCATTCAAGCTTGGTGCTTGTGTTGCTTTCAACCTGTAGATCCAGCGTGCTTCCAACTGGAGGAGGGACTTGTTCCAGTCCCCCCCTCTCGGGTTGGGATAGATGCGATCCAAGATGAGAAACTTAATTTTTGGGCAAGTTCTGCACAATGGTTGTATGCCGGCCAAGTGGGAGGTCTGGATCGCTTACCTGCATGCTGAGGACATGCTTGTATGCTCTCTCCCAGAATTCCAACTTGGTTTTCCCGACATAGAAACATGAGCAGTCACATTGCAACATATAAATCACTCCTATTGGTTTGCAGTTAGCAAAATAATTGGGTCGAAAGACCTGACCATTTGGCAATATTGGATATTTTTCAACGAGCATAAACTTACAGTAATGACAGGACCCACACATATATGCCACGTTATATTTACAGTGTTTTTTTTTGTTGTCACTGAATTCACTGCTGACAATTTGATCTCTTACGGAGACTGCTCTTTTGAAAGTCAATAGTGGTCTCTCTGTAACAAATTGTCTCAAGGCAGGGTCAAGAGCCAACATGTGCCAGTACTTTTCTACAATATTTTTTACTTGCTGTTATTGTATCTGGATATAATTCTAAGGGGGTTGGCCTTATCTTTGGGATTTTTAGCGTATAGGAGTTTCTCCCTAGTTTGCAGACACCCTGCTGATACGATCTCTTCAGAGAGGCATGCGAGTGCCCTCTCAAGAGTAATCGATCACACAGTTTGTCTGCCTCTGTTATAAAAATGGCCGCCTTGGTGCACTTGCACCTTAACCTGAGAAACTGCCTATAGGGTATGGAATCCAGGAGTGGTTTGGGGTGGAAACTCGTAGCATGTAAGATTGCGTTACCCGACGTGGGCTTCCTATACAGTTTAAGTAGGTTACCCCCCACCCCTATATACTTCCACATCGAGAAACGCAACACTATTTTCGCTATGGGACATGGTGAATCTGAGGTTGAAATCGTTCCTGTTCATCCTCAAGAGACACTGTTCCAGCATGGTATATGATCCGTCCCAGATGATAAAGATATCATTGATGTATCGGTGCCACCCCAGAATGTGGCCTGTGTACAGTGACAAATCCCCATATACTGGGTCAACATTTTTGTCTCTCTGCAAAACATGTTTAATAGCTGCTACTCCCTTCTCATGGGGGATAGAGCTATACAGCGTTTCAACATCCACTGTCACCAAAACTCCATATTCAGGGCTACAAAGGTTGTCTATAATTGGTAGAAAATGTGAGGTGTCCTTTACATATGAAGGCAAAGCCATAACATAAGGTTTCAAAAAGTAATCGATCAGTTGACTAGCATTTTCGCTAATTGCACCTACCCCGGAGATGATTGGTCTCCCGGGGGGATTTTCTCTGTTTTTGTGAAATCTTAGGGAGTGTATAAAAGGTAGGTACCCGAGGGAAATTGTGAATATAATTCCATAATTGGTAATTGCATTAAATGGAAGTTGCCATTACATTTTTTGACAATGCTACTCGGCATACGTTGATACCAATCTGGATTTTTTATGATCTCATTACACATATTAATATATTTGTTGTTATCTAGGAGGACAATGTTACCGTCCTTATCCGAGGGCTTAATAACAATTTGCCTTTTGTTTGAAAGTGGCTATAGGAACATCACCAGCTGGAAAACTGATAATTTACCAAACACACCCAGGAAAATAGAAGCAAGACTGCACACCACAAATTAATCACCATCTTTATTATATTGGGGAGCCTTACCTTTACATAATAATAATGATATAATATCAGAATATCCTTCTGTGCAAGTGTCTCCTCTGTATACAATCACAGCGTGTAGGATGTAGTTGATATGTTCATTAGGCCTCAGTGTATGGACTGATGTCAAATGTCTTAAGGAATTTAGTATTCTGCAAAAAAACAAATAGGCAAAGTAACAATTTTCAAAAAAAAAAAATCCAAATATGACACAAGGGACCTTTTATAACACGAATTCCATAATTCAATCGAGATTTATTTTTCTCAGCTTTAATCCAGTGAAGCTCTTCAGTCATATTCAGGACGTTCAGAGCGTTGTAGATTGTACTCCTGATTTCAGCTGACACTAACTACTGTTACAGTATATATACATCTATAATACAAATATTCCCAGTTGCTAATGGAGATTACTCATAAACTCCTCATAGGCAACATATGTGTAACATAAATGAATCCAATAAAAACGTCCTAAACACAATATATTTTGTCACACCTAACGGTGTGACAAAATATCACTAACCTGTATCCTCCACCTCCATGTTTCTTGTGATGGGGGAGGCAACCTCGGCACTCTCAGCTGTAGTGAAACTACAAATCCCATCATGCCTCTGCCTCTAGGAGTCATGCATGTGATTGTCAGGGTCTTGCAATGTCTCGTGGGACTTGTTTCAAAACAGCTGGTGGGCCGAGGTTGCCTACCCCTGCTTTTGAGGTGAAATTTCTCCTGTAAGTATATCTTCTACAGGCTCTGTGATGATGAGACAAGTCCATTCATGAGGATCTCCACTTCGGAAGCAGAAGCCATTTTGATCTGGATGAAGAGAGAACGATGTTTGGCTCCTATTAAAATAACACCTATATTTCCTTAATTTAATAGAAAAAAACACCATATAATAAAATACATCAATATTCAAATAGAGGTTAGTGGCTGGCGGGGGGGGGGGGGGGGGGTTAAAAAGAAAATCATGGTTTTACCACCCTCCCAGCCAGATGGGGGTGTACACGTGCCATGGCCTGGGCATCTTTACCCCAGAAGTGCAAGAATGACAGGTGTCATCACCCGTCAATTTTGCCCATTGAGTTTAACAGGGCTTCACTGCAACTGCAAGTCAAACGCTCAGCTCACAGTTGTCCAACTAAAAGAGCTTCCTCTCACTTCTTGTTGAATCTCCAGGAGTGAAGTTTAAGGGAAATCTCCCCCAAAAGCACTTACAACTCTTCATACTGTAACTCTATCCAGAACTAATTCGGCCATATGTATACCTTAATGTATTTATATGTGGTATAATCTGAGGGCACAGATCACCGACAGGAGACAGTTATTGGGCAAACACAAAGTTGTAAGTGGTTTTGTAGATGTAATATCAAAGGTTCCGATGATGTTGGGATGAGACAAAAGAATGAAATGCTGAACTCCTGGAGGAAAGACTCCTGATTGGTTCTACTTCTATCCATAAACTTCAAATTTATTCTTTAACCTGTGAAAAAAAAGAAGACTTAAACTTAAATCTAGAATTGGAAAATTTTAGCTGATTTATTGTATGATCACTTGCAAATCTCAAGAATTGTAATAAGATCTGCTGCTCCTGGATTGATGTATTATGTATCATGTAAAACTAAACCTCAGCTGACACGTTTCAGTACTGGAGAGGTGCCTGTACAGCTCCTACTCTGATTTCACTGCACACTGTGAGATTTTCACAATGTGCATTAAGCTTCAGTAAGTAAGATAGAAACCCGCCTCACTTTATGGCTGGAGAACGTCTAGCATTGTTGGCATTACATCCTTTCCAGCATGACTTCTCCTAGGTGGTTCCTTGTATTCATTGGATTTTTTATTTTGATTTGATATTTTCTTATAGACTATATATAGATATGTAATAAATCGTTTGATTACATATACCTTCTATTTATCGTTAGGAGTGTGGATCCGGGATTCTATTTTATGTTCTTTTTAATTTAGAGTAAGTCTACATCTAGTGAGCTCTTGCGAAAAAAGTCTATATCTTACAGATCAAATTATTATAGAAATACATAAATATTTGTAGAGAATCTTGAAATGGTGGTTAGATTAATTCACTGAACTGTTTCCCTTCATTTTCCACCAAAACTCTTCCAAGTTCCTTCCCCATGATGAAAGTACCTCTGCATGTCTGCCTGCTGAAGTTCTTGAGAATAGAAGTCAGACTTTCTATCCAGAAGAACTTCCACACCATGGTCAACAGAGGCTGGGAGCATGGATACATCTCAGACACTAGTAAAATGTCAGCCATACTGGCCTTCCACTTGGGGGTGAGCGCTGGAGCACATTAAAGAGACTGAAAATCAACTATTAGATATTTTTTTACTGACTTGATTACCACTTTATAATGGGCCCAAAACAGACAGCGGGTGTACAATACGTATTGTCTTGTCTCTCTGGCACATTGGAGGAAATTTTCCCAGCAAACCAGAGGGTGGTGGAGAACATGTTTTGTCTGCGTCTCTCTGACATATTAGGAAAAACATTTTTCCCAGCAAGCTAAAGGGAGGCAGGCAAAATATTTTCTAGAATGGACCGGTGACAGGAAGACAACAAATAGCCACATCAAAAGCCCTGACCAGAACACCGGTGATCCCAACTATTTATTTGTACATCTTGCAATGTAGCAATCGGGAAATGTGTTCCGCTTTTCATTTAGTACTTTTCCCTGATCTCTGGATCCTGGTGGGATGTCTAATTTTCTTTAAGGCTCCATGGAGACACATGCACGTTTTTTTTTAGTTCTTGAGGTTTTTGCTTGGATGCTGGTTGTATTGCTCACACTGACTTGTGTGACAGGCGCATATTACCGTGATCTCTCTACCACTGATCTGCTGTCTTATTTGTGTGTAAAAGATATTTAGCAACCAAGCACCTGCCAACATCAGAACATTCATAACATTGTCCACGCCTCACATACAGGACTGATGACTTGGCTTGTTACATGTGGTCGTTAGAACCTCCCATGATATCTCCTTAAGTCATTTTCCACATTGTAAATGTTCTGTCCCGATGAGGACACGAAGAATGCTTTCTCTGAGGAGTGTTTTCCAACAAGGTTGGCTTTTTTCACCCAAAATATACCTTGAACCTCGTTATTTCTTTTTCTGTCAAAGCAAAAGCTGCTACTTGGCTCATCGATATCTATCCAGCTGGACCCGAATGATTCCCCAAGGCACTGTGTGCTCCGAAGTGACATATTGGTGGTCCACTTTCTTTTCCCGCTCCTACACAGTCATATTCATGACCACCCCTGGTCCCTGCTGATGTTTAAAGTACCAAAACAGCTTCCAGATAATGAACAATCTCTAACTTCAAACTCAAATCTAATATTTGGTTGTTTTGGGCTTTACTAATAGCTTTAAGAAAGGACTCCTCCAGAAGCCTGTGGCATGTAGCTGGAGTTCGGGAGATGATCATCAAGGATTCACACCTTTTACCCACAATGTCATGGGATATGCTTTTCATTTTCTAAAGGTATATAATTGGTGATTTGCATAGAAAACATGCAGTATTGAAAAAGTTTTGCACGTGCTTTAAGTATTAACTTGTTGTCTGGCTCTTTAAGATTTTTTTAAGGCATTAAAAATTGATCAACATTTTTGATGTCCTTTACTTATAAATATTTAGGGTCCATAAAATATAAAAACCAGCCCAGGTCCTCAACCTCCTGATTTATAGTTCCAAAATATTAGGCTGCATTCACACCTGAGAAGAGTGACTTTAATACAATTTTCTGGCATTTTTTTTCACGCATTTCTCAAGTGTTTTTTATGTGCAGGCAATATGAGCTCAGTGTTCTGACAAGTGGCAATTGAAAATGTTTTTACATCATCAGAGTGATCCTTCCTCTCCTCCTGGGTTTGCTGTGTGCTTGTTCTCTCAAGATATTCCATGTGCCTTTCCCTGCATTCCTCTAACCCTGGTGAACATGTCTGCCAAGGGCGGTTTCCTGGCTTGTGCAGCAGCTGCATTACTAATGCTGGATGAAGAAGGGAAGGGAAGCAAGCCCAGATACTGGGTTCATTCTGTTAATGGAAATAGAGAACAGCTAGGCTTGTTCCGGGCAATGTATAATGATCTCAATACGCATGAGGAGAAATTCTTTGAATATAGACGGATGTCGGTGAAAAGGTGAGTTCATCTCCTTATCAGCACAAAGCTTGTAATGTATTCATTCATCATCACAGAGCTCTCTGGTTGCTATAACCAAGTCCAGCATTTTTTTTTAGCAACCCCCTCCAACCCCATTCACCGTTTTTGCGGTGACAGGTGAAAGTAAACCACAGGGTGGGCTTGCTAGCTGACTTTGTTCATGTGCATGCTCATTTTTTTGACCATATCAGCCACCACCCTTTATCCTCGGCTGCTAGCTTAGTGAATATCCCATCCAGAAGATGAATGGGGCCACAGATTACGATCTGTTGCTATGACACGGTTAGCCACGCAGCGGCACAGAGAATAGAGTGTCCACAGAATTGACACTTCAGCCTCATTGGCACCTCAGTTCATGCATGAGATTTGTACGCGTTCCTGACAGATACAGAAATCTTTCATCCCCCTGAAAATTGTGCAAAGATTAAGGCAATTCATTGGTAGTGTCTATGGAACTCTAAATCAGATTGCTTATTCTATTACCTATCGACAACAAATATTTCCTAGAGTTTTGATGAGTTGCTTTTGGTTAATCTCTCAGCAATTCAAGCGACATGACACTTTCCTTCGGAACAGTATTCCAGGGGTGGAAAGGCTCAGAATTACACAGAAGTATGTGTTTTTTTTATATATAATATTAAATGGGGTTTTCACAATTTTATTTTCAAATGTAACACAACCCCCCCCCCCCCCCCCCCCCAAATAAACAGATTTTGCAGGAAATGTACTTGCAGTGCACACTTTTTCTTCAAAAACAGCATTAAAAACACTCTCCAAGGAAACACGCAACCTGGAGAGCCTTTAAATAGTAACATTAGAACATATCTAACAGAATATACAGATTTACCAATTCTTTTATCAAGGGTTTGGCCTCCTGTAGCACCCTTTATCCTGGTCAGTACATCCTGGGCCTTAACAGCATCAGTTAGCCAGGAACTTCCTCTTTAGGATGGACAAGGAAACATTTGGGCTAGGATCAGGTCCATAGTGTGTACCGGCTCCAGGGTCAATGTGAGGGACCACTATTTAGCTCTATCCTCACCTTCATCATGGAAATAGTCCGGTTTCCATACTGCATCACATGACTGGTAGTGGTGTGTTATTTCACCAGTAAAAACTGTTTGTGTAGTGTATCCTTGGACAGATCATCCGCATCTGAGTCCTCTATCCAGCCGGTGCTGTAGAGATAGCAGAGGTATGTGTCTCGCTTTTTCGCCATAACCGGCATTAGAGGACTTGTGAGGGTTGGTGACTATGGTGGGGTAAATGTCAATGTTGGAACTATCTTTTTGTACTTCTTCTTGTCATACATGTACTGAATGGTCTTGTTCAGTTCCTTGAAGTGGAGGTCATCACTGGGAAATGCTAGCAGACCTGGAGCTGAGTGATCAGTGAAGTACATAAAGATATGGTTCTTAGGTCTACTCTTAATCACCTCCCTATATCCTTTTCCCTTCACCGCTTCTGCACCACCTCTCAAAACCACCATTAGGAAGTTGTCAGGAATGAGGAATTTAAACGTATTTGTGTAGTCCTTAAGCACTCCCGCATACACGTCTTTTCTGTTGGTCCAGTTAATAATAATTATTTCTTTGGTTGGGATTATCTGCAATATTGTCATACATCACCACCACAATCTGCTCTTTCTGGGATGCCTTTCTTCTTGACAATTTGATAAGCTTGGCACATGTCTGCCTGATGTCTATAGTTGTACCAGTCATTGGAGCTGGCCACCAGGACCACCTAGTGCTTCCCCCTTTTTTTCCTGGGTCATTGGGCATGTATGTAGCCAGGACAGCGAGGCTGAGGATTAGTATCACTGGAAGCATCTTGGATTAAGTAACAGGACCCTGCTCCCCTCCGGTGGTGTGCAGTCCAGGTTTTATCATGGTGATGAGAGCACAGATTGTGACTTTCAACAAAATGTAGACATGGATGGATGGGCCAGTTTGCTTTAGTCAGTGCTACTATTTACTGATATTGTAAATACATTTTATAAATACCATTGTAATGACTAGTGTGTTCAGCTTGTGTGTCACGAGTGGGGAATTTGAACTTATTTTTGTAGTCCTTAAGCACTCCCGCATACACGTCTTTTCTATTGATCCAGTTTATAATTTTATTTCTTTGGTTAGGATTATCTGCAATATTGTCATACATCACCACCACAATCTGCTCTTCAGGGATGCCTTTCTTCTTGACAATTTGATAAGCGTGGCACACGTCAGCCCGAAAGGGGGAAAAGGGTATAGGGAGGTGTCTGTAGTTGTACCAGTCATTTGAGCTGGCTACCAGCACCACCTAGTGCTTCCCCTTATCTTCTGGGTCATTGATGGGCATGGATGTGGCCAGGACAGCGAGGCTGAGGATTAGTGTCACTGGAAGCATCTTGGATTAAGTAACAGGACCCTGCTCCCCTCCGGTGGTCTGCAGTCCAGGCTTTATCATGGTGATGAGATTACAGGTTGTGACTAATCAACAAAATAAATGGAGACATGGATGGATGGGGCAGTTTGCTATGTTTTAGTCAGCACTACTATTTACTTTAACTTTATATTGTAAATAATTGTATAAATACCATTGTAATTACTTGTGTGTTCAGCTTTACAGCTTGTTGTACAGGATGAATGTTGCAGGCTATAGACAACCTCTCTAATTTTCCTGGGATGAGCTGACAGCTGTTGCAAATATGCAAAAAGAAAAAGAAAATGAAAAATGTGATCATTACAGAAAAAAATTTAAAAGGTGGTTATTGATTCGGTAGAATGATTATCAATAGTAGAATATTCAATACATCAATATTTGAGAGAACATACAAGATAAAATTAGCATGGCATAATTACCCATTCCAAAATGGCTACTGTTCCCAATGGCTGGTTACCAGAGTTAAGATGGCTGCCGTAGCTTTCAAAAATGGATACCCTTAGAGGATTTACTTGCGACCTACGAGTTCCAAGGATCAGGGTTCAGGGATCTTCATGAATGTCATAATCTGTATTCATGCATGGTGCATGAGTGTCAGTCTGTCTGGGAGTGTGTATCACCCAGTGTCCCCCTCAGGGTGTGTCCCCGAGTGTCTTTCTCAAGGCGGGTCCCTGAAACTCTCTTCTTTCATGGCATCTTGCTTGCTTCTAAATACCCTCTCAGACAATAAAATCATAACTTATAATATGCTCAGCCCAAAAGGTATGGCTTCTTTTCTATTGGTTAAGCAAAAACGAATGATTTAGGCCTCATGCACACGAGACGCAGGTGAAAACTCTGTTAAAAAAAAGCTGACACGCGCGTTTGCATGCCGTGTTTAGACACGTTTTGCGTTTATACGCGTTTATAAAGATAACATCATGTAGACCCCCCCAAGCTCTCAAAGCATTTTTTTTTTTAACTATTTCTGCTATTTTAATCAGAGTGAGCAGCAGCAGCATAGAGAGCAGTTGTACACTTGCATTTGCCTCTCTTTCTGTGGTATATATTTTGAAATGGATCCCATATTGAATATATGTCAGGAAATGCTCCTGATGTTGCTCTTGATAAGACAGCAACGTTGTCGCAAATTTCGTGAGAGGTCCAGAGTCAGAGCTCGTCGATATTGGACCCATCCGTTGATGGGACAGCGAATGTCCGTTGGATATTTCACAAACATGTATGTTCAGCTGCGTACCGACCCCGACAAGTTTTTTAATTTTAGCCGGATGTCCATTGTCACATTTGATCTGTTGTTAGAAAAAGTACGACCTGGTCTGACATTTGTGGACACCAATATGAGAAACAATGTGTCACCAGAGGAACGTCTGTTGGTAACGATCAGGTATGTGTATATATTTATAAAATATATTTATCTATAGATGTACAGATAACATTTTTTCTCTGTCCTTTATTAAAAAAAAATAATGTCTATTTATAGCAAATTATCCAATTTTTTAAAATATCTAAAATTTTCTTCTGCCAATTTTTAACATGTTTTCATTATTTCTAATATATTAATATAAAACAATATTAAAATAGTTAATTCTTTCTTTTTTAATCTTAATATATGTTTTTATTCATTTTTTCTAGCTTCAAATTTATTTATTTAAAAGCAAATCTATGTTAATTAGATTTTTTATAATTGTTTTAAATTTATTTGGCCAATTTTTTAATATATTTTCATCGTTAAATATGTACTGATTAATAAATTTTAATTTATTGCTGCTGTATATGGTATTATAATATTTTTTAATGCCTTATTAAAATATCCATAATCCTAACACTAACCATTCACCCTAACCCCTAACCCCTAACCCCTAACGCGAACCCTAACCCCTAACGCTAGCGCGAACCCCTAGCGCAAACCCCTAACCATAAACACCCAACCCTAATGACCAAATTATATTGCCGCAGATGGTCACCGTTGACTTTGAGGCCATGTATCTCTGATGCAGAAAAGTGCATGACATTTTGCGACCCGACTTTGGATATGTTGTAGTGCTAGATCCACAGTGTCTGCATACCGAATTTGGGGTTCCTGCCAATAAGTGGCCCCAAGATATGGGCCCCCAAAGTCGGGTCGCAAAATGTCATTCTCTGATGCAGAAAAGTGCATGACTTTTTTGGACCCGATTTGGGGCCCCTTATCTCGGGGCCACTTAGTGAGAGGATCCTCAAATTTGGATATGTTGTTGTTCTAGATCCACAGTGTCAGCATACCGAAGTTTGGGTTCCTGGCAATAAGTGGCCCCAAGATATGGGCCCCCAAAGTCGGGTCGCAAAATGTCATTCTCTGATGCAGAAAAGTGCATGACATTTTGCGACCCGAATTTGGGGCCCCCTATCTCGGGGTCACTTAGTGAGAGGATCCTCAAATTTGGATATGTTGTTGTCCTAGATCCACAGTGTCAGCATACCGAATTTTGGGTTCCTGGCAATAAGTGGCCCCAAGATATGGGCCCCCAAAGTCGGGTCGCAAAATGTCATTCTCTGATGCAGAAAAGTGCATGACATTTTGCGACCCGAATTTGGGGCCCCCTATCTCGGTGCCACTTAGTGAGAGGATCCTCAAATTTGGATATGTTGTAGTGCTAGATACAGTGTCAGCATACCGAATTTGGGGTTCCTGCCAATAAGTGGCCCCAAGATATGGGCCCCCAAAGTCGGGTCGCAAAATGTCATTCTCTGATGCAGAAAAGTGCATGACTTTTTTGGACCCGATTTGGGGCCCCTTATCTCGGGGCCACTTAGTGAGAGGATCCTCAAATTTGGATATGTTGTTGTTCTAGATCCACAGTGTCAGCATACCGAAGTTTGGGTTCCTGGCAATAAGTGGCCCCAAGATATGGGCCCCCAAAGTCGGGTCGCAAAATGTCATTCTCTGATGCAGAAAAGTGCATGACATTTTGCGACCCGAATTTGGGGCCCCCTATCTCGGGGTCACTTAGTGAGAGGATCCTCAAATTTGGACATGTTGTAGTGCTAGATACACAGTGTCAGCATACCGAATTTGGGTTTTCTGGCAATAAGTGGCCCCAAGATATGGGCCCCCAAAGTCGGGTCACAAAATGTCATTCTCTGATGCAGAAAAGTGCATGACTGCAGTATAATCCGATGGTGCCATATTCAGCACCAAAATAATGTGCTTTAAAACATTGATTGACGTATATACAGTATTCATTTTATTATATTTTTCCTTGTTAATGAACACATTATATCTAATAATTTTTTTTATTTTATTATTTAGGTTTCTGGCAACCGGTCAATCATATGCATCTCTACATCATTATTTTTTAATGGGCGTTTCCACTATTTCCAAAATCGTACGAGAAACCAGCACTATGCTATGGGAGGTGCTACACAGAGAGGTAATGCCAGTTCCAACACAGTGTATGTGGCAGAACATAATTAATGAATTTTGGGACAAAACTAACTTCCCAAACTGTATTGGAGCACTGGACGGCAAACATGTACGCGTCAAAAAGCCACCAAAGTCGGGCTCTATGTACTTTAATTATAAGAAATATTTTTCTATTGTGTTGCTTGCACTAGTTGACGCCAAATCTAAATTTATATGTGTTGATGTTGGAGCATACGGCAGTCAAGGGGATTCTCGTATTTTTAGAGAATCGGCCATGGGCCGTCGCATACATGAAGGTTGCTTTGGAATTCCGGGTTGGAGGCCTCTTCCCAACACTACAGAGCCCATACTACCTGCTGTCATTGTGGCTGATGAGGCATTCGGCCTTTCTGAAAATATAATGAGACCATACAGTGGACAAGGACATAGTTATCAAGAAAAAATCTTCAATTACAGACTAAGTCGTGCAAGACGAGTTGTGGAATGTGCGTTTGGGATAAGTTCAGGAAAATGGCGGGTACTACTAAGTACAATGCAGTTAGATGTTGAAAACTCTATCCAAGTAGTACTTGCATGCTGTGTTCTCCATAACTTTGTAATTTGAAAATGATAGAATATCCACAGATCCTGCACCTCCCAACACCAATCAGAACATTCAATACATGGACCTACGCCCAACAGGCAGAGCAATGACCATTCAAAACTATTTAGCAGAATACTTTTTCACCTGTTGGTAGCGTGCCCTGGCAGGATTTCCATATTTAGTCTGATTGCTAGCTCAAAGTTATTTACATTTTTGAAAAATGCTACTGTGGTCCATTCAGTTTAAATAAAGGATTTTTTCTTTGTCCCAATTTTTTATTACATTTATATTATTGAATTTAAGCATGTTACTTTGTTCAACGTTGGTAATTATTTTTTAAGATCATTTCTATGTTACTGTAGTGTAACCATCGATAAACACTTTATATTATGGAGAACGGGCATGAATACTGTAATCTCGTAAAACCTTATGAGATTATAATGTCTTAGATTAAAAAAAGGATGTGATAATTTAACACTTCTCTAAATATAGAGCCCCTAAATATATATAAATAAAACATTTCATTACATTTCAACATAACTACACATATAATATTGATGGACACCAATTCATAATTATCAAATATTATTTCTTTATTCAAAGAAAATTTAAAATATAAAAATGAAATAAAATATAAACTGCATTCTAACAAAAAAGTGCAAACAGTATAAGATTACTTAAAAATGAAACATTTTACAAACAGTGCAAATAGAACAACAAGAAGTGCAAAAAGATGTGCAAAAGCAATAACTAAAAATATGAACAATAAAGAAAAAAAATACATTAAATTCTAAACATTAAATTATAAATTGTGATATGTCCCATATGTCTCCTGGGAGCTTTCCTCAACGGAGGAAGGATTAGTCATCCTTTGCTGAAGGGGTGGGAGCTGGGACATAACCTGTGGCATAAATGGTGTGGGCACCGTTGATGACATTGCATATTGTCCAGTTGGTCTCTGTGTATGGAAAATGTTTGCTGGAACTCCATGGGTATATGCCGAACTTTGTTGGCCTTGTATGTCCATGAAAGGAGTCTGCATGTTCCCCCCTTGGACAACATTCAGTGGTGGTGGGGGCCGCGACTGCCTTTCAGCGTTAAGACAGGAAACTATGTAACAATATATATTTTCCCTGCATTGTCGCTCGCGGTCTTCAGACAACTGTTCTAGTATAACGTAAAGGCTACGGCAGAATATACTGCGCCCATTGTTTAAGTCCAGGAAAACATCACTCCTATGTCTTTCCTGGCGTAGCTCTTCAACCAAATTTATAATGTTTCTTTCAACCCTGGTCGGTTCCTGGTCTATCTCACGCGACCGACGCCACCTTGGCCTGCTTCTTGCAGGAGATCTACTGCGATCATCCTAGAATAAAATAAAATACATAGTTATTGACATATCAGAATATGGGGTAAAATGAAGCACTTATGCACATGCACATGCATATGCACATGAAGCACTTGCACTTATATGACCAAAAGTAATGATGATACATTCTTTTTTTTTTTTTTTTTAAATGAGACGATAGGTTGTGTTATACCTGTATTGAAACAACAGGTGTTTCACGGTCGCGTGAGATGGGAACTGTGGACAAACTCCCTTGCGACGTACTTGCCACATCCTCCATTTCAGGTACAATATCCTGATGGACACTGCCCTCATCCTCAGAAATGTTGGATGTTGTCCTTTAAATAATAATGTTTAAGTACAGTTAGACATGTGCACAGTTTAAAATGTTTTTATTTTTTTCTTCACAACCCTAACCCTATCCCCTAACACCGAATCCCCACCCACCAATCTAAAAAAAAACCCTAGACATAACACTAACCCAACTACTCAATACAAACCCTAAGTCTTAAGCCAAAGCCCAAAATTAAACCAAAAACAATCCCTAACCCCGAATTGCTAACCCTAAACCCTAATTGCTAACCCTAACCCCTATTTGCTAACCATAAATAATTGCTAACCCTAACCTCTAATTGCTAACCCTAACCCCTATTCGGTAACCATAACCCCCATTTGCTAACCCTAAACCCTAATTGCTAACCATAACCCCTATTTGGTAAACATAAACCCTAATTGGTAACACTAACCCTAAACCATAATTGCTAACCCTAACCCCCATTAGGTAACCCTAAACCCTATTTGGTAACCCTAACCCCTATTTGGTAACCCTAACCCCTATTTGGTAACCCTAACCCCTATTTGGTAACCCTAACCCCTATTTGGTAACCCTAACCCCTATTTGGTAACCCTAACCCCTATTTGGTAACCCTAAACCCTAATTGCTAACCCTAAACCCTAATTGCTGACACTAACCCTAACCCTAATTGCTAACCCTAAACCTAAATTGCTAACCCTAACCCTAAACCCTAATTGCTAAACCTAGAACCGAATTGCTAACCCTAACCCCTATTAGGTAACCATAAACCCTAATTGCTAAACCTAAAACCGAATTGCTAACCCTAACCCTAATTGCTAACCCTAACCCCTAATTGCTAACCCTAATTGCTAACCCTAAACCCTAATTGCTAACCCTAACCCTAAACCCTCATTGCTAACCCTAAACCCTCATTGCTAACCCTAAACCCTCATTGCTAACCCTAAACCCTCATTGCTAACCCTAAACCCTATTTGGTAACCATAAACCCTAATTGCTGACACTAACCCTAACCCTAATTGCTGACACTAACCATAACCCTAATTGCTAAACCTAAACCCTCATTGCTAACCCTAAACCCTCATTGCTAACCCTAACCATAAACCCTAATTGCTGACACTAACCCTAATTGCTAACCCTAAACCCTAATTGCTAACCCTAAACCCTAATTGCTAACCCTAAACCCTAATTGCTAACCCTAAACCCTAATTGCTAACCCTAAACCCTAATTGCTAACCCTAAACCCTAATTGCTAACCCTAAACCCTAATTGCTGACACTAACCATAACCCTAATTGCTAAACCTAAACCCTCATTGCTAACCCTAACCCCTCATTGCTAACCCTAAACCCTCATTGCTAACCCTAAACCCTAATTGCTAACCCTAAACCCTAATTGCTAACCCTAACCATAAACCCTAATTGCTAACCGTAACCCCTATTTGGTAACCCTAAACCCGAATTACTAACCCTAACCATAAACCCTAACTGCTAACCCTAACCCCTATTTGCTAACCACTAACCCTAATTGCTAACCCTAAACCCTAATTGCTAACTGTAACCCCTATTTGGTAACCCTAATCCTTATTTGATAACCCTCAGCACTACCCCTACCCCATTAGCATGATACTAACCACAGGACCTAATCAGAACCCCTAACCCCTTAACCTTGACCTTAGCTATAACCAATGCCCTAGCCTTACTGTCACCCTTAAGCACTAACCCCTAACATAACTCTTAATGGATGGGAGATGGAGAGAAAGGAGGAAATGGAGGAGAGGTGTAGGAAGAAAGAAGGGGGGAGGGAGAGGGGACTAGAGGGAGTGAGTGTTAGAGAAGAGCAGAGGGAGAGAGGGAGGTGGAGAGGCAGTGAGTGAAATAAAAATGGAGGAGGGAGTGAGAGAGGCAGAGTGAGAGAGAATATGAGAAGAGGAGGGGGTTAAGAGAATGGAGGGAGATGGAGAGGGACAGTGGGTTGAGATGCATACATAAATACATACATACATACATGCATACAAAACAAAATAATTTAACAATTAAATTTAATATATTAACGGATAATATATTATCCAGTCAAAAATTACTCTTCAAAAAAAATAATTTATAAATGTATTATCTATTTTAAACCAAAAAAATAGAGAAAATTATATAAAAAATATACCAAAAAAATTATAATAAAAAAATTAAAATATAAATAACATATATTAAAATAAAAAAATAAGAATTTATATCACAAGTTGAAATTTAAAAAATGTTACTTTAAAAAAAAAATTAATGTTAAAAAATATAAATTGATAAATAAATTTAAGTTTACTTACGCTCTTGAAATTAGACTGTCCCTCAAAAAAGACAGTTGGTTGGTCAAGGGGTGTGCTTTGTAGGAGGATTGGGCTCCACTGCGTTGAGACTCTTTTTCTTTTTTGAGATCTCTCCTAACTCTGTCCGACAAAGATCTCCACCTCTTTTGAAATGATGCCACTGTGCAATGATTAAAAATCAACTTAAAAAACTGAAAATACAAATTAACATACCGCAAAATTTTGACCAAATATATATTGAACTTACCTCAACTTTCTTGCTGGGATCTAGAGAGGTCTTCTCAGTTTGGGGTCCACTCGTTGGCAACATTTTCCCATGTTCTTTGCTTTGCTATTCTGTCAGAATGCAATTCATGGGATTTGTCCCATAATTGCACATGGTTCTGAATCACTTTGATTAAATGGTTTTGGGTAACATCAGACGTCATGTTGAGAGATGTGTCTTCCAAGATGGTCAAGTTGCTAGTCACAATCCAAGGTGTGGACAAGCCTAGCTTGGGGGAAGGGGGGTGGCTTGTGGAAAAAAGTTTCAGTTTCATGAAGGATGGGTGTTCAACATGGAAACATGGTGGGGGAGGGGGGCTGAATAGACATTAGTATGCAGGTTTTTCTATGTGTAAAAAAGACAATGCTATGGTTTGGCCAGACTAGGTGGAGTCACTGATTAGATTAGAAATTGGATGAGTGTTTGGGGCAAAGAAGTGGAGGAATTCCTCATTGTCCAAGCTACTGGAAACACTAGAGATATTATGGGATTGTGTCACAAAGTAAATACGCTCTATGAATTATATAAAATAATTACAACTTTTTTTAAAGATTTTTTATTGTTTTCTATGAGTTTCAATCATATTTCTGAATTTTCAGGTACAAAAAATTGGGTTCCTTTAAAAACGCATATAAACGCAAACGCGGGTGCCGCGTTTAGCCGCGTTTTGCGTCTGAAACGTGGACATTTTTGCATCTGAACCCATTTTTTTGCTTCTGGAAAAACGAGATTAAACGCAACTGCATAAAAACGGAAAAAAACGAGACTGTGTGCATGGACACATAGGATAACATTGAATGAGTTCAGGGGCAGTTGAAAAAACTGTCCAACTGCATCTGAACGCGCGTTTAACTGCGTCTCGTGTGCATGAGGCCTTACAGTTTTAGTTTTGTACAGTACGGCATTACGAGGTTGGCGCAGGGCTTTATTAAACACAGTTTTGCTATAGCCTCTAGCTTTTAAACGGTCACGGAGAAGGTTAGCCTGTAATTTAAAGTCAGTGGTAAGTGTACAATTGCGTCTTAGTCTTAGATATTGTGCATACGGAATGCTTCAAATTAGAGGAGTTGGATGGGCACCATCAGCGTGTAGGAGCGTATTACCCGCTGTATCCTTCCTAAACAAGGTAGACGAGATATAACCAGTGTCATCCTTGTTGATCACAAGATCCAAAAAGGTGACATTGGAAGAGTCACTTGAAACTGTAAATTTTAAATTAAAAGCATTTCTGTTCAGGTTATCAATGAATGTATTTAGAGAGGTTGGGGTCCCCAACCATATGATGAAAATATCATCAATAAAGTGTAACCAACATAGAACCTGATCCGTGAATCTAGTTAATGCATCATCAGAAAAAAATGCTTGTTCCCACCCCCCCCAGGTACAGGTTAGCATAGGCCGGCGCACAGCAAGTGCCCATGGCCACCCCCTGCACCTGGAGGAAGTGGGAATCTTTGAAAACATAACAGTTACTAGTCAATACAAATTTAAGGAGGTCAAGAATAAATTCACAGTATTCCCATTTGTGTTGATCCTGTTCACAAAGGAAGGTCCGTACAGTCCCGATGTCCTGCTCGTGAGGGATGCTTGAATACAATGCTTCTACATCCAAAGTCACGAGCAGAGCATCGGGAGGCACGACCATACCCTCGATCTGTTTTAATAAATCCACTGCATCTTTTATAAAAGATGGCAATGCCATAACATGTGGCATTAGGATAGAGTCGATTAAACGACTCGCCTTCTCTGTGAGGGAACCAATACCTGACACTATAGGTCTACCAGGAGGTTTAGTTGAGTGTTTGTATCTTAGGTAACGCATAAAACGTCGCCAGACGTGGATTTTTAACATTTAAGTAATTATAGAGATCCTGGTTGATGAGGCCTTGTTGATAGGCCCCTCCAATAATGGCCAAATACTCCTTCCTATAGTTCTCAATCTTAATGGCATTAATACGTTCATACCAATCACGGTTGCGTAAGATATTCATCACCATTGTCTCATAGAATTGCTTGGTCATCAGAACAACATTGCCTCCCTTATCAGAGGCCTTAATTTCCAAATCTGGCTATTTCTTGAGAGTTTGAATGGCTTGCAGTTGGGAGGGTGATAGATTATTGGGTTTCGGATCAAGATTAAGGCTCTTGATTTCACTAATGGTTCCCATTAGAAAGGCCCAGATATTTGAATTAGTCATTAGATCTGTGAAACGTTGTGACTTGGGTTTGAATTGTTTTGGTGTGTGGCACCTAAAAGCTGTCACACCACCAGGATCAGTCAATTGACCAGTAGATTCAGTATTCGGCTCAATTTCTTCCAGTAATAGCATTAAATCTCGGAGGGCTCGAAAGTCCTCCATGGTATAGTTTTTGACTTGCTCAGAAATATTCTTGTCTTGCAAAGATTGTTGTCGATCCTTATCAAATAAAAATGTATAGGTCAGATTACGGGAGAAAAGGTAAAGATCTTTTATAATTTCATACTTGTCCATTTCCATTGACGGACAGAAACTGAGGCCTAGCCGAAGAACATCAATCTCATCTTTATTTAAAATGTATGGTGTAAGATTAATGACGTTTAAATCAGATCTTATATTGGGAGGAGAGTGTTGGAGGGTGTGTGAAAATTTAGGGTAGAATTAGATGTGCAGGGAGCAATATCTGCATCTAAAGTGCTCTGACGTGTGCAGGATTGTAGTTGAGAAGATGGAGTGGCATTGCCAAATGAAGTAACTGATAAATTCAATCTATTATTATTATTATTATCAGTTATGTATTCCTTTGTCTAGTCCCTATAGTTTAGCTAGTCTATCTATACGCCAAGCACATGCTATTGTTAATATCACAATACTACCACCATTGGCTATGAAATCAATACACGGTCTAAGATCAATTACATTTCATTTATTTCCCACGGAAATAAGAAAGCGTGCATAAAGTATCAATAGAAGTTACAATAATACATAGCATACAATCCGAATACAATATAAGCCTTATACTTATCCGACCCTCGTGACTGGACCTCCTGATGGAATCAGAGGCCGAACTCATTGTTGCAACCCTTTTCGATAAACATACCTCAGCCATACTACACCCCATAGTCCACCCTACTTTGCCTGTGGACCAATCAGCGTCTCTGGGGCGTCTCCTCCCCCAGGCTAACCACCTCGGACAGTCCTGCCATACTTGGCCTCTGGGGGGCAGTGTCTGCCCATGAATTACAACTGCTCCGACAGGGTTCCCATCTTGTGGTTCGATCTCGGACGCCCCTCCGGTTCATTAATTATCTTCTTTGTCCTTAGAGACAGACTGGCGCCATACTGTCTTTGAAGCTCAGTACACTCCAGGTGGGCTGAATAGAACTCATTCTGCTATTCAGATTGTGTTTTGGTGTCACATTCCTTTTATCCTTTAAACATGTGGGACTGCAAGTATCAATATGGCTGAGTTCGGCTGTACAAACAGCTGTGTAGAACTTTATATGCATAACATTAATTCTTGTTTGATTCCAACAAATCCCGCTTTGCGCCTAAAAGGTGCATACCACCCTTCTTTAGACACGGCTCCTATTGAACAGTCCATAACTGTCTTAACGTGTGTAGTTCCCCAACATGTGCTTCCGAACCAGTCCCTGTGGCACAGTCCTTAGCTTGTGTAACGCGTGGTTGTTTTCAACGAGTGCTCCAGAGACATCTCTCATGGAACAGTACACAATTGTCTTACCACGCTATGCTTTCAACATGTGCAGAAACAGGCCCTATGGAGCAGTCCATAATTGTTTTACCATGTGATGTTTCCCAACACGTGCCGCTTTGCCACTGAGTGACACATCTCCACCATTCTTCAGCGACAGCTTCCATGTCACCATTCTGTATCTTGGGTATCTTCAGGACCGCAGCACAGGCAAGGGGTGTCCGTTCATTCACCATTCACCAGCACCCATTCAGCAACATATCACCCAGCTTTCAGACCCAGAGTCACGAGGAGGGCCTTTCGCCCATGTTTTTAACCTAAAACACACCTTTATCACACTACGCCATGACATAAATCAACCCATTAACCTAATATACATATATACATAGGACCCCTCAAATTGCGTATCCCGCTCCCCACCTCCTATACGTCCTTGCCGTAACTACGGGTCGGGATTAGGCAGGCTTGCTCGCAGCTGCGTTGCAGGGCTCTGACTTTGACAGCAACGTCTCCAATTTGTCCGCAGAGAGCTTACCGTCAAATCGTCCCTCAACTTGCATAGACAAATGGGAGACCCTTCTAGATAAATATCGCTTAACTACACACATAAATTTACAACAATTTCCAAACCCACACAATTCCACCCCTGTGCCTGGATTTCAGAGATCATGCCCATGGTATACCATGCACCTCTACCTATGGTTAGGTTCAAGGAACCCTCTAGTTCCATGACTAACACTACACCGGTATTCTTTAGGACAAAGAAACAAACTCGCCTATCTCCTAAATAATACCTGGGTGCCTCCTTCCCAGCAATGATCTCTCCATCCAGAACACAGAGAGAAATAACTTCCCAACATTACTCGTTCATCCCCACGTATTGACCTGGCATACAAAGGACATCATTGTCATGCTTCCGACAAAGGGAAATATCCACCTGCCTCCAGCGTTCATCTTCTCTGATCACATGTGTTATATAGCCTCAAATGCAACAAGATAGAATCCCCAGTCAGTAAGCCCATTGATGCCACCAAATATACAGACCGAGTCTGCACTTCTGTATATGAGAACATACCGCATAACACCTTTCACAATCCAACTTAGTACAGCCCATACAGGCATTCGACCACTACTTTGGATTAGTGTAAGCAACGTGTTTTGGCAAAATATTACTAAGTGGTGATGTTAACTCATCAGGCCACTGCCCCTCATACAGAGACGGTACAATCAGCTTGATGTTGGCTGATATTTCCACCTGCCACAGAGTGCGCGCCAGAGCCAATGACAGGTTTCTGTCCTCTCTACCAACCTCTCAACGTGGTTTACAAAATCCGGAGCCATTCTAACCTTAGTGTTTCTGTGACTTCATTGAATGTTATCAAGGATGCCACCAATCTCCCAGGGTAATAAAGTCATGCTCCTTCTCTGAAGCTATGGCTGTGAGTTTGTTCCTTGGGAGGCTGATGTACCCTGCATTAACACCCATCCCAGCTATTGCCCCCCCCCCCCCAATATAGTGCTGAATACATCCCTCCTCTTTCAGGTTACTCCTCAGAAATAAGCATCCTGCATGGACTTGATCGCATCTCTGGGAGTAAGTCACTGGTACAATGACCGCACTTGATTCAGTGTATACTCAGCACATATAGGGTGATATGTTTTTGTCAACCACCGTGAGCTGTTGCAGCGCCATATGGTGAAGTCATATGGTACCCTGGTAGCCAGCGTTTGTTCCCTTAATTTTAACAGAGCATGCTCCTGTGTGTATTTACTGGCATTATCTGTGCAGGGTTTCAACCTCACAGGTGAGACATCGACCGGGCGTATCTTCCCCATGTCTAGTTCTGGTGTCCCGCATGTCCAGTAACCAAAAGCTTCTCTCTAGAACCGCTAGGATTGAGACACCACCCCTACGAGGAAGTTTTCACCCCATTGATGTGTCACCTGGCACCCTTTAGTCTGACCAACAGCTACCTTATTATGCATAAGTGCCAGCCTGCCTCCTGGGTACCTGCACCATATTAACTCCATTACATCAATACATGTCATACATTAAAACCTTTCTTCTTTCAATTCCTCCTTCCAACAAAAAACACATATTTTACATTTTCATGTTTTGACGGATTGGATGTGTCATAATTCTTCCCCAACCTCCAACCCATTGCACATGTATAAATAACATGTTTGCATTCATCAGGAGAGACTTCAGCAAAAATATTTCACAAGCTCTGTTGTTTGAGTCAGCACTCGCACCACATTGTCCATAAGAAAAAAAACAAGTATAATCTGAATCTTTCAAGTTTTTCCTTTTTTCCTCTCCTGATGTTTATCAGAACAAATTTGTGGCATGGTGTGGCACAGACAAACTGCCAACCAGATGATCATCTGTCATCCATGTTCCAGAAGCCTCTCCAATTCTCGCCCCACTTGGATTCTGGAAGTGAAAAACACGAGCAGTATCAAATTCTTATCCACAATATCTGCTCGCTTACCATGTTGACTTATAGTTCCCTCCTTGGAGCCCAGGACCTCAGTATTCCTGGCTTCTGCAGCTCTGACCAAACTATCCAAACAACCATGATCTCTTTAGGCTGAACCCACTGTAAAATGGATCCCCATGGTATGATCAAAAATGTTTAAAACTGAACGTCAGTGTTGCTTCTCAAAAACTTCAAATTTTACAAGCTACAAAGACAATGCATCTATCTGTAGCTTTACAATGTATGCACTACCCCCTTTCCGGTGACTGGTTCTAACTGAGAGCATTGTCAATTCCCCCCCTTTCAGGTGGATTAGATCTACTACTTTTCCACCTGAATAAAAATATAACTAATATAGAGGACTAAACCAATATCAAACAAAAAATTTTGAGAAAAAAATTAAATAAAGAAAAAAAAAAAAGAAAAAAAATGTAAAAAAAATTTAAAATCTGGCCATGATCACACAAATAACATGACAAGACAACGACCATACAACAATGACAAACACTCAACTTTTAGTTGACAACCATGGACTTTTCTCCTGAAAAGAGTGCTCATTCCGAACTGAAATACAATTAGTTAATGGGGAAAACAAAAAAACAAAACAAAGCATATGTATCTCATCACAACATTGTAGCTTCATTTTATATCTTTTTAGTACTATTTATTTTTCATTGTTTGCAAACAATTACTAACTAATGAGCTCATGGTACCATGTGATAATCGATTATGCATTTACAATAACCTAACCCCTGTTCTGCTATATTTTTCCCACTGTTGTTCTCACTTTGAGAGACCTGCAAACAAATACAAATGTCCATATCCGAACCAGTTTAACTTCTTCCCTGGTCTCTGGAAAAGGAACACACAGACAGTGATTACACACAATTCTTATGTTAAGCAGCAGTATTGGATATTACTCAGGAAAAGTTTACAAAGACTGAAAATAAGAGAAGAGTAAAGAAACAAAAAAAAAATACTCATAACAGAAACATCTTTTAACCACAAAAAAAACACAATATCAATTCAGAGGTTTTATCCCTGAAAGTACAAAACAAAAAAACAAAAAACAAAAAATGTATATCTATATCAAGGTCCTCTATCATATTCTGAACCTGAAACTTACATCAAACCTTTTTCATAGCAGGGAAACATTGACCAGAATATTCTTACCATACCTGCAGCTCACCTAGTTCTGCTAACATTGTTTCCCCCAGTGCTATATTTGAGTAACCATGCGTCTACCTCCATTTTGACTCTACGCAACTGTCCTACATATTGCTTTTTAGTTTGTAGACCCCGCATTTGCGTTTTACACGGGAAATGGGTTTGATTACTTTGGGTTCCATGCTTTGGATGGCTACCCCACCTGGCTGAATAACACACATGAAGCCTTGGGGTCTTTTTTGGGTATAATTTCCTTTCGATATCATTATTCGCCGCCCGACAATATTTTGAAATGTGACCCCCCTTTTTACACAAAAAACATTTTAGTTCTGGTTTCCCTGCATAGGCCATTTTTTGAGCATATGGCGCTGGAAACCCACATTGCTGGATAATATTACTGCGATTGGAATGAACAGACTTTACACTTTCGTTGTCTGAGGAGTCATCAGAAGTTTCAACTCCTGAATCAATTTCAAGTGCAGTTATTCCACCTTTATTTGCCTCTTCCATATCGATTCCCATCACAGTACTATCATTTGCAGTGATAATAGCATACAGGTTTTCTTCAGGTTTCACTCCTAGCTTTTCTGTACACTGAGCATGTGCGGAGGGTACCTCCACCATTGCACACTTGGAGGATAATTCCATTATGGCTGCTTGTCCCTTAAGAATTGTGATAACCTGCAAATTATCAGCCTCCCTTTGATTCAAAGAGGCAATGCAACTTTCTCTTAATTTGCACGTTTGTTCTAATTCATCTAATCTCTGTTGCAATACACATTTTCTCAGTCACTAATTGTTTAATCCGACTACGAGCATCTGCATCAGCCTTTTCAATCTCCATTAATATATCTCTTACCTGTTCCATCACTTTTTCTCTATCAGCAAACCATTTTAATTCTTTTTGTTCCGCAATTTCTATCATTCTCATTAACATGCATAAGGCATTGGCCATTCTCTATTTCCTGCCTTTTTTTGATTTATTACTCATGAGATTGTTATGTGTATTACAGTGTCTCAAAAGTTCCCCAAATTGATACGTTAACTTGCTCTCGTGAGTAAGTTGAAATCTAATACCACCATGCTTGCTAATGAAACCTTCAATGGCTTCCATTGATATGCTAATTAGCCTACCCACACTAAAGTTGTTCCACCAGTTGCTTAGACAATAGACAGAGACAAACAAATGGACAACCCCCTCTAGTCCAATCAACAAACAAAAAAATGACTTCTACAGTGACTTGTGGTTCTACAGCATACAAGACACAAGGCAAACTCGTAATGCCTTAGTCTTCTATTGGACCAGAGCTATTTCACTCTCACGTGGGTAGAAATAATAACCTATATTTCCCCCACTTTTTTCTTTTTCCTCAAAGATGTATGGTCATTCCTGTCAATCTCTAACCAACACTTTGCATTAGCAATACACTAAACAAACAGATACCAAGCACACACAAAGACACAGATGAAGCTGTTTAGAAGTTAGCTTTCCTGTAGTCCCACTCCAAATAAAAAAAAAACACCACAAAAAAACCCGCAAAAAAGCAAATACAAATCCGTTTACCCACGAATTTCTTTAGGAGAACACACTCTTATTCAATGCCCTCCTCTCCGATAGCAGGCCATAGGGAATTTCTATTGGGACCGAGAGCTTTGCCACACTCACGTGGATATTTCCACTTTTCCCTCAAAATTGTGTGGTTTATCCTGTCAATCTGCGGTTATATCACATAACCAGGGATGATCAGTCCCTATCTCGCCAGTGCGCCAATTTGCCCTCTGGTTACAGGTCTGCAGCAAACACAACAATAACGTACATATACATATATATATATCAGTCACAGTTCTCACCAGATTTTACGCGTCCGTTTCTACCAGTGAAATATCTCACAGAATCTTCCTGCTCATCCAAGCGTGGTTTCAGAATTCGCGAGCCAGCGCCAATCTTGTCCACATTAGAGATGACTTTCAGTTCTGGGTGTCTTTGAGGATCTGTGCTTACAAGGACTCAGAAACAAAAATACATTAGATTTTTGAGGATTCCTGTGTAAAAATATGTTTTACACGCCGTTCTGGGGTGCCAAATGAAATAACTGATCAATTCAATCTATTATTATCAGTTATGTATTCCTTTGTCTAGTCCCTATAGTTTAGCTAGTCTATCTATACACCAAGCACATGCTATCATTAATATCACAATACTACCACCATTGGCTATGAAATCAATACACGGTCTAAGATCAATTAAATCTCATTTATTTCCCACGGAAATAAGAAAGCGTGCATAAAGTATCAATAGAAGTTACAATAATACATAGCATACAATCAGAATACAATATAAGCCTTATACTTATCCGACCCTCGTGACTGGACCTCCTGATGGAATCAGAGGCCGAACTCATTGTTGCAACCCTTTTTTGATAAACATACCTCAGCCATACCACACCCCATAGTCCACCCTACTTTGCCTGTGGACCAATCAGCGTCTCTGGGGCGTCTCCTCCTCCAGGCTAACCACCTCGGACAGTCCTGCCATACTTGGCCTCTGGGGGGCAGTGTCTGCCCATGAATTGCAACTGCTCTGACTGGGTTCCCATCTTGTGGTTCGATCTCGGACCCCCCCCCCCCCCCCCCCGTTCATTAATTATCTTCTTTGTCCTTACAGACAGACCGGCGACATACTGTCTTTGAAGCTCAGTACTTCAGGCTGAATAGAACTCATTCTGCTATTCAGATTGTGTTTTGGTGCCACATTCCTTTATCCTTTAAACATGTGGGACTGCAAGTATCAATATGGCTGAGTTCGGCTGTACAAACAGCTGTGTAGAACTTTATATGTATAACATTAATTCTTGTCGATTCCAACACCA
The DNA here is from genome assembly GCF_037356315.1 of Lithobates pipiens. Classification (NCBI taxonomy): domain Eukaryota; kingdom Metazoa; phylum Chordata; class Amphibia; order Anura; family Ranidae; genus Lithobates; species Lithobates pipiens. The sequence continues at coordinate 24,469,765 of NW_027507764.1, read as the reverse complement.
AGTGAATTGCCCGTCGGCATATGATCAATCAAATTTGGGCCTATGCCCGTTGAAGTCAACCGGTTCCCATTATTTTCTATTGAAGTGTGAGGGACTGATGAAATGTGAGATTGTGTTTGTGTGTACAAAATTTGAATGGCTTGCAGGGCAGTAGCCCCCAAATATTTGCCCTGGGGGCCTGTGATGCCACCTTGTGGCTGTTGGTGGTCTTGTGAAAGTCTGTGATTATAAGAGTTGTATCTGTAGTCGGGGGGCGTCTCTTAAAGGGTGTGTGGGGAACCCCCCCCCCCCAAAATCCCATTTGCGTGTACCAGTGTGATTGTGATGTCCTTGCGGATTCCGTTTCCGAGATGTGACTTGTGAGGGAAACAGTGTCGAATCAGACTGTGTCCTCATCTGTAGTAGAATAAACATTGCTTTTGGCTCTGAATGTACGAGCATTTGGTCTAGAATAACTAGATTGATTCATGGGCTGCCACCTATAGGCGAAGCCCTCAGTAAAGGCAAGTCTATCTTTAGTCAATTTCTGTTGTTTTTTAAAAATAATATCCTTAGTAATTTTTGTCACAGTCTTTTACCTCTTGCCACCTTTTTAAATAGAGTGCATGGGTTTGCATTCGCTCTTTCGTTGATTGTAATAGCAGAATATCCTGATCTAATGAGTTTAATTCTCGTTGGTAGTGCAAAATTAGTAATGTCAATAAATTTAAGCTACAGGATGTAAGTATGCTTTCCCATGCAGCCCTAAATTCAGGTGAAACACTTTGAAATGAGGGGTAGACCTGTACTCTTAAGCCCAAAGGGCTAATGTTTTCCCGAACATATTTATTCAGAAACTCTATATGCCAATATAAATTTGCTTTCTTTTTTAATAGCCGCTTCATCTTTGCCATATATTGATTGATATCAGATTCTTGCTCCGTGTCAACATTGCAAGCAGTCTGTATTTCTGACATGTAGCCAGTCCAAGCCGTCCCTACAAAATCCATAATTACCACCAAGAATAACTAGTAGGCTTGATAAGCTGATGATTGATGTACAGTTTTAAATCATTTCAATTAAAATAAAAAAATAAATATGTTGACCACTAATATGTAGTGATTAACTTTGAACTATGCACATCTGTATGCAGTTCCACCCATAATGCTTCAGACTCCTCACACTCTCCATTCACCAGGTCCTCTTTCTCGCTGACTTTGAGATCACTTCTCACATACAGACCGACCCCTCCACCTTTCCTTTTTTACTCTGTCTCTCCGAAAGAGTGCATAGCCAGGAATATTAATAGCCCAGTTATGTGAGGAATGAAGCCAAGTTTCAGCAATACCGATTATATCATAGCTCTCCTGATGCACCAGAGCTTCCAACTCGCCTATTTTGCTTGGCAGACTAATGGCATTGGTGAACAAATATTTTAATGCATATATTTTGACCGGTCACATACTATCCTCTTGGGTGTTCTTAGAATACAACTAGGACTTGCTACTATACTTAACTTGGGTTTATGTGCTTTGGTTACCCTACCACTAATGCCCCTAATATTACCCTCTGGAATATCCTCCTCCAGTGGCGGCTTGGTCCATAGGGGGCGCTCAGGCACCGCTCCCCCCCCACCCAAGCTGTTTGGAAAAAAAACTGAAAAAGTGTCAATTTAAGTGTGGCCAGGCGCCGGACATGCGGCGGCCTATGGGAAACTTCCCAGTCTGCAATCAGCTGATTGCAGGCTGGGAAGCTGATTTGCCCGTGTTTAGAGCGTGAGCAGGGCGCAAGGTTGTGCGCCTGCATACTCTACCACTTTACTGGGATTCGTCAATATGCCCTACTATAGGCATGGGATTAGTGCGGTGGGGACCGGAGGAGAGGACAATGGGTGGTCCTGTTTGCATCACTGTGGTGGGTGGAGTCGACTGGGAGTGCAGTGGATTCGGTGAGAAGCGCAGCATTGAAGGTATGTTCTGGCTGTAGCACTGCTGGCCCCAGAGACACACTTATATGGAGTCTACCGAGAAGGAGCGGAAGCGATAGAGGATGGGATAAGTGCAGACCGGCTGTCATCCCCTTACTGTGCTGCTGCTAAGAAATGCCCACAGCCAGGGAACTCTGCATTTGTTACACCTCCTCTGCTTGCCACCACTGCCCTGTCACTGTGCTGCTGGTATGAGAGAGTGGGCTGCAGAGATGGAAGCCAGCTCTCCACTCGCTGTGGCCTGACCCCCTCCCCCTCCCCTTGCTGCAGATAAGTGGCAAGCATTGGATCTGTGTAAACTCCGTTCACTCTCTGCTCTCCCCCACCCTCCGAGTCCTGGCAGTTCAGAATCTAATCAAATGAGAGCATAAAAGAGGAAGAGAGGGGTGGCAGAGAGGACTTGCATGCAGACAAGGAGGATTGAGAATGGTAGTCCTTACAGGAGCACTGCAATATATGTGTCTATGAAGGTTAATGTGTGCTGGACTTAGTCTGGGCCTGTCTGCTTGCACCAGAGTGAGGACTAGTGATGGACAAGCTTCCGACGGGACATTTTGCGGACCGCGAACGTGGCCGATAGTTCGCGAACCGGAACGTTCGCGGCGGGCCCCATTGACTTCAATGGGAGGCAAATTTCGCAAACCTATAGGTCAAATTTTCAGCCATAAAATAATTATTAGCTGTGCAAACATAGTCCCACCACATGGCCAATGACATAACACATGTATGAGGTGAATCTGGGATCGACAACTACAAGCATTGTTTTTTTTATATGGGAAATTGTTGTGACAATTCAGGACTGTGGAGCGCATGAAGGCAATGGAGGAGAGGGAAGGTCAGGGACCAGGGTAGGCAAAGAAGAGGGTGCAGGAGATGATCACCAGCAGCGTGACATAAAGCAATGACACCTGCACCGTGATAGTCATCTGACAACAGCACCGTGATAGAGAGCACTGAGATCAGCAGCGTGACATAAATCACTCACACCAGCACTGTGATATACAGCACTGACAGCAGCACCGTGATAGAGAGCACTGACATCAGCAGCGTGACATACAGCAATGACACCAGCACCGTGATATACAGCACTGACAGCAGCACCGTGATATACAGCACTGACAGCAGCACCGTGATATACAGCACTGACAGCAGCACCGTGATATACAGCACTGACAGCAGCACCGTGATATACAGCACTGACAGCAGCACCGTGATATACAGCACTGACAGCAGCACCGTGATATACAGCACTGACATCAGCACCGTGATATACAGCACTGACATCAGCACCGTGATATACAGCACTGACAGCAGCACCGTGATATACAGCACTGACAGCAGCACCGTGATATACAGCACTGACAGCAGCACCGTGATATACAGCACTGACACCTGCACCGTAAGCAGCCCCAGGAGGAAGTCAGCATAGCACAGGGATGGTGTGATCCCCTCATAATAAGCAGCCCCAGGAGTAAGTCAGCACAGGGATGGTGTGAGCCCCTCATAATAAGCAGCCCCAGGAGTAAGTCAGCACAGCACAGGGATGGTGTGAGCCCCTCATAATAAGCAGCCCCAGGAGTAAGTCAGCACAGCACAGGGATGGTGTGAGCCCCTCATAATAAGCAGCCCCAGGAGTAAATCGGCACAGCACAGGGATGGTGTGAGCCCCTCATAAGCAGCCCCAGTAGAAATATGACACCGCTCAACCTCTTCAAAGAGGAGGGTAGGGGCATATAGTACGGTGTGCTTTTTTTGGACAAGGAAGTGAGCCAAATGAAGAAAGAAGGTCTGTGTGCTTGATTAAAAAAATTGTTTATAGACATATACATGGTCTACTGGTCACATGTGTTGAATTCCTCCGAGATCCATGCCTCATTCATTTTTAGAAATGTGAGGTAGTTAACACTGTCGTGAGCTAGGCGAGTACGCTTATCGGTCACGATCCCCCCTGCTGCGCTGAACGTCCTTTCGGACAGGACACTGGATGAGGGGCAAGCCAACAGTTCGATTGCAAATTGGGCAAGCTCTGGCCAGAGGTCAAGCCTGCCCACCCAGTAGTCCAGGGGTTCATCACTCCTCAGAGCGTCCACATCGGCCGTTAACCCAATGTAGTCGGACACCTGACGGTCTAGGCGTTCCCTGATGCTGGATCCGGATGACACCTGTCGATGGGTCGGCTGAAAGAATAACCTCATATCCGAAGTCACCAACACATCTTCAAACTGGCCTCTTCTTGCAGGCGCTGTTGGATTGGTACCCGCAACTCCTTCTCTGGGAGTGGGAATTGCTCCTCTGCCAGCGCACGCAAAAGCAGAATGCAGCATTTCTCGAAGCAAGGCCTGGAGGTGCTGCATTCTGACAGCCCTCTGCGACGGCGGTAACATTTCCGCCATTTTATGTTTGTACCGGGGGTCTAAGTACGTTGCCACCCAGTACTGGTCCTTGACCCTTATGCTTTTTATACGGAGGTCCCTATTAAAACACTAGAGCATGAAAGCCCCCATTTGCACTAAAGTGGAAGCGGTGTGGTGGCCTGGCTCCTGCTCATCATCCAGGATAATGTCGTCCTCTTCATTCTCCTCTCCCCATCCACGCACAACAGGGATCCCAGAAAGGTTTAAAGCATGCTCTTCTTGCTCCTCCTCATCCGCCCCGGCACCATCCTCCTCTGACTCCTCTTCAGACTCCTGTTGTTGACTTGTCTCAGAGTAGCCCCCCCTGGGAATTCATCCAGCATTCCGACTTTCTCATCTTCCCGCTCCTGCTCCTCCACAGCTTGATCAATGACGCAACGCAATGCACGCTCCATAAAGAAGGCATAAGGTACCATGTAATAGAGAAAGAGACGGTGCCCTCTAAGTGCAGCAATAAAGTTGCTCAAATTTATTAAAAATGGTTAAAAAACTCTCACATTAAATTAGTGGTGTACAGGGATATAATGTTTCATCCGTATGTCCATGGGGGCGACTCGCAGGGCTGTAAGGCAAGGTTTCAGGCATCTGACTTTTTGACCGATGGTTGGTGTTTTGGTCTATTCCATGTATTTCCTTGGAATGGTCAGAGCAATCGGGGTAGTGCTGGTAGCTGTGGTGCCTTTGGTCCGGTGTTCAGGGAGTCGGTGTCCTCAGGAGACGGGCTGGGCAAAGCGGCGCTTCAGAGCATGCATGCTCCTTCATCAGGCTTAAGGTACCATGTCACTGATGGCGCCATGGCTGCGACTGACCAGTTTGATCTCCTCAAATGGCCGCAGAAGTCTGCATGCATCGCACATGAGCAGCCACTGGCGCGGTGAAAAAAACCCAGCTCCCCAGAAACGTTTCTGCCGCAGAGTTAATACAGGTAGATGTTAACTGCACGTTTCTGCTGGAGCAGCCTATCAAGCATATAGAAGGTTGAGTTCCATCACGTCGGGCAATCTCAAATAAGACGTCTGACCGGCAGATTGTGTCGCCGCTGTATGTCAGCAAGGCGAGCCATGGCCGTGTAAGATCTTCTGAAATGGGCCGAGATTTTCCTTGCCTGCCGCAAGATGTCCTGGACCCCAGGGTATTTGACAAGGAATCGCTGCACGACCAAGTTTAAGACGTGTGCCATGCATGGCACGTGCGTGATTTTGCCCTGTTTCAATGCGCTAAGCAGATTGGCACCGTTGTCGCACACCACTTTACCAACTATCAAATTGAGCGGTGTTAGCCACTGATCTGCCTGTGAACGCAAAGCTGAAAGGAGTGCCGGGCCAGTGTGGCTCTTGGCTCTTGGAATAGGTTCTGGGGAGCTTGGGCGGTGCAGCGGAAGGCGCTAGCAGCGGAAAAGGAGGAGTCAGCTGAGGAGGAGAGGGAGGAGGATGGAGGAGGAGAAGAGTCAGGCCTGCATGCAATCCGTGGCGGTAAAACCAAATCCACACGGGTGCCACGGGTTACATGCTTGACGGCCGTCAGAAGGTTCACCCAGTGGGCAGTAAAAGTGATATACCTTCCCTGCCCGTGTTTGCTAGACCACGTGTCTGTGGTCAGATGTATCTTGGCACCGACACTGTGTGCCAGAGATACACTCACTTGCTGAACATGGCCATATAGCTCTGGGATGCCCTTCTCTGAGAAATACTTCCTTCCTGGGACCTTCCATTGTGGGTGTTCCAATGGCCACACATTTGCGAAAGGCCTCCGAGTCCACCAGTTTATATGGCAGTAGTTTTTTTTTACGCTCGAACATTAGGCCCACGGAAGCCTGCCTTTTTGCAGAAAAACGTGAGCTTGGCGTGATGGAAGGTGGAGTGGAGGACAATTGTGAGGAGAGAGGAGAAGGAGAAGTAGAAGACGAGGCTGGACGGTGAGAGCCTGCAGTGTGGCTTTGTGTGTTCCGTTGCTCCCACTCGGCTCGGTGATGGCTGCCCATGTGCCTTCTTAAGGCGGTCGTCCCTAGGTGAGTGTTGGGCTTACCGCGACTAATGCGTTGACTGCAAAGATTGCAGATGGCAAAGCTATTGTCAGCAGCGGACACGTTAAAAAAGCCCACACTGCGGAGCCATGTGCCGGTGTCCTGGGAGCGCCAGATGTGACCGTACATGGTCGATGACTCGCTCCTGATACATTTGCAGTCTGCTTTGTCCCTCCTGTGCAATGTAAGTTATTCCTGCTTCTCCTCCCTATCTGCTGGTCCATATCTCCCTCTGAACTCACCTCCTCTTCCTCTCTTGTGGGCACCCACGTGACATCACTAGACACGTCATCATCAACGTCACCTTCCCCACCGCTATAAGTAGAGATCTCGGAGTAGGCAGCAACACCGGGGACCAACCTCCTCCTTGGGCTGATCTAGGTACTGTCGTCAGACTGCTGAGTAGCGGTTGTTGCTACCTCCTCTTCCTGATCCAATACCAAGAGGAGCTGCGCATCAGAAATGTCCTCTTGATATGGATCGGAAAATAATTCCTGTGACTCAAGCGGAAGGTATGTGGTGGTGTTGTTGGTGGTAGTGTCTTTGGGGGTGCACATAGCAGAGAGTGAAGAAGAGGGTGCACATCGAGAGGATGAGGAGGGTGCAGAAGAGTAAGGCTGAGTGAGCCACTCATCCAAGTCTGGTGCGTCCTTTAAAGTAATTGAACGCACCTTCTGCAACTTCCCACTTTGGCTCAAGGCTGTTGCTCCTGCCCTACCCCTACCACCCCTGCGGAAGGGCCTGCCTCTTCCTCTGCCTGTCATTTTTTAAATGACCCTGTGACAAAACTCTTAGTCCCTATACTGCTGAAGGACTGCTGTAGTATAGGGCAGCGGTCAGCAGTAGTGCACCTCAACCCTATGTATTGTGGACCGATACCAGTCCTTACAGAATAGCAGACTGTACCTCACTCAACCCTATGTACTGTAGCACCCTACACCAAGTTACCAGTCCTGATAAAGAGCTTTGTGGAACAAGTGAGTTGTGAATGATTAGCAGACTGCAGCAGAAGGGCAGCAGTCAAGTATAATATTCTTTCTATATTTGGAAGAAAGAATATTATACGTGTACAAGCCTATTACCATACCATACCACTGATACCAGTCCTGAAAATAACCTTTGTGGAACTAATAGTAACAGCAACTGTTTAAACTGACCCTCACTGCCTGACACACTGCTTCCTGCCTGTCCCTATATGAACTGGCAAAACAGAGGCTACTGGAACAATAACTGGTTACTGGGATAGCACTTTTGTGGACCTGATAGTAACAGCTAATGATGATGATGACTAATCTGGCTGTCCCTACAATAGCAGCACACAGCGCCCTGTCCCTTTCTCTAAACTGACAAAAGACCGGGCGAACGGCGCCAATAGTCCGCCGAATTGGCGGACCGCGAACAGCCGAAATTCGCCGCGAAACGACCGCTGGGCGAACTGTTTGGCCATCACTAGTGAGGACAGACCTGCTGCTAGAGCTTGTCATGTGTGACCCAGAGGTGAGGGACCAAAGTAACAAATCTCCATGGGGGGCTGTGATTGCTGATCTTATTGGTTAAAATGCTTGCTGACTGGCTGTTGTTTTGATACCCATATATTCAGTACTGTGCATCACTGAGCAGGGACAAGTATACTGTTCAGAAAGTCTAAGAAGTAAGCAGAAGTACATATTTATATAGATTAATAAGAATGCGGCGCTACCTAAAAGTGCTAAAACTTATAAATAAATAATAATCCCAAATTCAATATAAATCAAATAATAACGAATAAATGAAACATGGATATAATAAGAAATAAATCAATGTAAATCTTCCAAATTAAGATACGCGTGCACGCAATAAATGTGCAACAATTAGTGAAAAAAAGTCCGTGAAAAATTATCAATCCAGTGATTAAATAGAAATAATTTGCATAGATAATCCAAATGTAAACAAGCATATAAAAAATATATATATATATATATAAAAAATATATATAAAAATAGATAAAGTGAAAATCCGTGAAAGAAACAAATGTAGTGACTATTTAAATAATCAATATACACACGTGATTGTCCATAAATAAAGTGCACTGATGACTGGTAAAATTGCAAAAAAATTATATAAATAAAGTTCATGCAAAAAATGTGAAGAATCCATTCCCAAGAGTGGCAAATCACTGCAAACTTCAGTGCTTAATGGGTGCACCAACTATTTTCCCCAGCCTCTCACCTCCAATAGCTGGTAAACAGGCACTGTGTAAAAGGGTAGCTGCTGGCTTCTTAATCATTCAGTCACACTGCTCCACCGCTGTTTGTATTTCACTGTAAGGTTATATATTATATGCCCTCCCAATAGCTCCAGGATATCCAAGCCAAGATATAAGTGGGAGTCTTGCTCATCATAAGTATGTCCTGGCAGTTCTATTGCGTCCTATAGGCTTCTTGCACGATCCGGGTAGCTGGGAAAAGTTTTGGTGTGATGCTGTGTTGAATAGCTGTACATTCAGGAAAACCAGGAAGTAGTCCGCTCCATCAATGATGGAGCGGACTACTTCCTGGTTTTCCTGAATGTACAGCTATTCAACACAGCATCACACCAAAACTTTTCCCAGCTACCCGGATCGTGCAAGAAGCCTATAGGACGCAATAGAACTGCCAGGACATACTTATGATGAGCAAGACTCCCACTTATATCTTGGCTTGGATATCCTGGAGCTATTGGGAGGGCATATAATATATAACCTTACAGTGAAATACAAACAGCGGTGGAGCAGTGTGACTGAATGATTAAGAAGCCAGCAGTTACCCTTTTACACAGTGCCTGTTTACCAGCTATTGGAGGTGAGAGGCTGGGGAAAATAGTTGGTGCACCCATTAAGCACTGAAGTTTGCAGTGATTTGCCACTCTTGGGAATGGATTCTTCACATTTTTTTGCATGAACTTTATTTATATAATTTTTTTGCAATTTTACCAGTCATCAGTGCACTTTATTTATGGACAATCACGTGTGTATATTGATTATTTAAATAGTCACTACATTTGTTTCTTTCACGGATTTTCACTTTATCTATTTTTATATATATTTTTTATATATATATATATATTTTTTATATGCTTGTTTACATTTGGATTATCTATGCAAATTATTTCTATTTAATCACTGGATTGATAATTTTTCACGGACTTTTTTTCACTAATTGTTGCACATTTATTGCGTGCACGCGTATCTTAATTTGGAAGATTTACATTGATTTATTTCTTATTATATCCATGTTTCATTTATTCGTTATTATTTGATTTATATTGAATTTGGGATTATTATTTATTTATAAGTTTTAGCACTTTTAGGTAGCGCCGCATTCTTATTAATCTATATATCTATTTTGTAGTGCAGAGATCACTGTTTTTATGCTGGCTGCTTCCTATGCGCATCAATTTATATTTTTTTATATATATTTTTTTTATGACATATTAGGTGGAGCGCACTAGTTTACTCTTTACACATTAGAAGTACATATTTACTCACTTGTCCCAGGTCAGTGATTGATGGTACTGAAGCATTACTGTCATGGAACTGTCATTTTCAGAAGGAATATCTATGATGGGAGCATCCATATTTTTCTTGTGCCTGGTATCCTTTAATGTGTGTTTATAATTGATAAACTGTATCTGTGGTGCTGAGCTGTATACCGTATCTGTGGTGCTGAGCTGTATACTCCTGACACAATAAGTGGAAGCAAGTGGAATACAGGGGACAGATGGGGTGGAGCTTATGGGAAGTAGGAGTGGTAAAAAGAAGGGCGGGGTCTGGCGACCCCCCCCCCCCATTCTAAAACTTCACCAGCTGCCACTGTGCTCCACGCTGATTATCTCTATACCTCCCCCCCAATTGCCTAGTTTAAAAACCCCTATAACTTTTTGGCCATCCTTAATCCCAGCTGATCTGCACCCTCCTCATTGAGGTGCAGTCCGTCCCTTCTATAGTACCGGTTATCGACTGAGAAGTGGTCCCAGTCCTCCAGGAACCCAAACCCCTCCTTACTACACCAGCTCTTGAGCCACTTGTTTACTTCCCTAATCTCCCTCTTCCTTTCTGGTGTGGCTTGATGTACCTACCGGTAGTATTCCTGAGAATACGACCTTGTAGGTCCTATTCCTCAATTTAGCTCCCAAGTACCTAAAATCATTCTTTAGGACACTCCTCTGCCTCTAACTTTGTCATTGGTGCGAAAGTGCACCATGACAGCTGGGTCTTCCCCAGCCCCTCCCAGTAATCTGTCCACCAGATCCGTGATGTGCCGAACCCGAGCGCCCGGCAGACAACATACAGTTCGGCACTTCAGGTTGTTACAGATTGCCCTCTCTGTCCTCCTAAGAATTGAGTCCCCTACCACCAGAATCTGTCTTTCCTTTCCCTTCGCTCCCCCTCCCCCCACTCTCATTGGAGTTCTTCTCCTGGCACCTAGGAGAATCCCTCAGCTCCAGCAGTGCTGGTCCCTGACTGGGATCACCAATGTCACTCAATGGAGTGTACTTTATTGGAATGTTCCAGCCCTGCATCTTTCTCCCTGGCACTTCCCCCTCTACCCTTCCTGACTGTCACCCATCTACTCTTTGCTAGTGCCTGCACCTTTTTGCCTCCACCCACCTCTATGCTGGCCCCTGCCGGAACCTGTCATGTACGTTCCTGGCTCTCATTTTAGGGTGGAGGGTCCTCTCAGTGCTGACAGTTGCTTCCCCAGGTTCAGAACCTGGGCTTCCAGGGAAACAATGTGCTTACATTTTGCACAGCAGTATTCACCCTCGATCAGATGATCAAGGAACACATACATGCCGCAAGATGTACACTGAGTCGCCTCTATACACCCGCCGGGTATCGTACCTATTAATTTAATGAGCATTAGAGATTATGCCCAGTCCAAATTACCTAACAACTAGCTTCCTGACACTAATACTCAACAAGACAGTACACAGGTACTCACAGACCAGCGTTCATCCACAATACACAATTATTAACGATCCACACACATTACCCAGACAACACTCAGGTACTCACACTACACAGGTACTATGACCCCTGTTATAACCTGTTTTAAACTGTTTTTTAACTCATCACTTAGACCAGTTCCACTAACTCTGGTTTTTAACTCGCCACTTTGATCAGTTCCACTTGGACAGAGTTCCCGCAGACTCAAGATGAGCAGGCTCACAATGATTTCTACACAAAGTTTTTTATATAGACCTCAGGCACCTGTGCCCAATTAACCACTCCCCTTAGTGGGCTGAAGGAAGTGAAGAAAAAAAATATATATATATTTAAAAAGTGTCAGAAAAGGGTATTAAAAAGCTACCAGGAAAAGCCCCAAAAAGAACCTAAAAATGCAACCCAGCAGTCAAAAAGCAATACTTGTTCACACGCCACTCAAGGCTCCAATGTTTAGCTTACAACCAGCAGTTTGGCTGGCTTTCTAGTAAAAAAAAAAAAAGTTATTGTTAATTATAAGATTTTTTTAAATCTTTTTTTGACTAATAAAGTTATTTACAAATACATTTCTGTGTGTATTTAATGTTAATTATCATTGATGATTTTAATTTATAAATTGAATAAAATGCATAATGTTTAATTACATTTTAATCAATTGAATTAAACATTTATACTTTATTTAAAATAAACCAAAAATAATTAAAGATTAACAATGTAATGTGCATGCACTATCAAAACATTTATTTTTCATGCATCAATTATGCAATAATAACTTAAAAGCATTTATGTACATTAAAAAAAGTTATGTTTTATACAACGAGAAACCATGTTCTGTGCTTTGCAATTGCAGCGCTGGTTTCAGGCCTTTCTTAAGTCGCAAATTTTTTCAGGAAATTTAAACTGTCTTTCTGGTGCGCAATACACTTTGCATCCTCACAGCTCAGCGCTACAATGAGCGTGGAGGAGCAGAGCAGGAGAGCTGCTGAGTGTCAGCAGCTCTCACATCTTGGAGGGGATAGAAGAGACCCATTGATGATGTTTGATTATTATTTTTTGTGTGAAGGAGCAGCAGATGAAGCTTTGCTCCAATGCTGCAGCCACCTAGGTAATTATTTTTGACATAAAAAAACATATCATGTAATTAAATGTAATAAAATAACACTCAAACATACCACACATTAGCAAAACATAAACTTTTTTTAATATTAACATTTTTTTTCAAACTAGCAGCAAAAAACAGTAAAAAATTTTTTAACAAAGAACAGCAGAACAAATTTTTTAAAAACAAAGAAAATAATTAAACAAATTATAAATTGTGATAAGTTGAAAAAAAATTATCAGGTTCAGTCGAAGGCATGGGGGAAGGTGTGGGTGGGACGGCATCACGGGTGGCCATTGCAGGGGTTGGCAATGGATAGGGCATGGGGGCATTTGTGTTTTGGACAGTGTTGCCATATTCATCAGAATATGGCCTGTATCGAGGGGAATAGTAGGGGTGGGTTCTGGGTGGCAGGGGATTATGATAATTTGGGAAGGGTACTGATGGGGGTGGTGGTGGGGCAAACATTGGAGAGGGGGCAGTGGCGGCTGGCTGGTAGGCTATATTAGCCTCAAGGAGATCAATAATGTTTTTTTTTTACAAATCCCTGGCGCTCCTGTGGAACTTTTTTTAGCATTGCTGCCACCATTATCCCAAAGCCACTTTCGGCACTCTCCATGTCCGCCAATTTTGTTGTTCATTCGCTCCATCAGTGTGGCGAATCTGTCCAGGTTGCTCTGGTGTCTAATTGGTCTGCCCGATCTTCCCGGTAGAGCGGTACGCTCGGGTTCTTGTGAGAATTCCTGCTGCCCGACCTCAGCCATACTGCTATTAGCCGGCTGGAAATCCTCATCGAAGTTTGTCTCCATAGTGTTTTGTACAGTACTCTCGAGCAAAGACGGAGAAGGTGCCCCTTCCTCTTCGCCGGTAGCATTGCCCGCTGCAGCACACGGCGCCGATGCACCTGCCTGGTCAGGGTGCGGCATACTTGATTGTGTTCTGCATGAAAGATGGAATACAATTATTATAACCTTATACAACTGTATAGTATCACTGTCCTAATATGAAAAATATTATCTTACGCTCTAAGATCCATGAACGGCCTCAGGAACTCCATTTCTGACGCATGGATGTAGGGTACTACCCTTTTCCCCCCGGAACCACTTCTTTGGTTGGCGACTTTTTTTAGGTATCTGTTAAAACAATCCCTAAGCCCCTTCCACCTTGTTTGTAAGATGGTCACTGCAAAACATAAACAGGAACATAATCAATTCTTTTGTTTTTCAGATACCTTGCAACAGGTCCTTCAATTGTAAGTCTACATTATGAGTTCATGGCTGACAAGTCAACTATCAGCTATATCATCCGAGACACCTGCAAAGTTTTATGGGACATGCTTAACACCATGGTGATGAAGAGGCCGACACCTGAAACGTGGCGTGATATAGCAAATAAATTTTGGAGTAGGTGCAATTTTCCCAATTGCATTGGAGCTATCGATGGGAAGCATGTACGTGTACAAAAGCCTGTGGGTAGCGGAAGTATGTACTTTAACTACAAAAAATATTGCTCCTTTGTACTGCTCGCCGTTACAGATTCCAACTACTGTTTCACATATGTAGACATTGGATCCTATGGAGGTAGCTGTGATGCAAGGATTTTTGGAAATTCATCCTTTGGTGAAAGACTACGGGAGAATCTACTTGATATTCCTGAAAATTGCCCTCTTCCTGGCACAGCTGAACCTGCGCTACCCTATGTGTTTGTTGCGGATGAGGCCTATGCATTGGGTGAACACATGATGAGGCCTTACTCTAGTAGGCACCTGTCCACTCCTAAAAGGATTTTCAACTACCGGTTAACAAGGGCAAGAAGAGTGGTTGAGTGTAGTTTTGGAATTCTAGCCAATAAATGGCGCTTCCTACATACTACAATAAGCTTAAATATTGAAAATGCTATAACTGCTGTAAAAGCAGCATGCGTGCTGCACAATTTTGTCAGAGTCAGGGACGGATATTGTTTTGAGGATTCTCTAGTACACGAAATTGAAAGTGCACACATCAGTGCTACAAGGGGATCCACTGATGGTGCCACAGTGCGCGATCAATTTAGCTCTTATTTCAATTCACCGGCTGGTGCAGTACCGTGGCAGATGGACGCCATTTCCTAATCAACTTCATAAATATTTTTACACAACTGTTTTGATTTCATATCCAGTATCTTTTTTTGAATTTTTGAGTACTGTTGTTAACATGTGCTGATTTGGATTATTATTTTTTAATTAAAGTTGTCTGCTATGTTTTTTGTTATTTGTTATTATATGTTCAATAAATTTAATATGTTAAAATTATGTTGAACTTACTTTTGCTGTGGTTATATTGTTCAATCATTATTGGAATAAAATTATCATAGTGCTACACATCAGTGATAGACTTCACAAGGTTGCGCCGTAATCTTGCCCTAGAGTTAATAGGCACCATTAGGAACCCCAAGTGCCAGGTGACCTGTAATGAGTGCCATGTAAAATGTCACATGTGGCAGGTCCCGTGGCACCCATGGCACGTCTCGTGGCACCCGTGGCAGATCCCGTGGCAGATCCCGTGGCAGATCCCGTGGCACGTCCCGTGGCACGTCCCGTGGCACGTCTCGTGGCACCCGTGGCAGGTTATGTGGCACGTTCCGTGGCAGGTCCGGTGGCACCCGTGGCAGGTCCGGTGGCACCCGTGGCAGGTCCGGTGGCACCCGTGGCAGGTCCCGTGGCACGTCCCGTGGCAGGTCCGGTGGCACGTCCCGTGGCACGTCCCGTGGCACGTCTCGTGGCACGTCTCGTGGCACGTCTCGTGGCACGTCTCGTGGCACGTCTCGTGGCACGTCTCGTGGCACGTCTCGTGGCACGTCTCGTGGCACGTCTCGTGGCACGTCTCGTGGCACATCAAGTTGGTATTGAAACAATGCTTTTTTGAAGCAAAAACGTGGGGAATACAGTTCAGACACCATTAGAACAGTCAGTCCATCTAATGTTCATGTAATTGGAGCTTTTGTTGCTCGGGTGTTATATTTTTGATGAGGGGGATCTAGGGGGAGGAACCAAGGAATGTTGTGAAAGGGGGCATTTATGCACCGATTCTCTGTGCAAAAGACGACCTACAAGACCTATATTGAACTACAACAATCATGCATAGTGAAGGAGAAAAGACATATAAACTTACTTTTTGCAGAGCGGTCGGCCTGCGACAAGACATTCCAGTCTTCAAAAGAGAGTCGGCAGATCTCCAGCCAGGCACTTTCTCTTTTTTGGATCAATTGATATGATTTGTCGGTCTTGGCATAGAGGCACCTTCTCTCCCTAACATATCGGATCAGGGACTCGTTGTCTACAGGATCTCTTCTGTTCACTGCAGACATTTTTGAGGAGAGAGCTCTTGTTCTGTGTGTTCAAGATCAGGAGGAGGAAAACGAAACTAAAATGTGTATGGGAAGGAGGGGCTGCCTGCAGCGGGGGCTGGGTGACTTCCTGTCAAGTAGCCTGCAGATGAACAGGGGAGGCGACTTACATTGAAATGAATGGGTACAAGTCGCCTAGAAGTCGTTTCAAAGTAGTACAGGAACCTTTTTTAAAAGTCGGAGCTACTGCAGTAGCGTCTATTAAGACAGCTCCATTGACTCTCATTGTTATTTCTGCAGCGCGACCTGGAGGCGACTTGAGGGACCTAGACCGACCTGAAGTCGGATCGCAGTCGCCCGCAGTGTGAACCGGCCCTTAATGTTTTATTTTTCATACTGTGTATCAGTTTTTATATTTGTTCTAACGAGTGTGTAGGGCCGGTGCTACCACTAGGCGGATTAGGCAGACGCCTAGGGCGCAACTGCAGCTGCTGTGTATACAGCTCTGTAGTGAGGAGATGACACAGCCTGGTGTGTAGAGCTGGGTGTCAGCCTGAGAGGACTGACAAACACAAGGAGGGGAGAGGAGTGCGCAGACAGCGTGGCTCAGTCACTGGGAAAGGAGAAGATTTTTGATAGAGTACTGATAGGATGCACTGATGGAGACATAGGTGGCACTCTGCACTGTATGGAAGAGATTTGCGCTCCCCTCCTACCAGCAATACACAAAGCAGCCTGGTCTGGAAGTGTCTTCACCAGCTCTCGACACTGGTCCTGGGCACTGACACACACGCGCTGGTAAAGTCCTAGCTGGCACATCCTGTATATAGGGAGACATCGGAGGAGGAAAATACAGCCGACCAATGCTTGTAAATGCCTCCCCATACTGGTTTACTGCCTGCTCTGCAAACTGCACTCGGTACTCACTCAGCCCCCCCCCATTTTAGGACAGTAAACATTTCCTTCGGCATGACACACACCAGCGTTCAGCTCAGCTCTTCCTCCGGATAACACCCCCCAACCCCCCCCCCCCACCCCCCCACCGGAATGTCCCCCTCCCCCGGTCACAATACACAGGTCACAATACACAGGTCACAATACACAGGTCACAGCATGGCAGGTGGGAAGCAGAGGATGTGGGTGAGTGCTCAGTCCTGGTACACATGCTGGTACTGGAGCTGATATTAGTGCTGTGCGGGGTGGTTAGTGTGTTTGGATCTCTTTATGTTTATTTTTTCTGCTGATGACCACCCATAGAAAACACTGCCTACAAGTCAGGCTGCTGCCCACTAGTCGCTATGTGTTCTCCTGGTTACTGCTGATACTAGTGCAGCATTTACTAGAATTGGGCTGTATTTTCCTTCACTTGTAGAATCTAAAAGGGGTCTTCTCCTCCTCTCCCTTCCACCAGCAGACAGTGACTGCAAAAAGAAAATACAGCCAATAAGTTCAAGTAAATGCTGCCCCCTCCTATCCAGGAGTCTGTACGCCCACTGTGCCCAGTACGAGGGGTTCCCACCATCCCTGTGCTGGGTTCCCGGGTCTGTACACCCGCTGTACCCATTATGAGGGGTTCCCACCATCCCTGTGCTGAGTTCCCGGGTCTGTACATCTGCTGTACCCATTATGAGGGGTTCCCACCATCCCTGTGCTGAGTTCCCAGGTCTGTACATCTGCTGTACCCATTATGAGGGGTTCCCACCATCCCTGTGCTGAGTTCCCAAGTCTGTACACCCGCTGTACCCATTATGAGGGGTTCCCACCATCCCTGTGCTAAGTTCCCGGGTCTGTACACCCGCTGTGCCCATTATGAGGGGTTCTCACCATCCCTGTGCTGAGTTCCCGGGTCTGTACACCTGCTATTCCCATTATGTGGGGTTCCCACCATCCCTGTGTTCCCCACTGAATGGCATTGATGAGGCTGTACTGATGGGCACTGATAGGATGCACTGATGGAGACATAGGTGGCACTCAGTGCCCATGGGCACTGATGGGTAGCACTGATAGACAGCACTTATGGGCCTGCACTGATCATCAGTGCCTTGATTATCTGTGTACATTTTCCCTGTACAGGGCCAGCGCTATCTATGGACAAGGTAGGCACCAGCCTAGAGCGCACAACAGTCAGGGGCGTCACGCCAGTGCCCCCCCCCCCACCTCCAGGCTCCTGCATATGCTGCATGCATATCATGCGTCGGGCCAGTGACTGACTCCACCCCCAAAATGTTAGTCTATATAAAGGTGGTATATACATGGGCAGGGCAAAGGGGGTGGAGCCAAGGGGGTCGGCAAAATGGAGTTTCGTCTAGGGTTTCAAAAATCCTTGCACCAGCCCTGTGTGTGTGTGTGTGTATATATATGTATGTATGTATATATGTATGTATAGAGATATAGAGAGAGATAGAGCTCTCTGTCGCTAAAAAAAAGTATAAAATGGTAAGAATAACCTGTTAAGTGTATAAAGAAAGATGATTATTTAAAAGATGGTATTGGTTGATATATACATGATAAAAAAAAAAGATATATTATAGTGTGTGTGTGTACCTGTATGAGGATAACAAATTACTACGTGTATATATATATATATAAAACGTATGGAATTGATACATGTAGTCAGAGTATGGTGGCTATTTCTATGCATTTGTTTATTCCTCCTGGTGAGAGAGCATCAAGTCTGTAATTCCAATACGTCTCTCGACGTCAGCCGGGACCCGGAGCGCTAACGACATGCCGCACACCGGAGCTCGGCCACGCCCACCGGCACGCAGAGCTTCACCAGTGGGAAGTTCATGTCCATTGGGTGAAACAAGATGGAATCAATTCACTGGCGTCGGGTCTCACAGGGTGCTGCCATGCCCTCAATCAACGATGGCGGGCGGCCCACATCGTCTACAGGTCACCTATGTAAACGGAAAAGAAAAAGGGAGCAGAGAAGGACACCTCCACAGAAACAGTGCGCAAAATACATGTTAATACCTGTCACAAAGGGCACCTAGGAGACAAGAGAAAACAGATATAAACAAAGAGCCTGGCATATAAGTAACAAAATGGCATACAGCAATAAACACAAGGGAAAATACATCTAAATAGAGGTATATCTGTGTGTATGTATGTATGTATGTATATATATATATATATATATATATATATATATATATATATATATATATATATATATATATATATATATATATATATATATATATAATTATGCACAATAAATGACAAAGGCCAACAAGGAAAATGTATATAAAAGAAAACAGACCATTAATACAAATATTAGAGGATAAGGGGCGTCATTTCAAAAATATCGAAATTGCTGCCCAAATCTACAGTATAGCGATAGTGGGTTATTTACTTTTCCATTCCTCCAGAGTAGAAACCCTCAAGGAATGGCTTGAACCAAATTGGTTTCATTCAAGCCTGTTGCTTGAGTTGCTTTCAACCTGTGGATCCAGCGTGCTTCCAACTGGAGGAGGGACTTGTTCCAGTCCCCTCCTCTCGGGTTGGGATAGATGGGATCCAAGATGAGAAACAGCACCACTCTGTGGTTATACCATTCCCAATCATCCAAAGTAAAGAAAAATCTAATCATGACACCATTCATTTGCAGCACCCGCTGTCACAATTTTTTTTTTTTAAATATGGCTGTGCGGGGCACCACCTTATTTCATTTATACAGTTTAGTGAATGGAAAAAATAATGACCATCATCCTTTGCGGATGTTGCCTTGTAGTTCTCAATGAATTAACAGGAGCCTTGTATTGTACCCACAAACTTCTGATTGCAGGTGCAATGCTACATGCTCCTAATTAAAAAAGAAAAGAATAAATGCACATTTGTTTTACCTACAAAAAGATGTACATTTATTTTTTATAAACTTTTTGAAGCAGCAACTCAAAGGATTCGGAGTGACAGGAGGCCACATTTCAGCGCCTCTTATTATACATCCACACACCCTTCCATGTCTGGTCAGTGATGTCATAATACTCACTGAGCACCCAGTTACCATGGCAGTTGCTGGGTGGCAAAAAGACCAGGTGCTTCAGCCCCAAGTCCAAGGCATGTGCTGTATTTTTTGGCTGGGTGGTGGGCTGTCACCTGCCTGGCACATTGACCTACCTAACCAGGTAACTTTGTGTCCTGCAGCAGCTCAGCCATGGTGTGCACCCATCATCACAGCAGGCAGGGAGAGGACTCAGAGGAGAGCTGAGTGGGATGTCACAGTGGCGCGACAGCCGCATTGTAATTCCTGGCTTCTGGAGCCTGCAGTGTCCTATGATGGATGTCCCATGGTTCCACCATTGGACTAGTGGGACGTCCATCACCGCTGCAGGCTCCAGAAGGCGCGTGACTCGGTAGCGCTCGTGATAAGATCGCTCCCCACTTCGGCGCTATTAAGAACGGTGCCCATTCGAGATCCGGGCTTTTTGGGGGCACACTCTGGGCTTCAGCCACAGTGAGAGACCACTGCCGACACCACTGCCTGTCACTATGGTGAAGGAAGATACATCCAAGAACCAGACCAATGATGATAATTTTCTTTCACACACACCCCCCCGCCCATTAATTTCAGTGTGACTTTTCATACTGGGGCGGTGCACTTGCGGGACATTAGGAAAAGTCCTTCAAGCAGCATCTTTGGGGCTGTATCTAGCACTCCCAGAACACCCTGCCCATTGAAATGAATGGGCAGAGCTTCCAATGCGCCTGAAAAGAGCTTTGAAAGTTTCCGTCAAAATTGACTTTTTACCTTTTTTTTTTTTTTTTTTTTTAGGTGAAAAGCGCCACAAAAATGAGCTGCACTTTAGCGCCAAGGTTTGGACGCTTCAGTGTGAAAGTACTTTTAAAGATCAAGGATTAACACTGTGTTGCTTGGGTTAACAGACCCTGTATATATGGGAACAATTTATATATCTGTGTTGATTAAAACTGAATAGTACAAAATCTCTGGTGCAGCTGTGCATGGTAGCCGATCAACTTCAGCTTCTTCAATTTTAAAGTTTTGACGACAAAAAAAAAAAAATCCTGGCAGTTGATTAGTTTCTATGCAGAGCTGCACCAGATTTTGCATGCTCCAGTTTTAGTAAATCTGTCTGTGTCTGCAGAGAGAGAGAGAGATGGGGGTCTCTGTGGGGTCACTGGCGGGCATCTTGCACACCGGGTCCTGACCTGGGAAGGGTTTACTATTCTGAAAACTCTTCTGTCCCTCTCACTCAAATGCTGTAAAATCCTCTCCATGTTTTATTTCTCTGTGATGTAGACCAACCCTGTCCTCAGGTCCCACTAACAGGCCAGGTTTCATGTATGACCTTGGGGGAGATACGGACTAGAATGCTGCAATCACTGAGCAGCAAATGATATCACCTGTGATGTATTTCAGTTATCTTGCAAACCTGACCTGTTAGTGGGCCCTGAGGACGGGGTTAATGACCGCTGATGTAGAAGATGTGACCAGAGGGGCCGACACAGCTGAGGAAGTTCTATCTGATTTAATGAATGTGGCTCACCCCCACCCCCCGTACCAGGTGTGACATAACACCCTTCCCCCACACAGGATCACAGAACAAAACACTGAGGATAATCCAGGAGTCCAACCAGCCAACTTAGTGCAAATGTAGTTTAGAGTATCTGTGTAATTGTTCCAATCTGCAACCCATTCCCCCGATCATACTGGGAGTAATGGTGGGGGGGCGCCATGTTTCTTGTGGATGGTGGAAAGTTGTGGATGATTCTCATGATTTGGTTGAAAATAAAAAGCGATCAGCGGGAAGTTTTGCTCTCCAGAAGAACATGAATTTGGGTTCTGGATTGGCGCACAAAATGTTTCCCAGATGTAATGTAATAACAGAAAAAAGCCTTCTAAGATACCGACAGGGAAATTCACATAATAATTAAATGAAGTTCACCTTTTAAGAAAAAATTAAATAAAATACTATGTACACTTTTTTTTTTATTGCAAAAAAAGTACATTTATATATATATTTTTTTTTTTATTCTTAGGATCATCAGATCTCGGGTACAATGTCAGGCTCCTGCAGACTCAGTGTAGATCAGTGTTTCTCAAATCCAGTCCTCAGGCCCCCCCAACAGGTCATGTTTTCAGGATTTCCCTCAGATGAAACAGCTGTGGTAATTGCTAAGGCAGTGAAACTGATCAAATCACCTGTGAAAAATAATGGAAAACCTGAAAACATGACCTGTTGGGGGGGGTCTGAGGACTGGATTTGCGAAACACTGGTGTAGATGTCTCCCCCGTACCTCCAATACAGGCAGTTATTATATTCCAGGAAGAACCAATGAACTACAAGGATGCTCACCAGCGCCCCCTCATATTTCATTGAGAACTACAAGCCGTCACACCTGAAAAGGCTTTCCATACTTGTAGTCTATTCATTTACAGTATTCTGAAGGGCTGGGCCATGTATACGGGGGACAGTTTTCTTAGATCAAGATTTTATAAATCATCCAAGAGAGTATGACATAAAAGGGTTAATCTGTTAAAGGGAGGGGCTATAGATCAGTATGAAGAGCTAATGAGAGAGGCCATGTGACTAGTGAGTGGGAAGGGCTGGAGCACATTCATTGGTTGGTATTGGTCATGTGATGAGTTTGCCGGGGTCAGTGCTGACTATATCTGGGTGGAGAGGAGAAGCAGTCGGTCATTTGTGTGTTGGGAGAGGGAGGTGTGCTGTGGGGGGGACGTTGAATCTGCTTGTAGGGAAAAAAAAAATATTGATTGTTATATCAGCACTGAGATAGAGAAGGACAGAGATGACTTTTATCTCAGTATAGGGAGAGAACCAACTTGTATATCAGTACAGGGAGATTTCTATATCGGAGACAGAGCTCAGTCCAGGGAAATCATTCATAAATAGGACTTGGTTGTCTCTTCTGAGCTTCTAGAAATAAGAGAAGATCCATAAAGTCCAGTGTTCTGTGTAGGGAGCCGCTGATACAAAAGTTGTATTTGGAAGGAGATCCTGAAAGATATGTTCTGTTATGTGAATGTAACGATCACCCAGCGTGTGTTTTATATAGATCTCTATGGGCTGTGCAAACTCTCATTTTGGTTGAGAGTCCAGCTTCAAAAAGCAATCCACCATGTATGAAGTTGGGGATTGAGGGATATATTTTATTTTTCTATGCTCCTTGTATCTATAACAGTGCCGCAATGCTTTCAGTATACACTTTCCTTTAAATTCTGGTTAGAGTATTTCTTAAAACTGCAAACCAGAAATCAAGTCATTTTTTGGTCTCATCGGACTTTTCAAGCAAGAAATACAAATCATTATCAGAATACACACTGCAGGCTCTTCCCATATAGTGATGTGGTTTACTTTCAGCTGGGTGATGGGCTCGTTGCCTCCTGTGTGTTCCTAATTACCCCCCCCCCTCTTCTTCTCACCTTCATCTCATTATATTGTGTCCAGCTGCTCCAATAATGTGGGATACACTTTGTGACATCAACCCTTTGCTAACAGCCATTGCTTCCTAATAATTGTATGGGATAGAAAAATGAGATCCCTTATTAGTGTTGATGTCAGGAATTGCTCCGTCACCAATGGAGTGAAATGACCTGATACAGACATTGGAAGTTAAGTCTCCCCGGTCTTACTCAAGAAGTCTCATTGCCATGTCTAATGATCCCGGCCAACAATATATATTAATAGGGAAAGGAGAGCTAAGTAAGGCAAGGGATTAACAACGCACCTCATCCCAATTGTAACAGATAGGGAGGAATGGAAGGAGAAGGGCGGGACTGTTACGGTGCTAGTAATAGTTAGAAAAAAGTATATAGATGTTTAGATAAAAAAGAATATTTTATTAAATGTAGTAAAAGCGATCAAGAAAATACAAAAAGATCAAATTTAACACTATACGTATATTGGCTGGCATACAGAGCAATATATAAAATCCAACAATTAGTTTGAATAACCATAATCTTGGCAGTTCAGATGGAAAATTCCCGACATGTTTCGCCTATTGTTAGGCTTCTTCAGGGGAGCCAATAATTGGTGGAAGAGAAATTGTTTTGTTTAAAATACAAAAAAGGTTCACTACAAATAGAGTAGTTTGTAGTGAACCTTTTTTGTATTTTAAACAAAACAATTTCTCTTCCACCAATTATTGGCTCCCCTGAAGAAGCCTAACAATAGGCGAAACATGTCGGGAATTTTCCATCTGAACTGCCAAGATTATGGTTATTCAAACTAATTGTTGGATTTTATATATTGCTCTGTATGCCAGCCAATATACGTATAGTGTTAAATTTGATCTTTTTGTATTTTCTTGATCGCTTTTACTACATTTAATAAAATATTCTTTTTTATCTAAACATCTATATACTTTTTTCTAACTATTACTAGCACCGTAACAGTCCCGCCCTTCTCCTTCCATTCCTCCCTATCCAATATATATTAATGTTTAATACTTTGTACCATCAGACACTCCACACCTCGGGGTTCACATGTCCAGATTCTGATATAATAAAGATGCCCAGAATTTTAGTATAGCTATTATGGACCTTCATCATAGCACACCCAAAAATCTTCACCTGAATAGAGTAGTTGTTTGCCCCACTCATGTGAAAAGAACCCTTACTTAGGACAATATTCCTTCAGTCTCCAAAACTGATGTAGTAAAGTCAATGATAAGGAATGCAGCATTCACAATTCTCTTTTTTTTTTTTTCCCGATCAGTGTACAGCCCAGGGGGTATGGAATAATACCTAAGACATACTGGACACTTCTGTTTTATTCAGTACAAACAGGGCACAGAGTATACACACTACAGAACAATGGAAGGCAGACTTTCCATATCCTATACTGGTGTATATATCGCCCAAAAGATCACATCCTGTAAAGCTAAATCAATTAAAAAAATCCCTTACAGAATCAATGGTTATCCAACACCCAGAGCAGCTGAGGGGGAAACCTTTTTGGGCTTGGTAGGAACCAATATGTCTGCATGTATTCCACATCTGTGATGGGTAATACATGTAATGTATCTCTGAGCATTGTGTGCATTTGTAAATCAACCAGCATTCTGGCAAACTATAAAAAGAACCTCAAATCCTCCAATACAGACCCAGGTAACAACCACAAAACATGTACACTCAAATCTCCCACCAGGTGTCAAGTATGTACACCTATGGTAACCTAATACCTGGAGCAAGAGCATTGATTGGAGGTGAAAAGATTATTGTAGGGAATATAAAACAAACTGTTTATCACAGCTTAGAATACTACTGGCCACAGAGGCCCACACCTAAATCTATCTGGCTGGACACACACAGGAAGAGAAATCTTGCATACAATCTGAGGAATCAATCTGAAGTGTGTGGGATATACTTGGCTGCTCCCACAGCCCTTATAATGCATCAAACTATTCTGTGTGAATGCTTACATTACATCTCCCACTGTCCACACACACAGATCCCAGTCTGATCATACAGACACTGCCTGACATCACACACCACGGGCACATTGATGGAGTGGTACTGCTTGCAATTATGAAAGTCATCTTCTCTTTACCTGGGGGCCCTAATTGCAGCAATGGGTACAATCAGGGGCCCCAGCATCAGATGAATTTCAGCAGGCTGGTAGAAAGCCACCTTCACATCATTCCACTCATCTTCAGTTTGTGGAAAGTGGATAAACCTGTGGGGGGGGCACAGGGGCAAGCATGGAATTAATGACCTGCATAAGCACCCTGGACACAGTTGGTTAGCTGATCCCAAGTATGGTGCCAGTGCTAGTTTGGAAGCTGCCACGCGCCCAAGATGTAAAGGGAAATCAACAACTTCACCATCCCTGGTACAGCATGGCTTTAGGCTGTAGATGGTACACATTTCTCCTCTGAGCCCATACATGTACATAATTGCTTCTCTCTTCAAGCAGAATCAAGAATGGATGATATCAGTCCTGCATGTTTTCCAAAAAGGCTTGAGATGTGAAGCGACGTCGTTGATGGATGGCAATAGCAGCATGGGGTGCTTCTTCCTCCAGTACTTCATCTCCAAAGGCTCCTACTAGTATAGTGACCCATAGCACCAGATGTTATGTAAGATGCAACATATGATGATCCTGGGAAGCAGATAAACCATATCTTATGACCAAATATGGTCTCCACAATTTCTTAGCCTTGTACCTGAGCTACTGCTTGTTCTGGAGGTGCCCAATTGCAGCCATCAGCCACGCCAGCTGTGGGTAACCTGCATCCCTTAAAGAAGAAAACAAAACAGATACTGGTCATGAATTACTGGCACCTTAGGGCCCACCAAACAAAAAGGTTGAGGTGTCCGGTCTATTCCCAAACATGATCGTATCTGTGGCTAGGGAATGCTCTTTTAAATCTTAGAATGAACATTTACATTTTTATTGAAAGCCACCATTAAATGTTATTTCTACTTCATGTTCAGGAAATTGTACCACAAAAAAAATCAACATGACTGTGCCAGCTATCGCACCCAAAACACAAAACTTTACCAACAAGCCAGCCTTAGGGCATTTGTACACTCAGCCTGTCTGCCTGAGGATGTTGGCGTTGTGACACAACCCTGGGTTTTAGCACTCAGGATGTGCTGCCTGGCATCATAGAGCTTAGACATCGAGTGAATGTTTTAGGAACCTCCAAGCAGTACCAATCTTTGCACCTATGCCACAATCAGGCCCTCTAAGCACAGCAATCAATTGCCCCAGGATACCAAGGAACTGATTCTGCCGCTGGCCACCATCAAGTCCATTCACTTGTCTGCAGTTTGTGTAAAGCGGATATATTTTCAAGAATGGCATAAATGATGTGCATAAACACTCTGGACACAGTTGGTTGACTTGGGCCACTGATAATGCCAGAGGGAGTTTGGTAGGAGCCACCTTCTAAGATATTGAGGGTATCTAGCAACCTCCCAGTCCCTGGAACTGCATGGCTCTGGGCAATAGATAATGCAATCTTGTCCTCCCCGAGGCTTTAGATAAAATCTACAATGACTATCAGAATCTTGCATGCTTTCTAATAAAGCACAATGTGAGAAGTGCTGTGGTTGGTCAAGGCGGGGCAGAGGAGCAACATTGTGGACCTCTTCTGTCTCCTCTGATTGGGCTCCTGATACCAGGGATATCCCTGCCAGCACAATGTCCTCATAGCTGTAAGGATCCAGCACCTGTTGAATGCAGCTGTCCACACATGCAATAAGCACAACAATTTACATATCTTATGTTAAATAGGTCTTCTTTTTTTTCCTTGCTTGGCTTATCTATTGCAGCAATGTTTTGTGGTACAGTCTTGCACATTAAATGCCAATGAATTATTATATACAAGGGCATGGCATAGTTCTTTTAGTTTCACAGAGACAACTGCACTTTATCAATATCTGAACTCAGTGCATTTGTTATGATCCAGTGTAGATGTCTTCTACCAACCATGTCATCACCTGAAAGATCAACTCTTTTGGGTCGGTATTTTAAAGTGCTGCTGCTGTAAATGTGAAGTTCATCTGTAAGACAGAATGGGAGATGTTTTAGATCCCACAAGGTCTTGGAACGGGCATGATGTCTTTAGTCAAAGAGTATTGTTCCATCTTACCATTTTTTGGTATTTTCTTTTAGTGAGCAGCAGATGGCTTTATTTGTTGCAGAGAACATCAATGTATATTTAGTACATGGAAACCAAAGAATTAAACTTTTCTACTAGAATTTCCAGATTTTATTGACATGTACACCTGTGTCTGTCTCCTGAGTTAATAGGTGATTATAAGAGGTTATGATGTCCCACCTCAGCTTCAATAGTAAGTGAGATTCTTATGATCTGGAAGAAGACACAAGGCGGCACTTGATGAAGCTCCAGAATGGACATAATTTTCTCCTTATGCCATATGTATTACTGTACTCCTACTTTAGGTTTTCTGAAAGCATTTTTCTGCTTTCTATGGCAATTGAACATATTTTACAATATCCATGGCAGAGCACTTCTTGGGGGATTTGAGGGCCAACATGTCCCAGAACATTTGCCTGACTTTAAGAGGGAACTTCCTCCTTTTTTTCCTTAATCTAAAGTAAGATCCTTTTTGACTTGCCACCAAGCAAAGTCCCTATACATTGGGTCACAACCCTCTGCTTTACAAGGCAAGGACCCAGTGCTAACAATGTACACCACGATGCCAAATGCACAATTCCCCGGACAAATGTCCGTCTGTTTTTCTGAGTGTGTGTACACAAGTCCATCGGACAAAGGTCCAAAGTACAAACACGCATGCTCGGAAGCAAGGATGAGCCAGAAGTGGTCGGTCTTGTAAACTGGCATTCGTAATGGAGAATTAACATTTGTGACGCGGCAAATTATGAAATCTGGAAATGCAGCGCACAATTCTCTTTTTCTTTAATGGGACAATAATAAAGCTGCTTTGCTGGTGATACTGATGGAGTTATTGCAAACAAACAAAAGGCTTTTTTTTTTTTTTTTTTCTAGTGATTATCAAGATTTTTTTTTTTTTTTTTTTATTTGGGCATCTTACCACAACACCATTATCCCGTAGTTTTTAAGATCAAAGATAAAACTATGTTTGTGTCTCTTGTCAATTTTACATTTTATTTCTTTTTAAAATTTAACTGCCTACTCCCAAAACTTTAATTAAAGTAAAACACATAGCCAAGTATTCTCCACATTTTTTTTTTTTTTTTTTTTTTTTTTTTTTTTTTATTGTGCATTAGAAAAAGAAAAAATTAGACATGCTATCTGCCAATAGAACTTAACCAAAAAGTGCATTCTATGCATCCAAAAATATACCAAATCAAATCATTCAACCAAGAAAATGTCAAAGCAATAAAAACCAAGGCCAATAATAACACATTATCTCCTCCGATTCCGCAACGTGTCTGGTTGATGAACGGACATTCAGAAACCAACTGAAAAGCGCAAATCAACACATTTACCAAACTTCTAACGTGAAATTAGCATAAGTGGTCCAAAGGGTTTCGCTAAATAGCTGAAAAACCACGTAGTACGTTAGTACATTAATTTTTGTTGGCCGACATTTCTTTGCCATTTTGTATGCAAGACAAGTTTGGGCCAACGTCCTTTGGACAAAAAATCCACGGGTTTGTTGGCCAACAATCCGATTTGTGTGTACCAGGCTTTAGACTGTGGCTTCTGTGTGCAGTGCAGCAGGAGGATGTCTGCCGGAGGTCTGCAATGCCGGGTCTGAGTGTCCCGGGACTCCCAGGTCCCCTGGCCTGTCTCTGATGGTGTCTGCTCACCTGAGATCGCACCCCCTAGGGCGCTATGCAGTATGTACCATGGCGTTTTTAATCTATATTGGCACACGTTATTTTCACTTGGTTTTCAGGTTGAAAAAGTGCGTGTTATATGCCAATAAATACAGCAGGCTCTTCAAAATGTATTACATACACCTCATAAACCTCTGCAGGATTATCAGAATGCTCATTTAAATAATTAAGATTCATTGATTGGTTAAATGTAAGTGACTTGACCTTTTTTAATGTGGTGAGGATTCAGCTGTGATTAAGTCGGATTAGTTTCTCTGAGTATTCGGTTCCACTGCCGATCAACACCGGACAACGTCATCAAATCTCCAGCTGCGCTGTAATAGATGAGTATACCGGAATCTCTGGAAGTAGTCGCTGATCAGAGGAGGGGAAAGCCCACTTTATACAAGGGAGGTGGGCGGGGAAGGCAGAGACTGAAGGCTTTCCTTTTCATTCCAACTAATGGAAATGTATAAATAACTTTGGATTGTTCTTGCTGATAAACAGGTTTTCTAGGGAACAGGTGATGCAATTAAACATGCTGAAACCCAAATACCTTTAAACTTTACTGACTTTTAAAATTTAAATGGGTGTCTTTGGGAGACATTAGTCCCCCCTTTTTTGTTTTTTTTGTTTTTTAAAATGTATTTGGGAGGAATTGTGACACTTTTTGGGTGTCCTTTGGAGACATTAGGCCTGTTTCCCCACCCCAAAAAAAAACTGCTGTGGAAGCAAATCTTGAACACCAAATGTTCACTCAATCACATGTCCGATTCTTAAATGTTCTGTGTTGTACCTGGATTTGGGCACAAGTGGTACAGTATGCAATTGGTGTGGACAGGCAGGGTAGAGAAGGAGATCTTTAATCGCCTAACTACTACTAATTACTAAGAAGTTTTTAAGACCACATGGAAATGACACACACAAGGCATGGAGCTTAAAATTTAAGTAAATGTATAAAAAAAAAAAAACATGCATACATATTCACGAGGTTTAGAAACATACGGTATATATGAGTATTTAACACGGACATTGCGCAATTACTGATCGACTTGCCAAGTAGACAGCTGCCATCAAATGTTTTCTTCAAATTTTCATAAAGCTGAGACTGGCGTAGTATATGGGCGTTGTGTACAGATCCAGGGAAACCGGTCACTACATTGCCGATCAACACCACGTAAATGTTCATGGAAAGTTTCCCTTTCTCTCCCGATAGATGTGCTCCTTGTGAATGGGTGCCAATAGGGGTAGAAATTGATCCCATTACATTTGGGATCAATGCCGTGGCATAAAATCTGCCTTTTAATATGCTTCCACTCTTCCCTTGATGAGGGAATGTAGACGTAGGTCAGTGCAATGGAACTAAAGCCCTGTAGCACCCTTCCCAGCATTCTTGACAAAGATGTCTGCAACATTCCGACCACATCACCGGCTGCAATCTGGTAGGAGATCTTTCCCAGAAAAAATTACAGTAAGCAATTTAGTCATGCCAGATATTGCATGACTCCACTGGATGGTGGTCTCAGACATTGACACACAGCCTCGATGTACAGTAGGAGACGGAACTTTTGCAGAGCTTCAGCCTCCGTAAAGCCATCTAGAAGTGTGTGTTCTGGAAAATGCCTTGGAGCCATGATGACCACTCTTCTCCTCCTAACATGCCTTATTAGGAGGTTGAACTGCTGGAAATTGTATTCAAACAACTCCATGGCTGATTTTTGCACTAAATCCAATCGCCCTCAGAGGATCAGGAAATGACTGCATGTGATACCGCCAGCAAAACCCTGGTGATAAATGTTTTTTTTTTTTCCCCCCTGTACATGAATTGAACTTGAAACAAATTTTTTTTCCATTAAATACCACTATTTTTTTTTTTGGGGGGCGGTTGATCTTTTTTTTTTTTTACTGCATGTGATTTATGCAAATGAGTCACATGACCTTATCAGATGCAGTAACTCTTATCCCTTGACCCTTATGAGTCTTCGTGCCACTTGGCTGGTACTCGGCATATAGGCCTCCAGTGTAGGTTTTCTGTAGCCATCATACCACAGCTGATTGTTCCATTCTTGTAGATCTCAGTCGTCATCTGCTCGCTAACAAAACCAAAGAAACATTTGCCCTTTAGGCTTTTGAAATAGTGGTGCTCATTAATAGGTACAACAAGGTTATATAAAAGTATACATTTTATTAAAATTTATCATGCCTGACCTTTTGAATATCTGGCATACCCCCAGTGTGTGTTTTATTTTTTTTTTATTTTTTTTTTTTATTTTTTTTACAATTGATGTATCCACATTGGCTTTGAGGACAAATGGGTGTCTGCAGTGGGGGATCTTTCATGTGTACCTCATCACTCAGCTGCCCACCCACCCTCAGCTCCCGGGTGTGGGGGGGTCTTTTTTTATGCTGGATTCCACCATCAGGATCCAGATGAAATGTTTTCACATAGCCTTTGATTTACTATTTTTCTGGCTTTGGGTCTGCAGTTTTGCCAGATTTTACCTGTGATTTCATCACTATATGTATACTTATACCAACGTGAGCCATCTCCTTACAAAGCGGGCTCTGTCCTGCAAAATTCATGGAGACTGCAGCTTCAGCAATATAAGTGTTTTATTAATTAGGCTGATATTTAGAATGTGTACTTTTGGTGAACAATTCCATTTTATTTTGCTTTTCCTTTATTTTTTTAATATGTGTGTATATATATATATATATATATA
Source organism: Lithobates pipiens (assembly GCF_037356315.1). Lineage (NCBI taxonomy): Eukaryota > Metazoa > Chordata > Amphibia > Anura > Ranidae > Lithobates > Lithobates pipiens. The sequence goes on along the minus strand of NW_027507764.1, from coordinate 24,437,988 downwards.
TATATATATATATATATATATATATATATATTATGTCCACATACTTGTACCTATTTTCCTTTGGTAAATTCTAATAAAATGTACTTTTATATAACCTTGTTGTACCTATTAGTGAGTACCACTCTTTCAAAAGTCCCAAGAGCAATTGTTTCTTTGGTTTTGTTAGACAGTTTTTTGTGTCTGAGTGCTGCTCATGTCTGAATAAAGGCTTTCTCTTCATCTGCTCCCTAGCCTTGATATGCTGTTTTCTCAAACCTTCAGCAGAGTGTAGTTGTACAGGTCGAAGCATTGCCCAAATGTCATACAGGTACCACACTGGTTGAATTTGTTGCAGTTCTGGTCCTTCACCAGGTAATTGTTGCATGTTTCATCAGGGATACCATGGATATTCCCATATTGCCAGATCCCCCCCCCCCTACCCTTGCTAGACCCTGCCTCACATCAGTCAACTACGATTTGTACACACAGGTACGCAGATGGCTATGCCCCTTTCCTCCTTGATGTTGTAATGTGCTTTGGTACTCCCATGTGCCCAACATGATCATCAGTACTGAGGGATGTTTTTGGTTTTGTGTAGCGCTAGTTGGAGCCATTGACGTTACGCCAGTCCCAAGCCTTTGGCAGGCTATTTATATAGAGAGGTATTTATGTGGCCTTGGGTATGTCCTAACTACAGTCTTGTAGCCATGCTACCTGGGTTGCAGTATGGCACATCTCTTGGAAAATACTGTATAGATAAAATAAAGTCATTAGTCTGAAATGGATCCAAAAATTGCTCAAATTTGGAATCAGACTTACATTGAGCATAAGTATAGAAAAATGGTCACCAACTGGTGTCACCACCTGGACAAACATGAAGTGGTCTTGGGTCTTAAAGGCCATGCCAGAACTCCCAATGATGTTGGGATGGGATGAAAGGTAGGAAGACATACTGAACTTCTTCATCATAAATTTTATTTTGTTCTCTGTTGCATAATCCTCCATGCCATCCTCTGATCTGTAAATAGGGAATGCTCAATATAGATTTATTACAACTTGTGTGTGAATATGTGTAACGTAAATGAATCAAATACAACGTCCTAAACACAATATATTTTGTCACAACTAACTGTGTCCTTCAATATCACTAACCTGTATCCTCCACCTCTATGTTTTTTGTGATGGGGTAGGCAACCTCGGCACTCCCAGCTGTGGTGAAACTACAAATCCCATCATGCCTCTGCCTCTAGGAGTCATGTCTGTGATAGTCAGGGTCTTGCAAATCTCACAGGACTTGTTGTTTCAAAACAGCTGGTGGGCCGAGGTTTCCTACCCCTGCTTTGAGGTGTAATTTCTCCTGTAAGTATATCTTCTACAGGCTCTGTGATGATGAGACAAGTCCATTCATGAGGATCTCCACATCGGTAGCAGAAGCCATTTTGATCTGGATGAAGAGAGAACAATGTTTGGCTCCTTAAAATGACACCTATATTTCCTTAATTTAATAGAAAAAAAAAAACACACCATATAATAAAATACATCAATATTGAAATAGGGGTTGGTGGCTGGGGGGTAAAAAGAAAATCATGGTTTTACCTCCCTCCCAGCCAGATGGGGGTGTACACATGTCATGGCCTGGGAATCCTATGCCTCAGAAGTGCAAGAATGACAGGTGTCCTCGCCTATCAAGCTTGCCCATTGAGTTTAACAGGGCCGCACCGCAACTGCAAGTCAAACGCTCAGCTCACAGTTGTCCAACTATAAGAGCTTCCTCTCACTTCTTGAATCTCCAGGAGTGAAGTTTAAGGGAAATCTCCCCCAAAAGCACTTACAAGGGTTTTACCCTCTTAACTCTTCATACTGTAACTCTATCCAGAACTAAGAACTAATTCAGCCATATGTATACCTTTAATGTATTTATATGTGATATAATCAGAGAGCACAGATCACCGACAGGAGACAGTTATTGGGCAAACACAAAGTTGTAAGTGGTTTTGTAGATGTAATATCAAAGGTTCCGATGATGTTGGGATGAGACAAAAGAATGAAATGCTGAACTCCTGGAGGAAAGACTCCTGATTGGTTCTATTTCTATCCATAAACTTCAAATCTATTCTTTAACCTTTGAAAAAAAGAAGACTTAAACTTATATCTAGAATTAGAAATTTTTAGCTGATGATTTATTGTATGTTCACTTGCAAATGTCAAGAATTGTAATAAGATCTGCTGCTCCTGGATTGATGTATTATATATCATGTAAAACTAAACCTCAGCTGACACGTTTCAGTACTGGAGAGGTGCCTGTACAGCTCCTACTCTGATTTCACTGCACACTGAGATTTTCACAATGTGCGTTAGAAGCTTCAGTAAGTAAGATGGAAACCCGCCTCACTTTATGGCTGGAGGATGTCTAGCATTGTTGGCATTACATCCTTTCCAGCATGACTTCTCCTAGGTGGTTCCTTGTGTTCATTGGCTTTTTTATTTTGATTTGATATTTTCTTATAGACTATAGATATGTAATAAATCTTTTGATTACATATACCTTCTATTCATCATTAAGGGTGTGGATCCGGGATTCTATTTTATGTTCTTTTTAATTAGGCTAAGTCTACAATTGGTGAGCTCTTGCGAAAGTCTATATGTTACCAATCAAATTTATTATAGATATACATAAATATTTTTGTAGAGAATCTTGAAATGGTGGTTAGATTAATTCACTGAACTGTTTCCCCTTCATTTTCCACCAAAACTCTTCCAAGTTCCTTCCCCATGATGAAAGTACCTCTGCATGTCTGCCTGCTGAAGTTCTTGAGAATAGAAGTCAGACTTTCTATCCAGAAGAACTTCCACACCATGGTCAACAGAGGCTGGGAGCATGGATACATCTCAGACACTAGTAAAATGGCAGCCTGTCACGTACCTGGTGGAGGAGCCCAGAATGCAGGGAGCGGCCTCTCGTAAGCCTATGGCTCGAGAATCCCTGGAAGTGGGGACAGGAATTCTAGAGTTCAGAGGGCACAAGTGCCGAGCTGGTGAAGAGTAGAACCGGCCCTGGAGCTGACAGCAGACAACAGCAGGCACAGATGGTCGGACTGGAACAGCTAGCAGGCAGACAGCAGCAGGCACAGGTGGTCAGACTGGAACAGCTGGCAGAAGAAGCGAGGTCAAGGTACAAGCCGGGTCGGTAACAGGCGGGCAGAAACGGTACACAGGAGAAGGCAGAAGCGTGGTCAAACGGTCCGGGGGTCAAAGGCTGGCAGCAAACAGGCGTCGTCAGGAACAGGCCGGGTAACAAGGATCAGGAACAATCAGATAAGCAGGAGACAAAGTAACCGGAACGCTGTAGACTGGACAGCATAGAGGCACTGTAACGGATTCCTTAAGTAGCCCTTTGGGCGCCAAGAACGGTCGCACGGCGTGCCCGCGCGCCCGCGTGAAACCGTGCAGCCGTTCGTGACCCTGCGCACCCGCGTGCGCCCATTCGTACCATCGCGCACCCGCGTGCGCTCGTTCGCAACATCGCGCACCCGCGTGAGCCCGTTCGTACCTACACGCACCCGCGTGCGTCCGTTCGCACCAACGCGCGCCCATGGATACCTATTAACTTTCAACGAGGGGATTCCGTGGCTAGGCCTTCCATAAACCACTGGATTCCGGAGACGACCATGACACAGCCATACTGGCCTTCCACTTGGGGGTGAGCGCTGGAGCACATAAACGAGACTGAAAATCAACTATTTAGATATTTATTTTTTTTTACTGACTTGACAACCACTTTATAATGGGCCAAAAACAGACAGCGGGTGTACAATACGTATTGTCTTGTCTCTCTGGCACATTGGAGGAAATATTTTCCCAACAAACCAGAGGGTGGTGGAGAACATGTTTTGTCTGTCTCTCTGACATATTAGGAAAAACATTTTTCCCAGCAAGCTAAAGGGAGGCAGGCAAAATATTTTCTAGAATGGACCGGTGACAGGAAGACAACAAATAGCCACATCAAAAGCCCTGACCAGAACACCGGTGATCCCAACTATTTGTACATCTTGCAATGTAGCAATCGGGAAATGTGTTCCGCTTTTCATTTAGTACTTGTCCCTGATCTCTGGATACTGGTGGGATGTCTAATTTTCTTTAAGGTTCCATGGAGACACATGCAGGTTATTTTAGTTCTTGAGGTTTTTTGCATTCCTCACGCTGACTTGTGTGACAGGCGCCTATTACCGTGATCTCTCTACCACTGATCTGCTGTCTTATTTGTGTGTAAAAGGTATTTAGCAACCAAGCACCTGCCAACATCAGAACATTCATAACATTGTCCACGCCTCACATACAGGACTGATGACTTGGATTGTTACATGTGGTCGTTTGAACCTCCCATGATATCTCCTTAAGTCATTTTCCACATTGTAAATGTTCTGTCCCGATGACGATTCGAGGAATGTTTTCTCTGCAGAGTCTTTTCCAACAAGGTTGGCTTTGTTCACCCAAATTATACCTTGAACCTCGTTATTTCTTTTTCTGTCAAAGCAAAAGCTGCTACTTGGCTCATCGATATCTATCCAGCTGGACCCGAATGATTCCCCAAGGCATTGTGTGCTCCGAAGTGACATTATTGGTGGTCCACTTTCTTTTTTCGCTCCTACAGTCATATTCTTGACCACCCCTGGTCCCTGCTGATGTTGCTGTACCAAAACAGCTTCCAGATAATGAACAATTTCCAATTTTATACTCTGTTATAATTTTTAGTTGTTTTGGGCTTTACCAATAGCTTTAAGAAAGGACTGGCATGTAGCAGGAGTTCTGGAGATGATCAAGGATTCATACCTTTTACCGACTATTTCTCAATGTTCCGGGCATCATGCAATTCAATTGTTGAATTTTCTTCAGTCTCGTGTTCCATTTATTTTCTGTTGGTGTCTTTGTAGATGTTTCCAATAAAATTGTTGGGACTGCTTCGGCTTTCAATTTTTTCTTTTTTTTTTCCTTGCCCAATAAAACATTGTGGAAGTGTGAGGAACACATTCGATACATGTTCCCACACAAGTCTTGTTTTATTAGTGGAATGTATTCCTCAATGAATCCGTGCTTTTTGAAGCCAGATTTTAATCACTTCACTGTCCTTGTGAAATGTACAATATTTGGAGGATTGTTATGATAACCACTATTGTGGCTGCAAAATAGAGCAAAGCAGCTCGGCATTTCTATTGAATAAATAACAGTAACATTGTCCACGCCTCACATACAGGACTGATGACTTGGCTTGTTACATGTGGTAGTCTGAACCTCTCATGATATCTCCTTAAGTCATTTTCCACAATCTGTTCTCTGCAGAGTCTTATCCATCAAAGTTGGCTTTGTTCACCCAAAATATACCTTAGACCTCATTTTTTTTCTTTTTCTGTCAAAGCAAAAGCTGCTACTTGGCTCATCGATATCTATCCAGCTGGACCCCAATGATTGCACAAGGCACTGTGTGCCCTGAAGTGACATATTGGTGGTCCACTTTCTTTTCCCGCTCCTACACAGTCATATTCTGGACCACCCCTGGTCCCTGCTGATGTTGAAGTACCAAAACAGCTTCCAGATATTGAACAATTTCTAACTTCAAACTCAAATCCAATATTTGGTTGTTTTGGGCTTCACTAATAGCTTTAAGAAAGGACTCCTCCAGAAGCCTGTGGCATGTAGCTGGAGTTCTGGAGATGATCATCAAGGATTCATACCTTTTACCCACAATGTCATGGGATATGCTTTTCATTTTCTAAAGGTATATAATTGGTGATTTGCATAGAAAACATGCAGTATTGAAAAAGTTTTGCACGTGCTTTAAGTATTAACTTGTTGTCTGGCTCTTTAAGATTTTTTTAAGGCATTAAAAATTGATCAACGTTTCTGATGTCCTTAAAATTTACATATAAATATTTAGGGTCCATAAAATATAAAAACCATCACAGATCCTCAACCTCCTGATTTATAGTTCAAAAATATTAGGCTGCATTCACACCTGAGAAGTGTGACTTTAATACAATTTTCTGGCATTTTTTTTTCACGCATTTCTCAAGTGTTTTTCTGATTTTATGTGCAGGCAATATGAGCTCAGTGTTCTGACAAGTGGCGATTGAAAATGTTTTTACATCATCAGAGTGATCCTTCCTTCTCCTCCTGGTTTTGCTGTGTGCTTGTTCTCTCAAGATATTCCATGTGCCTTTCCCTGCATTCCTCTAACCCTGGTGAACATGTCTGCCAAGGGCGGTTTCCTGGCTTGTGCAGCAGCTGCCTTACTAATGGTGGATGAAGAAAAGGGAAGCAAGCCCAGATACTGGGGTCATTCTGTTAATGGAAATAGAGAACAGCTAGGCCTGTTCTGGGCAATGTATAATGATCTCAATACGCATGAGGAGAAATTCTTTGAATGTAGACGGATGTCGGTGAAAAGGTGAGTTCATCTCATTATCGGCACAATGCTTGTAATGTATTCATTCATCATCACAGAGCTCTCTGGTTGCTATAACCAAGTCCAGCATTTTTTTTTTAGCAACCCCCTCCACCCCATTCACCGTTTTGGCGGTGACAGGTGAAAGTAAACAACATGGTGGGCATGCTTGCTGACTTTGTTGTCCATGTGCATGGGCATTTTTTTTGACCATATCAGCCACCACCCTTATCCTTCGCTGCTAGCTTAGTGAATATCCCATCCAGAAGATGAATGGGGCCACGGATTACGATCTGTTGATATTACACGGTTAGCCACACAGTGGCACAGAGAATAAAATGTCCAAAGAATTGACACTTCAGCCTCATTGCCACCTCAATTCATGCATGAGATTTGTATGTGTTCCTGACAGATACAGACATCTTTTATCCCCCTGAAAATTGTGCAAAGATCAAGGCAATTCATTGGTAGTGTCTATGGAACTCTAAATCAGATTGCTTATTCTATTACCTATCAACAACAAATATTTCCTAGAGTTTTGATGAGTTGCCTTGGTTAATCTCTCAGCAATTCAAGCGACATGACACTTTCCTTCAGAACAGTATTCCAGGGGTGGAAAGGCTCAGAATTGCACAGAAGTTTGTGTTTTTTTTATATATAATATTAAATGGGGTTTTCACAATTTTATTTTCAAATGTAACACAACCCCCCCACCCCCCAAATAGTTTTTGCAGGAAATGTACTTGCAGTGCACACTTTATTTTCTTCAAAAACAGCATAAAAACTCTCTCCAAGGAAACACTCAACCTAGAGAGCCTTTAAATAGTAACATTAGAACATATCTAACAGAATATACAGGTTTACCAATTCCTTTATCAAGGCTTTGGCCTCCTGTAGGACCCTTTATCCTGGTCAGTACATCCTGGGCCATAACAGCATCATTGGTAGCCAGGAACTTCCTCTTTAGGATGGACAAGGAAACATTTGGGCTAGGATCAGGTCCATAGTGTGTACCGGCTCCAGGGTCAATGTGAGGGGCCACTGTTTAACTCTATCCTCACCTTCATCATGGAAATAGTCCGGTTTCCATACTGCATCACATGACTGGTAGTGGTGTGTTCTTTCACCAGTAAAAACTGTTTGTGTAGTGTATCCTTGTACAGATCATCCTCATCTGAGTCCTCTATCCAGCCGATGCTGTAGAGATAGCAGAGGTATGTGTCTCGCTTTTTCGCCATAACCGGCATAAGAGGACTCGTGAGGGTTGGTTACTATGGTGGGGTAAATGTCAATGTTAAAACTATCTTTTTGTACTACTTGTTGTCATACATGTACTGAATGGTCTTGTTCAGTTCCTTGAAGTGGAGGTCATCGCTGGGAAATGCTAGCAGACCTGGAGCTCAGTGATTAGTGAAGTACATAAAGATATGGTTCTTGGGTCTACTCTTAATCACCTCCCTATATCCTTTTCCCTTCACCGCTTCTGCGCCACCTCTCAAAACCACCGTTGGGAAGTTGTCAGGAATGAGAAATTTTAAACGTATTTGTGTAGTCCTTAAGCACTCCCGCATACACGTCTTTTCTGTTGGTCCAGTTAATAATTATTTCTTTGGTTGGGATTATCTGCAATATTGTCATACATCACCACCACAATCTGCTCTTTCCGGGATGCCTTTCTTCTTGACAATTTGATAAGCTTGGCACACGTCCGCCTGATGTCTATAGTTGTACCAGTCATTGGAGCTGGCCACCAGGACCACCTAGTGCTTCTCCCTTTTTTTCCTGGGTCATTGATGGGCATGTATGTAGCCAGGACAGCGAGGCTGAGGATTAGTATCACTGGAAGCATCTTGGATTAAGTAACAGGACCCTGCTCCCCTCCGGTTGTGTGTGGTCCAGGTTTTATCATGGTGATGAGAGCACAGATTGTGATTTTCAACAAAATGTAGACATGGATGGATGGGCCAGTTTGCTTTAGTCAGTGCTACTATTTACTTATATTGTAAATACATTTTATAAATACCATTGTAATGACTAGTGTGTTCAGCTTGTGTGTCACGAGTGGGGAATTTGAACTTATTTTTGTAGTCCTTAAGCACTCCCGCATACATGTCTTTTCTGTTGATCCAGTTTATAATTTATTTCTTTGGTTGGGATTATCTGCAATATTGTCATACATCACCACCACAATCTGCTCTTCATGGGTGCCTTTCTTCTTGACAATTTGATAAGCGTGGCACACGTCAGCCCAATGGGGAAAAGGGTATAGGGAGGTGTCTGTAGTTGTACCAGTCATTTGAGCTGGCTACCAGGACCACCTAGTGCATTCTCCTTATCTTCTGGGTCATTGATGGGCATGGATGTGGCCAGGACAGCGAGGCTGAAGATTAGTGTCACTGGAAGCATCTTGGATTAAGTAACAGGACCCTGCTCCCCTCCGGTGGTCTGCGGTCCAGGTTTTATCATGGTGATAACATTACAGGTTGTGACTTCTCAACAAAATAAATGGAGACATGGATGGGGCAGTTTGCTTTGTTTGTTTAGTCAGCACTACTATTTACTTTAACGTTATATTGTAAATAATTTTATAAATACCATTGTAATGACTTGTGTGTTCAGCATTACAGCTTGGTGTACAGGATGAATGTTGCTGACTTTAGACAACCTCTCTAATTTTCCTGGGATGAGCTGACAGCTGTTGCAAATATGCAAAAAGATAAATATAATGAAAAATGTAATCATTAAATAAAAAAATTTAAAAGGTAGTTATTGATTCGGTAGAATGATTATCAATAGTAAAATATTCAATACATCAATATTTGAGAGAACGTACAAGATAAAATCAACATGGCATAATTACCCATTCCAAAATGGCTACTGTTCCTAATGGCTGGTTACCAGAGTTAAGATGGCTGCCGTAGCTTTCAAAAATGGATACTCTTAAAGAGGATTTACTTGCGACCTCCGAGTTCCAAGGATCAGGGTTCAGGAATCTTCATGAATGTCATAATCTGTATTCATACATGGTGCATGAGTGTCAGTCTGTCTGGGAGTGTGTGTATCACCCAGTGTCCCCCTCAGGGTGTGTCCCCGAGTGACTTTCTCAGGGCGGGTCCCCAAAACTTTCATGGCATCTTTCTTGCTTCTAAATACCCTCTCAGATAACAAGATCATAAAACTTATAATATGCTCAGCCCAAAAGGTATGGCTTCTTTTCTATTGGTTAAGCAAAAACGAATGCTTTACTTTGGTGAATTTTCAGGTAATATCTTCTTGAACCACTAGACATGTCTGAGAGCAGAAAATGTGTAATGAACTATCTTTTAAATGTTTTATTTTTCATACTGTGTATCAGTTTTTATATTTGTTCTAACGAGTATTTGTGTGTGTGTGTGTGTGTGTGTGTGTGTGTGTGTATGTGTATATGTATGTGTATATATATATATATATATATATATATATATATATATATATATATATATATATATATATATATATATATATATATATATATATATATATATATATATATATATATTATTAATTATTCAGGGATGCTAGTAACCGACATAGTATAAAATATGCTTAGCAAAATTTTGGTTCCTCTACATTACATAAAATGGTTCTATATATATATATATATATATATATATATATATATATATATATATATATATATATATATATATATATATATATATATATATATATATAAATGTATTTCTATTAAATCTGGTCTATCCGGGAAGAACACAGGGATATATATCTCTAATCTCTCTCTCTCTCTATCTCTCTTAAAAAAAATTATATATTATAGTGTGTACCTGTATGAGGATAACAAATTACTATGTGTATATATAAAACGTATGGAATTGATACATGTAGTCAGAGTATGGTGGCTATTTCTATGCATTTGTTTATTCCTCCTGGTGAGAGAGCATCAAGACTGTAATTCCAATACGTCTCTCGACGTCAGCCGGGACCCAGAGCGCTGGCAACATGCCGCATATATATATATAAATTATGAACAATAAATTACAAAGGCAAACAAGGAAAATTTTTATATAAAATATAAAACAGACCATGAATACAAATATTAGAGGATAAGGGGCGTCATTTCAAAAATATCTAAATTGCTGCCTAAATCTACAGTATAGCGATGGTGTTATTTACTTTTCCATTCCTCCAGAGTAGAAACCCTCAAGGAATGGCTTGAACCAAATGGTTTCATTCAAGCTTGGTGCTTGTGTTGCTTTCAACCTGTGGATCCAGCGTGCTTCCAACTGGAGGAGGGACTTGTTCCAGTCCCCCCCTCTCGGGTTGGGATAGATGCGATCCAAGATGAGAAACTTAATTTTTGGGCAAGTTCTGCACAATGGTTGTATGCCGGCCAAGTGGGAGGTCTGGATCGCTTACCTGCATGCTGAGGACATGCTTGTATGCTCTCTCCCAGAATTCCAACTTGGTTTTCCCGACATAGAAACATGAGCAGTCACATTGCAACATATAAATCACTCCTATTGGTTTGCAGTTAGCAAAATAATTGGGTCGAAAGACCTGACCATTTGGCAATATTGGATATTTTTCAACGAGCATAAACTTACAGTAATGACAGGACCCACACATATATGCCACGTTATATTTACAGTGTTTTTTTTTGTTGTCACTGAATTCACTGCTGACAATTTGATCTCTTACGGAGACTGCTCTTTTGAAAGTCAATAGTGGTCTCTCTGTAACAAATTGTCTCAAGGCAGGGTCAAGAGCCAACATGTGCCAGTACTTTTCTACAATATTTTTTACTTGCTGTTATTGTATCTGGATATAATTCTAAGGGGGTTGGCCTTATCTTTGGGATTTTTAGCGTATAGGAGTTTCTCCCTAGTTTGCAGACACCCTGCTGATACGATCTCTTCAGAGAGGCATGCGAGTGCCCTCTCAAGAGTAATCGATCACACAGTTTGTCTGCCTCTGTTATAAAAATGGCCGCCTTGGTGCACTTGCAGCTTAACCTGAGAAACTGCCTATAGGGTATGGAATCCAGGAGTGGTTTGGGGTGGAAACTCGTAGCATGTAAGATTGCGTTACCCGACGTGGGCTTCCTATACAGTTTAAGTAGGTTACCCCCCACCCCTATATACTTCCACATCGAGAAACGCAACACTATTTTCGCTATGGGACATGGTGAATCTGAGGTTGAAATCGTTCCTGTTCATCCTCAAGAGACACTGTTCCAGCATGGTATATGATCCGTCCCAGATGATAAAGATATCATTGATGTATCGGTGCCACCCCAGAATGTGGCCTGTGTACAGTGACAAATCCCCATATACTGGGTCAACATTTTTGTCTCTCTGCAAAACATGTTTAATAGCTGCTACTCCCTTCTCATGGGGGATAGAGCTATACAGCGTTTCAACATCCACTGTCACCAAAACTCCATATTCAGGGCTACAAAGGTTGTCTATAATTGGTAGAAAATGTGAGGTGTCCTTTACATATGAAGGCAAAGCCATAACATAAGGTTTCAAAAAGTAATCGATCAGTTGACTAGCATTTTCGCTAATTGCACCTACCCCGGAGATGATTGGTCTCCCGGGGGGATTTTCTCTGTTTTTGTGAAATCTTAGGGAGTGTATAAAAGGTAGGTACCCGAGGGAAATTGTGAATATAATTCCATAATTGGTAATTGCATTAAATGGAAGTTGCCATTACATTTTTTGACAATGCTACTCGGCATACGTTGATACCAATCTGGATTTTTTATGATCTCATTACACATATTAATATATTTGTTGTTATCTAGGAGGACAATGTTACCGTCCTTATCCGAGGGCTTAATAACAATTTGCCTTTTGTTTGAAAGTGGCTATAGGAACATCACCAGCTGGAAAACTGATAATTTACCAAACACACCCAGGAAAATAGAAGCAAGACTGCACACCACAAATTAATCACCATCTTTATTATATTGGGGAGCCTTACCTTTACATAATAATAATGATATAATATCAGAATATCCTTCTGTGCAAGTGTCTCCTCTGTATACAATCACAGCGTGTAGGATGTAGTTGATATGTTCATTAGGCCTCAGTGTATGGACTGATGTCAAATGTCTTAAGGAATTTAGTATTCTGCAAAAAAACAAATAGGCAAAGTAACAATTTTCAAAAAAAAAAAATCCAAATATGACACAAGGGACCTTTTATAACACGAATTCCATAATTCAATCGAGATTTATTTTTCTCAGCTTTAATCCAGTGAAGCTCTTCAGTCATATTCAGGACGTTCAGAGCGTTGTAGATTGTACTCCTGATTTCAGCTGACACTAACTACTGTTACAGTATATATACATCTATAATACAAATATTCCCAGTTGCTAATGGAGATTACTCATAAACTCCTCATAGGCAACATATGTGTAACATAAATGAATCCAATAAAAACGTCCTAAACACAATATATTTTGTCACACCTAACGGTGTGACAAAATATCACTAACCTGTATCCTCCACCTCCATGTTTCTTGTGATGGGGGAGGCAACCTCGGCACTCTCAGCTGTAGTGAAACTACAAATCCCATCATGCCTCTGCCTCTAGGAGTCATGCATGTGATTGTCAGGGTCTTGCAATGTCTCGTGGGACTTGTTTCAAAACAGCTGGTGGGCCGAGGTTGCCTACCCCTGCTTTTGAGGTGAAATTTCTCCTGTAAGTATATCTTCTACAGGCTCTGTGATGATGAGACAAGTCCATTCATGAGGATCTCCACTTCGGAAGCAGAAGCCATTTTGATCTGGATGAAGAGAGAACGATGTTTGGCTCCTATTAAAATAACACCTATATTTCCTTAATTTAATAGAAAAAAACACCATATAATAAAATACATCAATATTCAAATAGAGGTTAGTGGCTGGCGGGGGGGGGGGGGGGGGGTTAAAAAGAAAATCATGGTTTTACCACCCTCCCAGCCAGATGGGGGTGTACACGTGCCATGGCCTGGGCATCTTTACCCCAGAAGTGCAAGAATGACAGGTGTCATCACCCGTCAATTTTGCCCATTGAGTTTAACAGGGCTTCACTGCAACTGCAAGTCAAACGCTCAGCTCACAGTTGTCCAACTAAAAGAGCTTCCTCTCACTTCTTGTTGAATCTCCAGGAGTGAAGTTTAAGGGAAATCTCCCCCAAAAGCACTTACAACTCTTCATACTGTAACTCTATCCAGAACTAATTCGGCCATATGTATACCTTAATGTATTTATATGTGGTATAATCTGAGGGCACAGATCACCGACAGGAGACAGTTATTGGGCAAACACAAAGTTGTAAGTGGTTTTGTAGATGTAATATCAAAGGTTCCGATGATGTTGGGATGAGACAAAAGAATGAAATGCTGAACTCCTGGAGGAAAGACTCCTGATTGGTTCTACTTCTATCCATAAACTTCAAATTTATTCTTTAACCTGTGAAAAAAAAGAAGACTTAAACTTAAATCTAGAATTGGAAAATTTTAGCTGATTTATTGTATGATCACTTGCAAATCTCAAGAATTGTAATAAGATCTGCTGCTCCTGGATTGATGTATTATGTATCATGTAAAACTAAACCTCAGCTGACACGTTTCAGTACTGGAGAGGTGCCTGTACAGCTCCTACTCTGATTTCACTGCACACTGTGAGATTTTCACAATGTGCATTAAGCTTCAGTAAGTAAGATAGAAACCCGCCTCACTTTATGGCTGGAGAACGTCTAGCATTGTTGGCATTACATCCTTTCCAGCATGACTTCTCCTAGGTGGTTCCTTGTATTCATTGGATTTTTTATTTTGATTTGATATTTTCTTATAGACTATATATAGATATGTAATAAATCGTTTGATTACATATACCTTCTATTTATCGTTAGGAGTGTGGATCCGGGATTCTATTTTATGTTCTTTTTAATTTAGAGTAAGTCTACATCTAGTGAGCTCTTGCGAAAAAAGTCTATATCTTACAGATCAAATTATTATAGAAATACATAAATATTTGTAGAGAATCTTGAAATGGTGGTTAGATTAATTCACTGAACTGTTTCCCTTCATTTTCCAAGAAAACTCTTCCAAGTTCCTTCCCCATGATGAAAGTACCTCTGCATGTCTGCCTGCTGAAGTTCTTGAGAATAGAAGTCAGACTTTCTATCCAGAAGAACTTCCACACCATGGTCAACAGAGGCTGGGAGCATGGATACATCTCAGACACTAGTAAAATGTCAGCCATACTGGCCTTCCACTTGGGGGTGAGCGCTGGAGCACATTAAAGAGACTGAAAATCAACTATTAGATATTTTTTTACTGACTTGATTACCACTTTATAATGGGCCCAAAACAGACAGCGGGTGTACAATACGTATTGTCTTGTCTCTCTGGCACATTGGAGGAAATTTTCCCAGCAAACCAGAGGGTGGTGGAGAACATGTTTTGTCTGCGTCTCTCTGACATATTAGGAAAAACATTTTTCCCAGCAAGCTAAAGGGAGGCAGGCAAAATATTTTCTAGAATGGACCGGTGACAGGAAGACAACAAATAGCCACATCAAAAGCCCTGACCAGAACACCGGTGATCCCAACTATTTATTTGTACATCTTGCAATGTAGCAATCGGGAAATGTGTTCCGCTTTTCATTTAGTACTTTTCCCTGATCTCTGGATCCTGGTGGGATGTCTAATTTTCTTTAAGGCTCCATGGAGACACATGCACGTTTTTTTTTAGTTCTTGAGGTTTTTGCTTGGATGCTGGTTGTATTGCTCACACTGACTTGTGTGACAGGCGCATATTACCGTGATCTCTCTACCACTGATCTGCTGTCTTATTTGTGTGTAAAAGATATTTAGCAACCAAGCACCTGCCAACATCAGAACATTCATAACATTGTCCACGCCTCACATACAGGACTGATGACTTGGCTTGTTACATGTGGTCGTTAGAACCTCCCATGATATCTCCTTAAGTCATTTTCCACATTGTAAATGTTCTGTCCCGATGAGGACACGAAGAATGCTTTCTCTGAGGAGTGTTTTCCAACAAGGTTGGCTTTTTTCACCCAAAATATACCTTGAACCTCGTTATTTCTTTTTCTGTCAAAGCAAAAGCTGCTACTTGGCTCATCGATATCTATCCAGCTGGACCCGAATGATTCCCCAAGGCACTGTGTGCTCCGAAGTGACATATTGGTGGTCCACTTTCTTTTCCCGCTCCTACACAGTCATATTCATGACCACCCCTGGTCCCTGCTGATGTTTAAAGTACCAAAACAGCTTCCAGATAATGAACAATCTCTAACTTCAAACTCAAATCTAATATTTGGTTGTTTTGGGCTTTACTAATAGCTTTAAGAAAGGACTCCTCCAGAAGCCTGTGGCATGTAGCTGGAGTTCGGGAGATGATCATCAAGGATTCTCACCTTTTACCCACAATGTCATGGGATATGCTTTTCATTTTCTAAAGGTATATAATTGGTGATTTGCATAGAAAACATGCAGTATTGAAAAAGTTTTGCACGTGCTTTAAGTATTAACTTGTTGTCTGGCTCTTTAAGATTTTTTTAAGGCATTAAAAATTGATCAACATTTTTGATGTCCTTTACTTATAAATATTTAGGGTCCATAAAATATAAAAACCAGCCCAGGTCCTCAACCTCCTGATTTATAGTTCCAAAATATTAGGCTGCATTCACACCTGAGAAGAGTGACTTTAATACAATTTTCTGGCATTTTTTTTCACGCATTTCTCAAGTGTTTTTTATGTGCAGGCAATATGAGCTCAGTGTTCTGACAAGTGGCAATTGAAAATGTTTTTACATCATCAGAGTGATCCTTCCTCTCCTCCTGGGTTTGCTGTGTGCTTGTTCTCTCAAGATATTCCATGTGCCTTTCCCTGCATTCCTCTAACCCTGGTGAACATGTCTGCCAAGGGCGGTTTCCTGGCTTGTGCAGCAGCTGCATTACTAATGCTGGATGAAGAAGGGAAGGGAAGCAAGCCCAGATACTGGGTTCATTCTGTTAATGGAAATAGAGAACAGCTAGGCTTGTTCCGGGCAATGTATAATGATCTCAATACGCATGAGGAGAAATTCTTTGAATATAGACGGATGTCGGTGAAAAGGTGAGTTCATCTCCTTATCAGCACAAAGCTTGTAATGTATTCATTCATCATCACAGAGCTCTCTGGTTGCTATAACCAAGTCCAGCATTTTTTTTTAGCAACCCCCTCCAACCCCATTCACCGTTTTTGCGGTGACAGGTGAAAGTAAACCACAGGGTGGGCTTGCTAGCTGACTTTGTTCATGTGCATGCTCATTTTTTTGACCATATCAGCCACCACCCTTTATCCTCGGCTGCTAGCTTAGTGAATATCCCATCCAGAAGATGAATGGGGCCACAGATTACGATCTGTTGCTATGACACGGTTAGCCACGCAGCGGCACAGAGAATAGAGTGTCCACAGAATTGACACTTCAGCCTCATTGGCACCTCAGTTCATGCATGAGATTTGTACGTGTTCCTGACAGATACAGAAATCTTTCATCCCCCTGAAAATTGTGCAAAGATTAAGGCAATTCATTGGTAGTGTCTATGGAACTCTAAATCAGATTGCTTATTCTATTACCTATCGACAACAAATATTTCCTAGAGTTTTGATGAGTTGCTTTTGGTTAATCTCTCAGCAATTCAAGCGACATGACACTTTCCTTCGGAACAGTATTCCAGGGGTGGAAAGGCTCAGAATTACACAGAAGTATGTGTTTTTTTTATATATAATATTAAATGGGGTTTTCACAATTTTATTTTCAAATGTAACACAACCCCCCCCCCCCCCCCAAATAAACAGATTTTGCAGGAAATGTACTTGCAGTGCACACTTTTTCTTCAAAAACAGCATTAAAAACACTCTCCAAGGAAACACGCAACCTGGAGAGCCTTTAAATAGTAACATTAGAACATATCTAACAGAATATACAGATTTACCAATTCTTTTATCAAGGGTTTGGCCTCCTGTAGCACCCTTTATCCTGGTCAGTACATCCTGGGCCTTAACAGCATCAGTTAGCCAGGAACTTCCTCTTTAGGATGGACAAGGAAACATTTGGGCTAGGATCAGGTCCATAGTGTGTACCGGCTCCAGGGTCAATGTGAGGGACCACTATTTAGCTCTATCCTCACCTTCATCATGGAAATAGTCCGGTTTCCATACTGCATCACATGACTGGTAGTGGTGTGTTATTTCACCAGTAAAAACTGTTTGTGTAGTGTATCCTTGGACAGATCATCCGCATCTGAGTCCTCTATCCAGCCGGTGCTGTAGAGATAGCAGAGGTATGTGTCTCGCTTTTTCGCCATAACCGGCATTAGAGGACTTGTGAGGGTTGGTGACTATGGTGGGGTAAATGTCAATGTTGGAACTATCTTTTTGTACTTCTTCTTGTCATACATGTACTGAATGGTCTTGTTCAGTTCCTTGAAGTGGAGGTCATCACTGGGAAATGCTAGCAGACCTGGAGCTGAGTGATCAGTGAAGTACATAAAGATATGGTTCTTAGGTCTACTCTTAATCACCTCCCTATATCCTTTTCCCTTCACCGCTTCTGCACCACCTCTCAAAACCACCATTAGGAAGTTGTCAGGAATGAGGAATTTAAACGTATTTGTGTAGTCCTTAAGCACTCCCGCATACACGTCTTTTCTGTTGGTCCAGTTAATAATAATTATTTCTTTGGTTGGGATTATCTGCAATATTGTCATACATCACCACCACAATCTGCTCTTTCTGGGATGCCTTTCTTCTTGACAATTTGATAAGCTTGGCACACGTCCGCCTGATGTCTATAGTTGTACCAGTCATTGGAGCTGGCCACCAGGACCACCTAGTGCTTCCCCCTTTTTTTCCTGGGTCATTGGGCATGTATGTAGCCAGGACAGCGAGGCTGAGGATTAGTATCACTGGAAGCATCTTGGATTAAGTAACAGGACCCTGCTCCCCTCCGGTGGTGTGCAGTCCAGGTTTTATCATGGTGATGAGAGCACAGATTGTGACTTTCAACAAAATGTAGACATGGATGGATGGGCCAGTTTGCTTTAGTCAGTGCTACTATTTACTGATATTGTAAATACATTTTATAAATACCATTGTAATGACTAGTGTGTTCAGCTTGTGTGTCACGAGTGGGGAATTTGAACTTATTTTTGTAGTCCTTAAGCACTCCCGCATACACGTCTTTTCTATTGATCCAGTTTATAATTTTATTTCTTTGGTTAGGATTATCTGCAATATTGTCATACATCACCACCACAATCTGCTCTTCAGGGATGCCTTTCTTCTTGACAATTTGATAAGCGTGGCACACGTCAGCCCGAAAGGGGGAAAAGGGTATAGGGAGGTGTCTGTAGTTGTACCAGTCATTTGAGCTGGCTACCAGCACCACCTAGTGCTTCCCCTTATCTTCTGGGTCATTGATGGGCATGGATGTGGCCAGGACAGCGAGGCTGAGGATTAGTGTCACTGGAAGCATCTTGGATTAAGTAACAGGACCCTGCTCCCCTCCGGTGGTCTGCAGTCCAGGCTTTATCATGGTGATGAGATTACAGGTTGTGACTAATCAACAAAATAAATGGAGACATGGATGGATGGGGCAGTTTGCTATGTTTTAGTCAGCACTACTATTTACTTTAACTTTATATTGTAAATAATTGTATAAATACCATTGTAATTACTTGTGTGTTCAGCTTTACAGCTTGTTGTACAGGATGAATGTTGCAGGCTATAGACAACCTCTCTAATTTTCCTGGGATGAGCTGACAGCTGTTGCAAATATGCAAAAAGAAAAAGAAAATGAAAAATGTGATCATTACAGAAAAAAATTTAAAAGGTGGTTATTGATTCGGTAGAATGATTATCAATAGTAGAATATTCAATACATCAATATTTGAGAGAACATACAAGATAAAATTAGCATGGCATAATTACCCATTCCAAAATGGCTACTGTTCCCAATGGCTGGTTACCAGAGTTAAGATGGCTGCCGTAGCTTTCAAAAATGGATACCCTTAGAGGATTTACTTGCGACCTACGAGTTCCAAGGATCAGGGTTCAGGGATCTTCATGAATGTCATAATCTGTATTCATGCATGGTGCATGAGTGTCAGTCTGTCTGGGAGTGTGTATCACCCAGTGTCCCCCTCAGGGTGTGTCCCCGAGTGTCTTTCTCAAGGCGGGTCCCTGAAACTCTCTTCTTTCATGGCATCTTGCTTGCTTCTAAATACCCTCTCAGACAATAAAATCATAACTTATAATATGCTCAGCCCAAAAGGTATGGCTTCTTTTCTATTGGTTAAGCAAAAACGAATGATTTAGGCCTCATGCACACGAGACGCAGGTGAAAACTCTGTTAAAAAAAAGCTGACACGCGCGTTTGCATGCCGTGTTTAGACACGTTTTGCGTTTATACGCGTTTATAAAGATAACATCATGTAGACCCCCCCAAGCTCTCAAAGCATTTTTTTTTTTAACTATTTCTGCTATTTTAATCAGAGTGAGCAGCAGCAGCATAGAGAGCAGTTGTACACTTGCATTTGCCTCTCTTTCTGTGGTATATATTTTGAAATGGATCCCATATTGAATATATGTCAGGAAATGCTCCTGATGTTGCTCTTGATAAGACAGCAACGTTGTCGCAAATTTCGTGAGAGGTCCAGAGTCAGAGCTCGTCGATATTGGACCCATCCGTTGATGGGACAGCGAATGTCCGTTGGATATTTCACAAACATGTATGTTCAGCTGCGTACCGACCCCGACAAGTTTTTTAATTTTAGCCGGATGTCCATTGTCACATTTGATCTGTTGTTAGAAAAAGTACGACCTGGTCTGACATTTGTGGACACCAATATGAGAAACAATGTGTCACCAGAGGAACGTCTGTTGGTAACGATCAGGTATGTGTATATATTTATAAAATATATTTATCTATAGATGTACAGATAACATTTTTTCTCTGTCCTTTATTAAAAAAAAATAATGTCTATTTATAGCAAATTATCCAATTTTTTAAAATATCTAAAATTTTCTTCTGCCAATTTTTAACATGTTTTCATTATTTCTAATATATTAATATAAAACAATATTAAAATAGTTAATTCTTTCTTTTTTAATCTTAATATATGTTTTTATTCATTTTTTCTAGCTTCAAATTTATTTATTTAAAAGCAAATCTATGTTAATTAGATTTTTTATAATTGTTTTAAATTTATTTGGCCAATTTTTTAATATATTTTCATCGTTAAATATGTACTGATTAATAAATTTTAATTTATTGCTGCTGTATATGGTATTATAATATTTTTTAATGCCTTATTAAAATATCCATAATCCTAACACTAACCATTCACCCTAACCCCTAACCCCTAACCCCTAACGCGAACCCTAACCCCTAACGCTAGCGCGAACCCCTAGCGCAAACCCCTAACCATAAACACCCAACCCTAATGACCAAATTATATTGCCGCAGATGGTCACCGTTGACTTTGAGGCCATGTATCTCTGATGCAGAAAAGTGCATGACATTTTGCGACCCGACTTTGGATATGTTGTAGTGCTAGATCCACAGTGTCTGCATACCGAATTTGGGGTTCCTGCCAATAAGTGGCCCCAAGATATGGGCCCCCAAAGTCGGGTCGCAAAATGTCATTCTCTGATGCAGAAAAGTGCATGACTTTTTTGGACCCGATTTGGGGCCCCTTATCTCGGGGCCACTTAGTGAGAGGATCCTCAAATTTGGATATGTTGTTGTTCTAGATCCACAGTGTCAGCATACCGAAGTTTGGGTTCCTGGCAATAAGTGGCCCCAAGATATGGGCCCCCAAAGTCGGGTCGCAAAATGTCATTCTCTGATGCAGAAAAGTGCATGACATTTTGCGACCCGAATTTGGGGCCCCCTATCTCGGGGTCACTTAGTGAGAGGATCCTCAAATTTGGATATGTTGTTGTCCTAGATCCACAGTGTCAGCATACCGAATTTTGGGTTCCTGGCAATAAGTGGCCCCAAGATATGGGCCCCCAAAGTCGGGTCGCAAAATGTCATTCTCTGATGCAGAAAAGTGCATGACATTTTGCGACCCGAATTTGGGGCCCCCTATCTCGGTGCCACTTAGTGAGAGGATCCTCAAATTTGGATATGTTGTAGTGCTAGATACAGTGTCAGCATACCGAATTTGGGGTTCCTGCCAATAAGTGGCCCCAAGATATGGGCCCCCAAAGTCGGGTCGCAAAATGTCATTCTCTGATGCAGAAAAGTGCATGACTTTTTTGGACCCGATTTGGGGCCCCTTATCTCGGGGCCACTTAGTGAGAGGATCCTCAAATTTGGATATGTTGTTGTTCTAGATCCACAGTGTCAGCATACCGAAGTTTGGGTTCCTGGCAATAAGTGGCCCCAAGATATGGGCCCCCAAAGTCGGGTCGCAAAATGTCATTCTCTGATGCAGAAAAGTGCATGACATTTTGCGACCCGAATTTGGGGCCCCCTATCTCGGGGTCACTTAGTGAGAGGATCCTCAAATTTGGACATGTTGTAGTGCTAGATACACAGTGTCAGCATACCGAATTTGGGTTTTCTGGCAATAAGTGGCCCCAAGATATGGGCCCCCAAAGTCGGGTCACAAAATGTCATTCTCTGATGCAGAAAAGTGCATGACTGCAGTATAATCCGATGGTGCCATATTCAGCACCAAAATAATGTGCTTTAAAACATTGATTGACGTATATACAGTATTCATTTTATTATATTTTTCCTTGTTAATGAACACATTATATCTAATAATTTTTTTTATTTTATTATTTAGGTTTCTGGCAACCGGTCAATCATATGCATCTCTACATCATTATTTTTTAATGGGCGTTTCCACTATTTCCAAAATCGTACGAGAAACCAGCACTATGCTATGGGAGGTGCTACACAGAGAGGTAATGCCAGTTCCAACACAGTGTATGTGGCAGAACATAATTAATGAATTTTGGGACAAAACTAACTTCCCAAACTGTATTGGAGCACTGGACGGCAAACATGTACGCGTCAAAAAGCCACCAAAGTCGGGCTCTATGTACTTTAATTATAAGAAATATTTTTCTATTGTGTTGCTTGCACTAGTTGACGCCAAATCTAAATTTATATGTGTTGATGTTGGAGCATACGGCAGTCAAGGGGATTCTCGTATTTTTAGAGAATCGGCCATGGGCCGTCGCATACATGAAGGTTGCTTTGGAATTCCGGGTTGGAGGCCTCTTCCCAACACTACAGAGCCCATACTACCTGCTGTCATTGTGGCTGATGAGGCATTCGGCCTTTCTGAAAATATAATGAGACCATACAGTGGACAAGGACATAGTTATCAAGAAAAAATCTTCAATTACAGACTAAGTCGTGCAAGACGAGTTGTGGAATGTGCGTTTGGGATAAGTTCAGGAAAATGGCGGGTACTACTAAGTACAATGCAGTTAGATGTTGAAAACTCTATCCAAGTAGTACTTGCATGCTGTGTTCTCCATAACTTTGTAATTTGAAAATGATAGAATATCCACAGATCCTGCACCTCCCAACACCAATCAGAACATTCAATACATGGACCTACGCCCAACAGGCAGAGCAATGACCATTCAAAACTATTTAGCAGAATACTTTTTCACCTGTTGGTAGCGTGCCCTGGCAGGATTTCCATATTTAGTCTGATTGCTAGCTCAAACTTATTTACATTTTTGAAAAATGCTACTGTGGTCCATTCAGTTTAAATAAAGGATTTTTTCTTTGTCCCAATTTTTTATTACATTTATATTATTGAATTTAAGCATGTTACTTTGTTCAACGTTGGTAATTATTTTTTGAGATCATTTCTATGTTACTGTAGTGTAACCATCGATAAACACTTTATATTATGGAGAACGGGCATGAATACTGTAATCTCGTAAAACCTTATGAGATTATAATGTCTTAGATTAAAAAAAGGATGTGATAATTTAACACTTCTCTAAATATAGAGCCCCTAAATATATATAAATAAAACATTTCATTACATTTCAACATAACTACACATATAATATTGATGGACACCAATTCATAATTATCAAATATTATTTCTTTATTCAAAGAAAATTTAAAATATAAAAATGAAATAAAATATAAACTGCATTCTAACAAAAAAGTGCAAACAGTATAAGATTACTTAAAAATGAAACTTTTTACAAACAGTGCAAATAGAACAACAAGAAGTGCAAAAAGATGTGCAAAAGCAATAACTAAAAATATGAACAATAAAGAAAAAAAATACATTAAATTCTAAACATTAAATTATAAATTGTGATATGTCCCATATGTCTCCTGGGAGCTTTCCTCAACGGAGGAAGGATTAGTCATCCTTTGCTGAAGGGGTGGGAGCTGGGACATAACCTGTGGCATAAATGGTGTGGGCACCGTTGATGACATTGCATATCGTCCAGTTGGTCTCTGTGTATGGAAAACGTTAGCTGGAACTCGATGGGTATATGCCGAACTTTGTTGGCCTTGTATGTCCATGAAAGGAGTCTGCATGTTCCCCCCTTGGACAACATTCAGTGGTGGTGGGGGCCGCGACTGCCTTTCAGCGTTAAGACAGGAAACTATGTAACAATATATATTTTCCCTGCATTGTCGCTCGCGGTCTTCAGACAACTGTTCTAGTATAACGTAAAGGCTACGGCAGAATATACTGCGCCCATTGTTTAAGTCCAGGAAAACATCACTCCTATGTCTTTCCTGGCGTAGCTCTTCAACCAAATTTATAATGTTTCTTTCAACCCTGGTCGGTTCCTGGTCTATCTCACGCGACCGACGCCACCTTGGCCTGCTTCTTGCAGGAGATCTACTGCGATCATCCTAGAATAAAATAAAATACATAGTTATTGACATATCAGAATATGGGGTAAAATGAAGCACTTATGCACATGCACATGCATATGCACATGAAG
The DNA here is from genome assembly GCF_037356315.1 of Lithobates pipiens. NCBI lineage: Eukaryota > Metazoa > Chordata > Amphibia > Anura > Ranidae > Lithobates > Lithobates pipiens. Next base: position 24,413,548 of record NW_027507764.1, on the reverse strand, counting down.
CACTTGCACTTATATGACCAAAAGTAATGATGATACATTCTTTTTTTTTTTTTTTTTTTAAATGAGACGATAGGTTGTGTTATACCTGTATTGAAACAACAGGTGTTTCACGGTCGCGTGAGATGGGAACTGTGGACAAACTCCCTTGCGACGTACTTGCCACATCCTCCATTTCAGGTACAATATCCTGATGGACACTGCCCTCATCCTCAGAAATGTTGGATGTTGTCCTTTAAATAATAATGTTTAAGTACAGTTAGACATGTGCACAGTTTAAAATGTTTTTATTTTTTTCTTCACAACCCTAACCCTATCCCCTAACACCGAATCCCCACCCACCAATCTAAAAAAAAACCCTAGACATAACACTAACCCAACTACTCAATACAAACCCTAAGTCTTAAGCCAAAGCCCAAAATTAAACCAAAAACAATCCCTAACCCCGAATTGCTAACCCTAAACCCTAATTGCTAACCCTAACCCCTATTTGCTAACCATAAATAATTGCTAACCCTAACCTCTAATTGCTAACCCTAACCCCTATTCGGTAACCATAACCCCCATTTGCTAACCCTAAACCCTAATTGCTAACCATAACCCCTATTTGGTAAACATAAACCCTAATTGGTAACACTAACCCTAAACCATAATTGCTAACCCTAACCCCCATTAGGTAACCCTAAACCCTATTTGGTAACCCTAACCCCTATTTGGTAACCCTAACCCCTATTTGGTAACCCTAACCCCTATTTGGTAACCCTAACCCCTATTTGGTAACCCTAACCCCTATTTGGTAACCCTAACCCCTATTTGGTAACCCTAACCCCTATTTGGTAACCCTAAACCCTATTTGGTAACCCTAAACCCTATTTGGTAACCCTAAACCCTAATTGCTAACCATAAACCCTAATTGCTGACACTAACCCTAACCCTAAACCTAAATTGCTAACCCTAACCCTAAACCCTAATTGCTAACCCTAAACCCTAATTGCTAACCCTAAACCCTAATTGCTAACCCTAACCCCTATTAGGTAACCATAAACCCTAATTGCTAACCCTAACCCTAAACCCTCATTGCTAACCCTAAACCCTCATTGCTAACCCTAAACCCTCATTGCTAACCCTAAACCCTCATTGCTAACCCTAAACCCTCATTGCTAACCCTAAACCCTCATTGCTAACCCTAAACCCTCATTGCTAACCCTAAACCCTCATTGCTAACCCTAAACCCTCATTGCTAACCCTAAACCCTCATTGCTAACCCTAAACCCTCATTGCTAACCCTAAACCCTCAACCCTAATTGCTGACACTAACCCTAATTGCTAACCCTAAACCCTAATTGCTAACCCTAAACCCTAATTGCTAACCCTAAACCCTATTTGGTAACCATAAACCCTAATTGCTGACACTAACCCTAACCCTAATTGCTGACACTAACCATAACCCTCATTGCTAACCCTAAACCCTCATTGCTAACCCTAAACCCTCATTGCTAACCCTAAACCCTCATTGCTAACCCTAACCATAAACCCTAATTGCTGACACTAACCCTAAACCCTAATTGCTAACCCTAAACCCTAATTGCTAACCCTAAACCCTAATTGCTAACCCTAAACCCTAATTGCTAACCCTAAACCCTAATTGCTAACCCTAAACCCTAATTGCTGACACTAACCCTAACCCCTCATTGCTAACCCTAACCCCTCATTGCTAACCCTAACCCCTCATTGCTAACCCTAACCCCTCATTGCTAACCCTAAACCCTAATTGCTAACCCTAACCATAAACCCTAATTGCTAACCGTAACCCCTATTTGGTAACCCTAAACCCGAATTACTAACCCTAACCATAAACCCTAACTGCTAACCCTAACCCCTATTTGCTAACCACTAACCCTAATTGCTAACCCTAAACCCTAATTGCTAACCGTAACCCCTATTTGGTAACCCTAATCCTTATTTGATAACCCTCAGCACTACCCCTACCCCATTAGCATGATACTAACCACAGGACCTAATCAGAACCCCTAACCCCTTAACCTTGACCTTAGCTATAACCAATGCCCTAGCCTTACTGTCACCCTTAAGCACTAACCCCTAACATAACTCTTAATGGATGGGAGATGGAGAGAAAGGAGGAAATGGAGGAGAGGTGTAGGAAGAAAGAAGGGGGGAGGGAGAGGGGACTAGAGGGAGTGAGTGTTAGAGAAGAGCAGAGGGAGAGAGGGAGGTGGAGAGGCAGTGAGTGAACTAGAAAGGGAGGAGGGAGTGAGAGAGGGGGAGAGGGAGTAGAACAGCAGAGGGAGAGAGGGAGGTGGAGAGGCAGTGAGTGAAATAAAAATGGAGGAGGGAGTGAGAGAGGCAGAGTGAGAGAGAATATGAGAAGAGGAGGGGGTTAAGAGAATGGAGGGAGATGGAGAGGGACAGTGGGTTGAGATGCATACATAAATACATACATACATACATACATGCATACAAAACAAAATAATTTAACAATTAAATTTAATATATTAACGGATAATATATTATCCAGTCAAAAATTACTCTTCAAAAAAAATAATTTATAAATGTATTATCTATTTTAAACCAAAAAAATAGAGAAAATTATATAAAAAATATACCAAAAAAATTATAATAAAAAAAATTAAAATATAAATAACATATATTAAAATAAAAAAATAAGAATTTATATCACAAGTTGAAATTTAAAAAATGTTACTTTAAAAAAAAAATTAATGTTAAAAAATATAAATTGATAAATAAATTTAAGTTTACTTACGCTCTTGAAATTAGACTGTCCCTCAAAAAAGACAGTTGGTTGGTCAAGGGGTGTGCTTTGTAGGAGGATTGGGCTCCACTGCGTTGAGACTCTTTTTCTTTTTTGAGATCTCTCCTAACTCTGTCCGACAAAGATCTCCACCTCTTTTGAAATGATGCCACTGTGCAATGATTAAAAATCAACTTAAAAAACTGAAAATACAAATTAACATACCCCAAAATTTTGACCAAATATATATTGAACTTACCTCTACTTTCTTGCTGGGATCTAGAGAGGTCTTCCCAGTTTGGGGTCAACTCGTTGGCAACATTTTCCCATGTTCTTTGCTTTGCTATTCTGTCAGAATGCAATTCATGGGATTTGTCCCATAATTGCACATGGTTCTGAATCACTTTGATTAAATGGTTTTGGGTAACATCAGACGTCATGTTGAGAGATGTGTCTTCCAAGATGGTCAAGTTGCTAGTCACAATCCAAGGTGTGGACAAGCCTCGCTTGGGGGAAGGGGGGTGGCTTGTGGAAAAAAGTTTCAGTTTCATGAAGGATGGGTGTTCAACATGGAAACATGGTGGGGGAGGGGGGCTGAATAGACATTAGTATGCAGGTTTTTCTATGTGTAAAAAAGACAATGCTATGGTTTGGCCAGACTAGGTGGAGTCACTGATTAGATTAGAAATTGGATGAGTGTTTGGGGCAAAGAAGTGGAGGAATTCCTCATTGTCCAAGCTACTGGAAACACTAGAGATATTATGGGATTGTGTCACAAAGTAAATACGCTCTATGAATTATATAAAATAATTACAACTTTTTTTAAAGATTTTTTATTGTTTTCTATGAGTTTCAATCATATTTCTGAATTTTCAGGTACAAAAAATTGGGTTCCTTTAAAAACGCATATAAACGCAAACGCGGGTGCCGCGTTTAGCCGCGTTTTGCGTCTGAAACGTGGACATTTTTGCATCTGAACCCATTTTTTTGCTTCTGGAAAAACGAGATTAAACGCAACTGCATAAAAAAGGAAAAAAACGAGACTGTGTGCATGGACACATAGGATAACATTGAATGAGTTCAGGGGCAGTTGAAAAAACTGTCCAACTGCATCTGAACGCGCGTTTAACTGCGTCTCGTGTGCATGAGGCCTTACAGTTTTAGTTTTGTACAGTACGGCATTACGAGGTTGGCGCAGGGCTTTATTAAACACAGTTTTGCTATAGCCTCTAGCTTTTAAACGGTCACGGAGAAGGTTAGCCTGTAATTTAAAGTCAGTGGTAAGTGTACAATTGCGTCTTAGTCTTAGATATTGTGCATACGGAATGCTTCAAATTAGAGGAGTTGGATGGGCACCATCAGCGTGTAGGAGCGTATTACCCGCTGTATCCTTCCTAAACAAGGTAGACGAGATATAACCAGTGTCATCCTTGTTGATCACAAGATCCAAAAAGGTGACATTGGAAGAGTCACTTGAAACTGTAAATTTTAAATTAAAAGCATTTCTGTTCAGGTTATCAATGAATGTATTTAGAGAGGTTGGGGTCCCCAACCATATGATGAAAATATCATCAATAAAGTGTAACCAACATAGAACCTGATCCGTGAATCTAGTTAATGCATCATCAGAAAAAAATGCTTGTTCCCACCCCCCCCAGGTACAGGTTAGCATAGGCCGGCGCACAGCAAGTGCCCATGGCCACCCCCTGCACCTGGAGGAAGTGGGAATCTTTGAAAACATAACAGTTACTAGTCAATACAAATTTAAGGAGGTCAAGAATAAATTCACAGTATTCCCATTTGTGTTGATCCTGTTCACAAAGGAAGGTCCGTACAGTCCCGATGTCCTGCTCGTGAGGGATGCTTGAATACAATGCTTCTACATCCAAAGTCACGAGCAGAGCATCGGGAGGCACGACCATACCCTCGATCTGTTTTAATAAATCCACTGTATCTTTTATAAAAGATGGCAATGCCATAACATGTGGCATTAGGATAGAGTCGATTAAACGACTCGCCTTCTCTGTGAGGGAACCAATACCTGACACTATAGGTCTACCAGGAGGTTTAGTTGAGTGTTTGTATCTTAGGTAACGCATAAAACGTCGCCAGACGTGGATTTTTAACATTTAAGTAATTATAGAGATCCTGGTTGATGAGGCCTTGTTGATAGGCCCCTCCAATAATGGCCAAATACTCCTTCCTATAGTTCTCAATCTTAATGGCATTAATACGTTCATACCAATCACGGTTGCGTAAGATATTCATCACCATTGTCTCATAGAATTGCTTGGTCATCAGAACAACATTGCCTCCCTTATCAGAGGCCTTAATTTCCAAATCTGGCTATTTCTTGAGAGTTTGAATGGCTTGCAGTTGGGAGGGTGATAGATTATTGGGTTTCGGATCAAGATTAAGGCTCTTGATTTCACTAATGGTTCCCATTAGAAAGGCCCAGATATTTGAATTAGTCATTAGATCTGTGAAACGTTGTGACTTGGGTTTGAATTGTTTTGGTGTGTGGCACCTAAAAGCTGTCACACCACCAGGATCAGTCAATTGACCAGTAGATTCAGTATTCGGCTCAATTTCTTCCAGTAATAGCATTAAATCTCGGAGGGCTCGAAAGTCCTCCATGGTATAGTTTTTGACTTGCTCAGAAATATTCTTGTCTTGCAAAGATTGTTGTCGATCCTTATCAAATAAAAATGTATAGGTCAGATTACGGGAGAAAAGGTAAAGATCTTTTATAATTTCATACTTGTCCATTTCCATTGACGGACAGAAACTGAGGCCTAGCCGAAGAACATCAATCTCATCTTTATTTAAAATGTATGGTGTAAGATTAATGACGTTTAAATCAGATCTTATATTGGGAGGAGAGTGTTGGAGGGTGTGTGAAAATTTAGGGTAGAATTAGATGTGCAGGGAGCAATATCTGCATCTAAAGTGCTCTGACGTGTGCAGGATTGTAGTTGAGAAGATGGAGTGGCATTGCCAAATGAAGTAACTGATAAATTCAATCTATTATTATTATTATTATCAGTTATGTATTCCTTTGTCTAGTCCCTATAGTTTAGCTAGTCTATCTATACGCCAAGCACATGCTATTGTTAATATCACAATACTACCACCATTGGCTATGAAATCAATACACGGTCTAAGATCAATTACATTTCATTTATTTCCCACGGAAATAAGAAAGCGTGCATAAAGTATCAATAGAAGTTACAATAATACATAGCATACAATCCGAATACAATATAAGCCTTATACTTATCCGACCCTCGTGACTGGACCTCCTGATGGAATCAGAGGCCGAACTCATTGTTGCAACCCTTTTCGATAAACATACCTCAGCCATACTACACCCCATAGTCCACCCTACTTTGCCTGTGGACCAATCAGCGTCTCTGGGGCGTCTCCTCCCCCAGGCTAACCACCTCGGACAGTCCTGCCATACTTGGCCTCTGGGGGGCAGTGTCTGCCCATGAATTACAACTGCTCCGACAGGGTTCCCATCTTGTGGTTCGATCTCGGACGCCCCTCCGGTTCATTAATTATCTTCTTTGTCCTTAGAGACAGACTGGCGCCATACTGTCTTTGAAGCTCAGTACACTCCAGGTGGGCTGAATAGAACTCATTCTGCTATTCAGATTGTGTTTTGGTGTCACATTCCTTTTATCCTTTAAACATGTGGGACTGCAAGTATCAATATGGCTGAGTTCGGCTGTACAAACAGCTGTGTAGAACTTTATATGCATAACATTAATTCTTGTTTGATTCCAACAAATCCCGCTTTGCGCCTAAAAGGTGCATACCACCCTTCTTTAGACACGGCTCCTATTGAACAGTCCATAACTGTCTTAACGTGTGTAGTTCCCCAACATGTGCTTCCGAACCAGTCCCTGTGGCACAGTCCTTAGCTTGTGTAACGCGTGGTTGTTTTCAACGAGTGCTCCAGAGACATCTCTCATGGAACAGTACACAATTGTCTTACCACGCTATGCTTTCAACATGTGCAGAAACAGGCCCTATGGAGCAGTCCATAATTGTTTTACCATGTGATGTTTCCCAACACGTGCCGCTTTGCCACTGAGTGACACATCTCCACCATTCTTCAGCGACAGCTTCCATGTCACCATTCTGTATCTTGGGTATCTTCAGGACCGCAGCACAGGCAAGGGGTGTCCGTTCATTCACCATTCACCAGCACCCATTCAGCAACATATCACCCAGCTTTCAGACCCAGAGTCACGAGGAGGGCCTTTCGCCCATGTTTTTAACCTAAAACACACCTTTATCACACTACGCCATGACATAAATCAACCCATTAACCTAATATACATATATACATAGGACCCCTCAAATTGCGTATCCCGCTCCCCACCTCCTATACGTCCTTGCCGTAACTACGGGTCGGGATTAGGCAGGCTTGCTCGCAGCTGCGTTGCAGGGCTCTGACTTTGACAGCAACGTCTCCAATTTGTCCACAGAGAGCTTACCGTCAAATCGTCCCTCAACTTGCATAGACAAATGGGAGACCCTTCTAGATAAATATCGCTTAACTACACACATAAATTTACAACAATTTCCAAACCCACACAATTCCACCCCTGTGCCTGGATTTCAGAGATCATGCCCATGGTATACCATGCACCTCTACCTATGGTTAGGTTCAAGGAACCCTCTAGTTCCATGACTAACACTACACCGGTATTCTTTAGGACAAAGAAACAAACTCGCCTATCTCCTAAATAATACCTGGGTGCCTCCTTCCCAGCAATGATCTCTCCATCCAGAACACAGAGAGAAATAACTTCCCAACATTACTCGTTCATCCCCACGTATTGACCTGGCATACAAAGGACATCATTGTCATGCTTCCGACAAAGGGAAATATCCACCTGCCTCCAGCGTTCATCTTCTCTGATCACATGTGTTATATAGCCTCAAATGCAACAAGATAGAATCCCCAGTCAGTAAGCCCATTGATGCCACCAAATATACAGACCGAGTCTGCACTTCTGTATATGAGAACATACCGAATAACACCTTTCACAATCCAACTTAGTACAGCCCATACAGGCATTCGACCACTACTTTGGATTAGTGTAAGCAACGTGTTTTGGCAAAATATTACTAAGTGGTGATGTTAACTCATCAGGCCACTGCCCCTCATACAGAGACGGTACAATCAGCTTGATGTTGGCTGATATTTCCACCTGCCACAGAGTGCGCGCCAGAGCCAATGACAGGTTTCTGTCCTCTCTACCAACCTCTCAACGTGGTTTACAAAATCCGGAGCCATTCTAACCTTAGTGTTTCTGTGACTTCATTGAATGTTATCAAGGATGCCACCAATCTCCCAGGGTAATAAAGTCATGCTCCTTCTCTGAAGCTATGGCTGTGAGTTTGTTCCTTGGGAGGCTGATGTACCCTGCATTAACACCCATCCCAGCTATTGCCCCCCCCCCCCAATATAGTGCTGAATACATCCCTCCTCTTTCAGGTTACTCCTCAGAAATAAGCATCCTGCATGGACTTGATCGCATCTCTGGGAGTAAGTCACTGGTACAATGACCGCACTTGATTCAGTGTATACTCAGCACATATAGGGTGATAGGTTTTTGTCAACCACCGTGAGCTGTTGCAGCGCCATATGGTGAAGTCATATGGTACCCTGGTAGCCAGCGTTTGTTCCCTTAATTTTAACAGAGCATGCTCCTGTGTGTATTTACTGGCATTATCTGTGCAGGGTTTCAACCTCACAGGTGAGACATCGACCGGGCGTATCTTCCCCATGTCTAGTTCTGGTGTCCCGCATGTCCAGTAACCAAAAGCTTCTCTCTAGAACCGCTAGGATTGAGACACCACCCCTACGAGGAAGTTTTCACCCCATTGATGTGTCACCTGGCACCCTTTAGTCTGACCAACAGCTACCTTATTATGCATAAGTGCCAGCCTGCCTCCTGGGTACCTGCACCATATTAACTCCATTACATCAATACATGTCATACATTAAAACCTTTCTTCTTTCAATTCCTCCTTCCAACAAAAAACACATATTTTACATTTTCATGTTTTGACGGATTGGATGTGTCATAATTCTTCCCCAACCTCCAACCCATTGCACATGTATAAATAACATGTTTGCATTCATCAGGAGAGACTTCAGCAAAAATATTTCACAAGCTCTGTTGTTTGAGTCAGCACTCGCACCACATTGTCCATAAGAAAAAAAACAAGTATAATCTGAATCTTTCAAGTTTTTCCTTTTTTCCTCTCCTGATGTTTATCAGAACAAATTTGTGGCATGGTGTGGCACAGACAAACTGCCAACCAGATGATCATCTGTCATCCATGTTCCAGAAGCCTCTCCAATTCTCGCCCCACTTGGATTCTGGAAGTGAAAAACACGAGCAGTATCAAATTCTTATCCACAATATCTGCTCGCTTACCATGTTGACTTATAGTTCCCTCCTTGGAGCCCAGGACCTCAGTATTCCTGGCTTCTGCAGCTCTGACCAAACTATCCAAACAACCATGATCTCTTTAGGCTGAACCCACTGTAAAATGGATCCCCATGGTATGATCAAAAATGTTTAAAACTGAACGTCAGTGTTGCTTCTCAAAAACTTCAAATTTTACAAGCTACAAAGACAATGCATCTATCTGTAGCTTTACAATGTATGCACTACCCCCTTTCCGGTGACTGGTTCTAACTGAGAGCATTGTCAATTCCCCCCCTTTCAGGTGGATTAGATCTACTACTTTTCCACCTGAATAAAAATATAACTAATATAGAGGACTAAACCAATATCAAACAAAAAATTTTGAGAAAAAAATGAAATAAAGAAAAAAAAAAAGAAAAAAAATGTAAAAAAAATTTAAAATCTGGCCATGATCACACAAATAACATGACAAGACAACGACCATACAACAATGACAAACACTCAACTTTTAGTTGACAACCATGGACTTTTCTCCTGAAAAGAGTGCTCATTCCGAACTGAAATACAATTAGTTAATGGGGAAAACAAAAAAACAAAACAAAGCATATGTATCTCATCACAACATTGTAGCTTCATTTTATATCTTTTTAGTACTATTTATTTTTCATTGTTTGCAAACAATTACTAACTAATGAGCTCATGGTACCATGTGATAATCGATTATGCATTTACAATAACCTAACCCCTGTTCTGCTATATTTTTCCCACTGTTGTTCTCACTTTGAGAGACCTGCAAACAAATACAAATGTCCATATCCGAACCAGTTTAACTTCTTCCCTGGTCTCTGGAAAAGGAACACACAGACAGTGATTACACACAATTCTTATGTTAAGCAGCAGTATTGGATATTACTCAGGAAAAGTTTACAAAGACTGAAAATAAGAGAAGAGTAAAGAAACAAAAAAAAATACTCATAACAGAAACATCTTTTAACCACAAAAAAAACACAATATCAATTCAGAGGTTTTATCCCTGAAAGTACAAAACAAAAAAACAAAAAACAAAAAATGTATATCTATATCAAGGTCCTCTATCATATTCTGAACCTGAAACTTACATCAAACCTTTTTCATAGCAGGGAAACATTGACCAGAATATTCTTACCATACCTGCAGCTCACCTAGTTCTGCTAACATTGTTTCCCCCAGTGCTATATTTGAGTAACCATGCGTCTACCTCCATTTTGACTCTACGCAACTGTCCTACATATTGCTTTTTAGTTTGTAGACCCCGCATTTGCGTTTTACACGGGAAATGGGTTTGATTACTTTGGGTTCCATGCTTTGGATGGCTACCCCACCTGGCTGAATAACACACATGAAGCCTTGGGGTCTTTTTTGGGTATAATTTCCTTTCGATATCATTATTCGCCGCCCGACAATATTTTGAAATGTGACCCCCCTTTTTACACAAAAAACATTTTAGTTCTGGTTTCCCTGCATAGGCCATTTTTTGAGCATATGGCGCTGGAAACCCACATTGCTGGATAATATTACTGCGATTGGAATGAACAGACTTTACACTTTCGTTGTCTGAGGAGTCATCAGAAGTTTCAACTCCTGAATCAATTTCAAGTGCAGTTATTCCACCTTTATTTGCCTCTTCCATATCGATTCCCATCACAGTACTATCATTTGCAGTGATAATAGCATACAGGTTTTCTTCAGGTTTCACTCCTAGCTTTTCTGTACACTGAGCATGTGCGGAGGGTACCTCCACCATTGCACACTTGGAGGATAATTCCATTATGGCTGCTTGTCCCTTAAGAATTGTGATAACCTGCAAATTATCAGCCTCCCTTTGATTCAAAGAGGCAATGCAACTTTCTCTTAATTTGCACGTTTGTTCTAATTCATCTAATCTCTGTTGCAATACACATTTTCTCAGTCACTAATTGTTTAATCCGACTACGAGCATCTGCATCAGCCTTTTCAATCTCCATTAATATATCTCTTACCTGTTCCATCACTTTTTCTCTATCAGCAAACCATTTTAATTCTTTTTGTTCCGCAATTTCTATCATTCTCATTAACATGCATAAGGCATTGGCCATTCTCTATTTCCTGCCTTTTTTTGATTTATTACTCATGAGATTGTTATGTGTATTACAGTGTCTCAAAAGTTCCCCAAATTGATACGTTAACTTGCTCTCGTGAGTAAGTTGAAATCTAATACCACCATGCTTGCTAATGAAACCTTCAATGGCTTCCATTGATATGCTAATTAGCCTACCCACACTAAAGTTGTTCCACCAGTTGCTTAGACAATAGACAGAGACAAACAAATGGACAACCCCCTCTAGTCCAATCAACAAACAAAAAAATGACTTCTACAGTGACTTGTGGTTCTACAGCATACAAGACACAAGGCAAACTCGTAATGCCTTAGTCTTCTATTGGACCAGAGCTATTTCACTCTCACGTGGGTAGAAATAATAACCTATATTTCCCCCACTTTTTTCTTTTTCCTCAAAGATGTATGGTCATTCCTGTCAATCTCTAACCAACACTTTGCATTAGCAATACACTAAACAAACAGATACCAAGCACACACAAAGACACAGATGAAGCTGTTTAGAAGTTAGCTTTCCTGTAGTCCCACTCCAAATAAAAAAAAAACACCACAAAAAAACCCGCAAAAAAGCAAATACAAATCCGTTTACCCACGAATTTCTTTAGGAGAACACACTCTTATTCAATGCCCTCCTCTCCGATAGCAGGCCATAGGGAATTTCTATTGGGACCGAGAGCTTTGCCACACTCACGTGGATATTTCCACTTTTCCCTCAAAATTGTGTGGTTTATCCTGTCAATCTGCGGTTATATCACATAACCAGGGATGATCAGTCCCTATCTCGCCAGTGCGCCAATTTGCCCTCTGGTTACAGGTCTGCAGCAAACACAACAATAACGTACATATACATATATATATATCAGTCACAGTTCTCACCAGATTTTACGCGTCCGTTTCTACCAGTGAAATATCTCACAGAATCTTCCTGCTCATCCAAGCGTGGTTTCAGAATTCGCGAGCCAGCGCCAATCTTGTCCACATTAGAGATGACTTTCAGTTCTGGGTGTCTTTGAGGATCTGTGCTTACAAGGACTCAGAAACAAAAATACATTCGATTTTTGAGGATTCCTGTGTAAAAATATGTTTTACACGCCGTTCTGGGGTGCCAAATGAAATAACTGATCAATTCAATCTATTATTATCAGTTATGTATTCCTTTGTCTAGTCCCTATAGTTTAGCTAGTCTATCTATACACCAAGCACATGCTATCATTAATATCACAATACTACCACCATTGGCTATGAAATCAATACACGGTCTAAGATCAATTAAATCTCATTTATTTCCCACGGAAATAAGAAAGCGTGCATAAAGTATCAATAGAAGTTACAATAATACATAGCATACAATCAGAATACAATATAAGCCTTATACTTATCCGACCCTCGTGACTGGACCTCCTGATGGAATCAGAGGCCGAACTCATTGTTGCAACCCTTTTTTGATAAACATACCTCAGCCATACCACACCCCATAGTCCACCCTACTTTGCCTGTGGACCAATCAGCGTCTCTGGGGCGTCTCCTCCTCCAGGCTAACCACCTCGGACAGTCCTGCCATACTTGGCCTCTGGGGGGCAGTGTCTGCCCATGAATTGCAACTGCTCTGACTGGGTTCCCATCTTGTGGTTCGATCTCGGACCCCCCCCCCCCCCGTTCATTAATTATCTTCTTTGTCCTTACAGACAGACCGGCGACATACTGTCTTTGAAGCTCAGTACTTCAGGCTGAATAGAACTCATTCTGCTATTCAGATTGTGTTTTGGTGCCACATTCCTTTATCCTTTAAACATGTGGGACTGCAAGTATCAATATGGCTGAGTTCGGCTGTACAAACTGCTGTGTAGAACTTTATATGTATAACATTAATTCTTGTCGATTCCAACACCAAGTGAATTGCCCGTCGGCATATGATCAATCAAATTTGGGCCTATGCCCGTTGAAGTCAACCGGTTCCCATTATTTTCTATTGAAGTGTGAGGGACTGATGAAATGTGAGATTGTGTTTGTGTGTACAAAATTTGAATGGCTTGCAGGGCAGTAGCCCCCAAATATTTGCCCTGGGGGCCTGTGATGCCACCTTGTGGCTGTTGGTGGTCTTGTGAAAGTCTGTGATTATAAGAGTTGTATCTGTAGTCGGGGGGCGTCTCTTAAAGGGTGTGTGGGGAACCCCCCCCCCCAAAATCCCATTTGCGTGTACCAGTGTGATTGTGATGTCCTTGCGGATTCCGTTTCCGAGATGTGACTTGTGAGGGAAACAGTGTCGAATCAGACTGTGTCCTCATCTGTAGTAGAATAAACATTGCTTTTGGCTCTGAATGTACGAGCATTTGGTCTAGAATAACTAGATTGATTCATGGGCTGCCACCTATAGGCGAAGCCCTCAGTAAAGGCAAGTCTATCTTTAGTCAATTTCTGTTGTTTTTTAAAAATAATATCCTTAGTAATTTTTGTCAGTCTTTTACCTCTTGCCACCTTTTTAAATAGAGTGCATGGGTTTGCATTCGCTCTTTCGTTGATTGTAATAGCAGAATATCCTGATCTAATGAGTTTAATTCTCGTTGGTAGTGCAAAATTAGTAATGTCAATAAATTTAAGCTACAGGATGTAAGTATGCTTTCCCATGCAGCCCTAAATTCAGGTGAAACACTTTGAAATGAGGGGTAGACCTGTACTCTTAAGCCCAAAGGGCTAATGTTTTCCCGAACATATTTATTCAGAAACTCTATATGCCAATATAAATTTGCTTTCTTTTTTAATAGCCGCTTCATCTTTGCCATATATTGATTGATATCAGATTCTTGCTCCGTGTCAACATTGCAAGCAGTCTGTATTTCTGACATGTAGCCAGTCCAAGCCGTCCCTACAAAATCCATAATTACCACCAAGAATAACTAGTAGGCTTGATAAGCTGATGATTGATGTACAGTTTTAAATCATTTCAATTAAAATAAAAAAATAAATATGTTGACCACTAATATGTAGTGATTAACTTTGAACTATGCACATCTGTATGCAGTTCCACCCATAATGCTTCAGACTCCTCACACTCTCCATTCACCAGGTCCTCTTTCTCGCTGACTTTGAGATCACTTCTCACATACAGACCGACCCCTCCACCTTTCCTTTTTTACTCTGTCTCTCCGAAAGAGTGCATAGCCAGGAATATTAATAGCCCAGTTATGTGAGGAATGAAGCCAAGTTTCAGCAATACCGATTATATCATAGCTCTCCTGATGCACCAGAGCTTCCAACTCGCCTATTTTGCTTGGCAGACTAATGGCATTGGTGAACAAATATTTTAATGCATATATTTTGACCGGTCACATACTATCCTCTTGGGTGTTCTTAGAATACAACTAGGACTTGCTACTATACTTAACTTGGGTTTATGTGCTTTGGTTACCCTACCACTAATTCCCCTAATATTACCCTCTGGAATATCCTCCTCCAGTGGCGGCTTGGTCCATAGGGGGCGCTCAGGCACCGCTCCCCCCCCCACCCAAGCTGTTTGGAAAAAAAACTGAAAAAGTGTCAATTTAAGTGTGGCCAGGCGCCGGACATGCGGCGGCCTATGGGAAACTTCCCAGTCTGCAATCAGCTGATTGCAGGCTGGGAAGCTGATTTGCCCGTGTTTAGAGCGTGAGCAGGGCGCAAGGTTGTGCGCCTGCATACTCTACCACTTTACTGGGATTCGTCAATATGCCCTACTATAGGCATGGGATTAGTGCGGTGGGGACCGGAGGAGAGGACAATGGGTGGTCCTGTTTGCATCACTGTGGTGGGTGGAGTCGACTGGGAGTGCAGTGGATTCGGTGAGAAGCGCAGCATTGAAGGTATGTTCTGGCTGTAGCACTGCTGGCCCCAGAGACACACTTATATGGAGTCTACCGAGAAGGAGCGGAAGCGATAGAGGATGGGATAAGTGCAGACCGGCTGTCATCCCCTTACTGTGCTGCTGCTAAGAAATGCCCACAGCCAGGGAACTCTGCATTTGTTACACCTCCTCTGCTTGCCACCACTGCCCTGTCACTGTGCTGCTGGTATGAGAGAGTGGGCTGCAGAGATGGAAGCCAGCTCTCCACTCGCTGTGGCCTGACCCCCTCCCCCTCCCCTTGCTGCAGATAAGTGGCAAGCATTGGATCTGTGTAAACTCCGTTCACTCTCTGCTCTCCCCCACCCTCCGAGTCCTGGCAGTTCAGAATCTAATCAAATGAGAGCATAAAAGAGGAAGAGAGGGGTGGCAGAGAGGACTTGCATGCAGACAAGGAGGATTGAGAATGGTAGTCCTTACAGGAGCACTGCAATATATGTGTCTATGAAGGTTAATGTGTGCTGGACTTAGTCTGGGCCTGTCTGCTTGCACCAGAGTGAGGACTAGTGATGGACAAGCTTCCGACGGGACATTTTGCGGACCGCGAACGTGGCCGATAGTTCGCGAACCGGAACGTTCGCGGCGGGCCCCATTGACTTCAATGGGAGGCAAATTTCGCAAACCTATAGGTCAAATTTTCAGCCATAAAATAATTATTAGCTGTGCAAACATAGTCCCACCACATGGCCAATGACATAACACATGTATGAGGTGAATCTGGGATCGACAACTACAAGCATTGTTTTTTTTATATGGGAAATTGTTGTGACAATTCAGGACTGTGGAGCGCATGAAGGCAATGGAGGAGAGGGAAGGTCAGGGACCAGGGTAGGCAAAGAAGAGGGTGCAGGAGATGATCACCAGCAGCGTGACATAAAGCAATGACACCTGCACCGTGATAGTCATTTGACAACAGCACCGTGATAGAGAGCACTGAGATCAGCAGCGTGACATAAATCACTCACACCAGCACTGTGATATACAGCACTGACAGCAGCACCGTGATAGAGAGCACTGACATCAGCAGCGTGACATACAGCAATGACACCAGCACCGTGATATACAGCACTGACAGCAGCACCGTGATATACAGCACTGACAGCAGCACCGTGATATACAGCACTGACAGCAGCATCGTGATATACAGCACTGACAGCAGCACCGTGATATACAGCACTGACAGCAGCACCGTGATATACAGCACTGACAGCAGCACCGTGATATACAGCACTGACAGCAGCACCGTGATATACAGCACTGACAGCAGCACCGTGATATACAGCACTGACAGCAGCACCGTGATATACAGCACTGACATCAGCACCGTGATATACAGCACTGACAGCAGCACCGTGATATACAGCACTGACAGCAGCACCGTGATATACAGCACTGACAGCAGCACCGTGATATACAGCACTGACAGCAGCACCGTGATATACAGCACTGACAGCAGCACCGTGATATACAGCACTGACAGCAGCACCGTGATATACAGCACTGACACCTGCACCGTAAGCAGCCCCAGGAGGAAGTCAGCATAGCACAGGGATGGTGTGATCCCCTCATAATAAGCAGCCCCAGGAGTAAGTCAGCACAGGGATGGTGTGATCCCCTCATAATAAGCAGCCCCAGGAGTAAGTCAGCACAGCACAGGGATGGTGTGAGCCCCTCATAATAAGCAGCCCCAGGAGTAAGTCAGCACAGCACAGGGATGGTGTGAGCCCCTCATAATAAGCAGCCCCAGGAGTAAATCAGCACAGCACAGGGATGGTGTGAGCCCCTCATAAGCAGCCCCAGTAGAAATATGACACCGCTCAACCTCTTCAAAGAGGAGGGTAGGGGCATATAGTACGGTGTGCTTTTTTTGGACAAGGAAGTGAGCCAAATGAAGAAAGAAGGTCTGTGTGCTTGATTAAAAAAATTGTTTATAGACATATACATGGTCTACTGGTCACATGTGTTGAATTCCTCCGAGATCCATGCCTCATTCATTTTTAGAAATGTGAGGTAGTTAACACTGTCGTGAGCTAGGCGAGTACGCTTATCGGTCACGATCCCCCCTGCTGCGCTGAACGTCCTTTCGGACAGGACACTGGATGAGGGGCAAGCCAACAGTTCGATTGCAAATTGGGCAAGCTCTGGCCAGAGGTCAAGCCTGCCCACCCAGTAGTCCAGGGGTTCATCACTCCTCAGAGCGTCCACATCGGCCGTTAACCCAATGTAGTCGGACACCTGACGGTCTAGGCGTTCCCTGATGCTGGATCCGGATGACACCTGTCGATGGGTCGGCTGAAAGAATAACCTCATATCCGAAGTCACCAACACATCTTCAAACTGGCCTCTTCTTGCAGGCGCTGTTGGATTGGTACCCGCAACTCCTTCTCTGGGAGTGGGAATTGCTCCTCTGCCAGCGCACGCAAAAGCAGAATGCAGCATTTCTCGAAGCAAGGCCTGGAAGTGCTGCATTCTGACAGCCCTCTGCGACGGCGGTAACATTTCCGCCATTTTATGTTTGTACCGGGGGTCTAAGTACGTTGCCACCCAGTACTGGTCCTTGACCCTTATGCTTTTTATACGGAGGTCCCTATTAAAACACTAGAGCATGAAAGCCCCCATTTGCACTAAAGTGGAAGCGGTGTGGTGGCCTGGCTCCTGCTCATCATCCAGGATAATGTCGTCCTCTTCATTCTCCTCTCCCCATCCACGCACAACAGGGATCCCAGAAAGGTTTAAAGCATGCTCTTCTTGCTCCTCCTCATCCGCCCCGGCACCATCCTCCTCTGACTCCTCTTCAGACTCCTGTTGTTGACTTGTCTCAGAGTAGCCCCCCCTGGGAATTCATCCAGCATTCCGACTTTCTCATCTTCCCGCTCCTGCTCCTCCACAGCTTGATCAATGACGCAACGCAATGCACGCTCCATAAAGAAGGCATAAGGTACCATGTAATAGAGAAAGAGACGGTGCCCTCTAAGTGCAGCAATAAAGTTGCTCAAATTTATTAAAAATGGTTAAAAAACTCTCACATTAAATTAGTGGTGTACAGGGATATAATGTTTCATCCGTATGTCCATGGGGGCGACTCGCAGGGCTGTAAGGCAAGGTTTCAGGCATCTGACTTTTTGACCGATGGTTGGTGTTTTGGTCTATTCCATGTATTTCCTTGGAATGGTCAGAGCAATCGGGGTAGTGCTGGTAGCTGTGGTGCCTTTGGTCCGGTGTTCAGGGAGTCGGTGTCCTCAGGAGACGGGCTGGGCAAAGCGGCGCTTCAGAGCATGCATGCTCCTTCATCAGGCTTAAGGTACCATGTCACTGATGGCGCCATGGCTGCGACTGACCAGTTTGATCTCCTCAAATGGCCGCAGAAGTCTGCATGCATCGCACATGAGCAGCCACTGGCGCGGTGAAAAAAACCCAGCTCCCCAGAAACGTTTCTGCCGCAGAGTTAATACAGGTAGATGTTAACTGCACGTTTCTGCTGGAGCAGCCTATCAAGCATATAGAAGGTTGAGTTCCATCACGTCGGGCAATCTCAAATAAGACGTCTGACCGGCAGATTGTGTCGCCGCTGTATGTCAGCAAGGCGAGCCATGGCCGTGTAAGATCTTCTGAAATGGGCCGAGATTTTCCTTGCCTGCCGCAAGATGTCCTGGACCCCAGGGTATTTGACAAGGAATCGCTGCACGACCAAGTTTAAGACGTGTGCCATGCATGGCACGTGCGTGATTTTGCCCTGTTTCAATGCGCTAAGCAGATTGGCACCGTTGTCGCACACCACTTTACCAACTATCAAATTGAGCGGTGTTAGCCACTGATCTGCCTGTGAACGCAAAGCTGAAAGGAGTGCCGGGCCAGTGTGGCTCTTGGCTCTTGGAATAGACTCTGGGGAGCTTGGGCGGTGCAGCGGAAGGCGCTAGCAGCGGAAAAGGAGGAGTCAGCTGAGGAGGAGAGGGAGGAGGATGGAGGAGGAGAAGAGTCAGGCCTGCATGCAATCCGTGGCGGTAAAACCAAATCCACACGGGTGCCACGGGTTACATGCTTGACGGCCGTCAGAAGGTTCACCCAGTGGGCAGTAAAAGTGATATACCTTCCCTGCCCGTGTTTGCTAGACCACGTGTCTGTGGTCAGATGTATCTTGGCACCGACACTGTGTGCCAGAGATACACTCACTTGCTGAACATGGCCATATAGCTCTGGGATGCCCTTCTCTGAGAAATACTTCCTTCCTGGGACCTTCCATTGTGGGTGTTCCAATGGCCACACATTTGCGAAAGGCCTCCGAGTCCACCAGTTTATATGGCAGTAGTTTTTTTTTACGCTCGAACATTAGGCCCACGGAAGCCTGCCTTTTTGCAGAAAAACGTGAGCTTGGCGTGATGGAAGGTGGAGTGGAGGACAATTGTGAGGAGAGAGGAGAAGGAGAAGTAGAAGACGAGGCTGGACGGTGAGAGCCTGCAGTGTGGCTTTGTGTGTTCCGTTGCTCCCACTCGGCTCGGTGATGGCTGCCCATGTGCCTTCTTAAGGCGGTCGTCCCTAGGTGAGTGTTGGGCTTACCGCGACTAATGCGTTGACTGCAAAGATTGCAGATGGCAAAGCTATTGTCAGCAGCGGACACGTTAAAAAAGCCCACACTGCGGAGCCATGTGCCGGTGTCCTGGGAGCGCCAGATGTGACCGTACATGGTCGATGACTCGCTCCTGATACATTTGCAGTCTGCTTTGTCCCTCCTGTGCAATGTAAGTTATTCCTGCTTCTCCTCCCTATCTGCTGGTCCATATCTCCCTCTGAACTCACCTCCTCTTCCTCTCTTGTGGGCACCCACGTGACATCACTAGACACGTCATCATCAACGTCACCTTCCCCACCGCTATAAGTAGAGATCTCGGAGTAGGCAGCAACACCGGGGACCAACCTCCTCCTTGGGCTGATCTAGGTACTGTCGTCAGACTGCTGAGTAGCGGTTGTTGCTACCTCCTCTTCCTGATCCAATACCAAGAGGAGCTGCGCATCAGAAATGTCCTCTTGATATGGATCGGAAAATAATTCCTGTGACTCAAGCGGAAGGTATGTGGTGGTGTTGTTGGTGGTAGTGTCTTTGGGGGTGCACATAGCAGAGAGTGAAGAAGAGGGTGCACATCGAGAGGATGAGGAGGGTGCAGAAGAGTAAGGCTGAGTGAGCCACTCATCCAAGTCTGGTGCGTCCTTTAAAGTAATTGAACGCACCTTCTGCAACTTCCCACTTTGGCTCAAGGCTGTTGCTCCTGCCCTACCCCTACCACCCCTGCGGAAGGGCCTGCCTCTTCCTCTGCCTGTCATTTTTTAAATGACCCTGTGACAAAACTCTTAGTCCCTATACTGCTGAAGGACTGCTGTAGTATAGGGCAGCGGTCAGCAGTAGTGCACCTCAACCCTATGTATTGTGGACCGATACCAGTCCTTACAGAATAGCAGACTGTACCTCACTCAACCCTATGTACTGTAGCACCCTACACCAAGTTACCAGTCCTGATAAAGAGCTTTGTGGAACAAGTGAGTTGTGAATGATTAGCAGACTGCAGCAGAAGGGCAGCAGTCAAGTATAATATTCTTTCTATATTTGGAAGAAAGAATATTATACGTGTACAAGCCTATTACCATACCATACCACTGATACCAGTCCTGAAAATAACCTTTGTGGAACTAATAGTAACAGCAACTGTTTAAACTGACCCTCACTGCCTGACACACTGCTTCCTGCCTGTCCCTATATGAACTGGCAAAACAGAGGCTACTGGAACAATAACTGGTTACTGGGATAGCACTTTTGTGGACCTGATAGTAACAGCTAATGATGATGATGACTAATCTGGCTGTCCCTACAATAGCAGCACACAGCGCCCTGTCCCTTTCTCTAAACTGACAAAAGACCGGGCGAACGGCGCCAATAGTCCGCCGAATTGGCGGACCGCGAACAGCCGAAATTCGCCGCGAAACGACCGCTGGGCGAACTGTTTGGCCATCACTAGTGAGGACAGACCTGCTGCTAGAGCTTGTCATGTGTGACCCAGAGGTGAGGGACCAAAGTAACAAATCTCCATGGGGGGCTGTGATTGCTGATCTTATTGGTTAAAATGCTTGCTGACTGGCTGTTGTTTTGATAACCATATATTCAGTACTGTGCATCACTGAGCAGGGACAAGTATACTGTTCAGAAAGTCTAAGAAGCAGAAGTACATATTTACTCACTTGTCCCAGGTCAGTGATTGATGGTACTGAAGCATTACTGTCATGGAACTGTCATTTTCAGAAGGAATATCTATGATGGGAGCATCCATATTTTTCTTGTGCCTGGTATCCTTTTAATGTGTGTTTATAATTGATAAACTGTATCTGTGGTGCTGAGCTGTATACCGTATCTGTGGTGCTGAGCTGTATACTCCTGACACAATAAGTGGAAGCAAGTGGAATACAGGGGACATAGGGGGTGGAGCTTATGGGAAGTAGGAGTGGTCAAAAGAAGGGAGGGGTCTGGCGACCCCCCCCCCCCATTCTAAAACTTCACCAGCTGCCACTGTGCTCCACGCTGACTATCTCTATACCTCCCCCCCCCAATTGCCTAGTTTAAAAACCCCTATAACTTTTTGGCCATCCTTAATCCCAGCTGATCTGCACCCTCCTCATTGAGGTGCAGTCCGTCCCTTCTATAGTACCGGTTATCGACTGAGAAGTCGTCCCAGTCCTCCAGGAACCCAAACCCCTCCTTACTACACCAGCTCTTGAGCCACTTGTTTACTTCCCTAATCTCCCTCTTCCTTTCTGGTGTGGCTCGATGTACCTACCGGTAGTATTCCTGAGAATACGACCTTGGAGGTCCTATTCCTCAATTTAGCTCCCAAGTACCTAAAATCATTCTTTAGGACACTCCTCTGCCTCTAATTTTGTCATTGGTGTGAAAGTACACCATGACAGCTGGGTCTTCCCCAGCCCCTCCCAGTAATCTGTCCACCAGATCCGTGATGTGCCGAACCCGAGCGCCTGGCAGACAACATACAGTTCGGCACTTCAGGTTGTTACAGATTGCCCTCTCTGTCCTCTTAAGAATTGAGTCCCCTACCACCAGAATCTCTTTTCTTTCCCTTCGCTCCCCCTCCCCCCACTCTCATTGGAGTTCTTCTCCTGGCACCTAGGAGAATCCCTCAGCTCCAGCAGTGCTGCTCCCTGACTGGGATCACCAATGTCACTCAATGGAGTGTACTTTATTGGAATGTTCCAGCCCTGCATCTTTCTCCCTGGCACTTCCCCCTCTATCCTTCCTGACTGTCACCCATCTACTCTTTGCTAGTGCCTGCACCTCTTTGTCTCCACCGACCTCTGTGCTGGCCCCTGCCGTGTACGTTCCTGGCTCTCATTTTAGGGTGGAGGGTCCTCTCAGTGCTGACAGTTGCTTCCCCAGGTTCAGAACCTGGGCTTCCAGGGAAACAATGTGCTTACATTTTGCACAGCAGTATTCACCCTCGATCAGATGATCAAGGAACGCATACATGCCTCAAGATGTACACTGAGTCGCCTCTATACACCCGCCGGGTATCGTACCTATTAATTTAATGAGCATTAGAGATTATGCCCAGTCCAAATTACCTAACAACTAGCTTCCTGACACTAATACTGAACAAGACAGTACACAGGTACTCACAGACCAGCGTGTGCACCCACAATACACACAACTATTAACGATCCACACACATTACCCAGACAACACTCAGGTACTCACACTACACAGGTACTATGACCCCTGTTATAACCTGTTTTAAACTGTTTTTTAACTCATCACTTAGACCAGTTCCACTAACTCTGGTTTTTAACTCGCCACTTTGATCAGTTCCACTTGGACAGAGTTCCCACAGACTCAAGATGAGCAGGCTCACAATGAGTTCTACACAAAGTTTTTTATATAGACCTCAAGCGCCTGTGCCCAATTACCCACTCCCCTTAGTAGGCTGAAGGAAGTAAAGAAAAAATATATATTTAAAAAGTGTCAGAAAAGGGCATTAAAAAGCTACAAGGAAAAGCCCCAAAAAGAACCTAAAAATGCAACCCAGCAGTCAAAAAGCAATACTTGTTCACACGCCACTCAAGGCTCCAATATTTAGCTTACAACCAGCAGTTTGGCTGGCTTTCTAGTAAAAAAAATAAAAGTTATTGTTAATTATAAGATTTTTTTAAATCTTTTTTTGACTAATAAAGTTATTTACAAATACATTTCTGTGTGTATTTAATGTTAATTATCATTGATGATTTTAATTTATAAATTGAAAAAAATGCATAATGTTTAATTACATTTTAATCAATTGAATTAAACATTTATACTTTATTTAAAATAAACCAAAAATAATTAAAGATTAACAGTGTAATGTGCATGCACTATCAAAACAACATTTATTTTTCATGCATCAATTACGCAATAATAATAACTTAAAAGCATTTATGTACATTAAAAAAAGTTATGTTTTATACAACGAGAAACCATGTTCTGTGCTTTGCAATTGCAGCACTGGTTTCAGGCCTTTCTTAAGTCGCAAATTTTTTCAGGAAATAGTAAATGTTTTTGATTTCCATGTACTATTTTTAAAGTTCCTTCTATGATTGCCATCATGTTAGCCAAAATTTTTTTTGCATGTTCGTTAGACTTTTTTTTCAAAATGTTTGGAACAATCCATTTTTTACATCCTCGTAGGAATTCGTAATTTTTGCGCTCCACTTGAAATACTTCACCACTGTCATCAATTTTTTTTTATTGCCATTTTTTCTTCCTACCTTGTTGTGTTGCAATGCAGCCAATCGTGTTCTAGCCTCCATCAAATCATATTTATAATGAATCCTCTTCGGTCTATATTTCAACATCATGCTGTGTTAGGTCTCAATGCTACCAGTTTGGCAGAAATAAGTCAGATGCTTTCAAAAACAATTTGATTTTGTGCATCCGTTATACTTGCAGACAATGAATTGAATGCAGGTGTGTTTTTTAGAAGCCATGGAATCTTTGGAAAAAGAATACTGATCATCATGTAAGCACTGATGTTGTATGTCTCCAACTCTCCATGTATGTTCATTCACTACATGATGTAGCAGAGATTGCCATTGTTTGAAAACATCGTCTTTTTCCATCACAATTTCTGCTACACCAATAGAAATGTGTCAATATGGCTCCAATCCACGGTAAAATTGGACAAAAATCTATTTTTTTTTTCTGGAGATTTGCATCAATTTACTTTTACATTTTTAACTTAATGCCAAATATCAAATTGATTAATATTTTTATATTTAGCCGTAGTCAATAGTTTTCAAATTACCATGTGTCTATCAGTGCCTACATCTTGAACATCAAATTCATTTTCCAGTATTTGGTAAAGCCCAATTTTTCCATTTGCAACAGGATGTTGTTTGGGACACCTGCACCAATTCAAAATCCACATTTTGTTTGGAATATATAGCCATACAAGTATAAGTCGTATATTTCGCACAAAAGTCAGGACTATCACATTGTCCATCACCAATGAGGAATACCGGAGTTCCTGTTAATTCCTCTTTTACATTTTGACAATTTTTTTCTTTCCAACTGCAATGAATTGAAGGAAAAATATACGGGATTTTCGCTCTGTTATCGGACGATTTGCCAAACATAATTCCACTTAGATCAAATATTTCCTTTACCTTTTGATAACTTCCACCTGACAAACAAATGGCGCCAGCAAGTAAAATTTTGCCTGCAGCGTCATTTTATATCTTTGGCTGGCTTTCCCAAAGTTTGATGCGATGCATTACATGTAGAAAACACTGACCGCATCGTACCTGCTATTTTCTTTTCAATTGTTTTTATTTTGGAAAAGTATGTCTGGTCTGGACATCGCATTTGAAAAAGCAATGTATCAAGACTACTTTCAAAGACGATACATTTTTTTCTTTTGGAAACCAAATTAAAGGGGATCATTAATTCTTTCTTTCTACGGTTTGTGTCTCAATTATACTCTCATTTAACGTGTAATCACTTTTTTGAGGGGGTATCAAAATCCGATTGGTGACAACTCAGGTCTTCTTCATAGGCCAGTTTTGTTTTTTTGCTAACGATTGGACACTCTCTATATCTAGATCACCAATTGAGTTTTCTTTATTTCCACGTTGTGATTGAAGATCACAGACTGGAGGTGAAAGTAGGATCAATAGATCCACCTCTTCTGCATCTGAAATCTCTGCAATCGCTGAAGGTCGTCAATTCTTACTCTTTGAATGAAAGTTGGGTGTTGAGGCATCGAGTGGTCTCATTAAATCTTCACCAAAATATGATTGGGCTAAATTAATTGTTTATCTGCTAGTTTAATGTAGATTTCCTCTGACTCAAAAGATGGAAAATCTGCATGCCTGTTTGCGTACCCACATCATTGTTTGTCAATGTTTTCTCTTGACAGTCACATTTGCAGTCTATTTTTGAACATGAAGCTGCTGTAGAACTGCCAGACATCGCAAACTCTTTACAAGCTATTTTTGACAGTCTGTTTTTTACCATTTTTGTTCCAAACACTTGGATGTTGGCATTTCTGTAAAAAAAATTATTTAGGTATTGAGCCTGTTTTCAATTTTCTTCTTGCTCCTTCGATAATAAAACAATATGCTCGGAAATGTTGGGAACATATACAAAAAGAATCTCCTCTTTTGTCTGAGCAATTCACTACTCTGATAATGGAAATCACAGAACGCTCCATGCCTGCGTGTTCCAACCAAATTTGGATTTGATCGCAATCCTTTGGGAAACGAAACAATGTTGTATTTTCTGGGCTAGATATTTTCCCACTGACATGGCTGAAATGTTGTACATAGCAGCTCGGCATTTCTATTCCTTATAAAGAATAAAATGATATAAATACATATGTGTTATCACAAAACCATTTTTTTTAAGTGTGTGTATGTGTAGCACTGACTCCCGAAGGAGCGGCTGGTTTTAATGGGCTTAGCGTTGCCTTCTTTTGCTCGCTCCTTGCGTGTCTAGGGGTTTCCCGTGGTAGATGGCCCAGAATCTTTAGAGACTGACAACAGTTCCTCTTAAAGGGATTTTTATTTGCAAAAATGTAGTTAACAGTCTCTCAGTATAGGATCAGAGGGTTAGGTGAAAAGTCCAGGTACACTTATGCCGCGTACACATGTAGCAGACTATCCGGCGGACTGTCCACACCCGGTACTTTTGAGCGAGCGTGGCCCCCCCACCCCCACCCCAAAGTACCTTGTCCCCATGTTGATGAGGACAAGGGCCTCTTCCCGACAACCCTGGCCGTTGGTTGTCGGGGTCTGTGGGCGGGGGGCTTATCAGAATCCGGGAGTCCCCTTTTAATAATGGGGCCCCGGATCCCGGCCCCCCCACCCTATGTGAATTAGTATGGGGTACAATGTACCCCTACCCATTCACCTGTGAAAAAAAGTAAAAAAAAAAAAAAAAAAACACAACACACAAGGTTTAAAATAGTTTATTGCACAACTCCGGGGGTCTTCATCTGTCTTCGGGGGTCTTCTCGCCGGACTCCTCCGCTAGCTTCTGCTCTTTTGCTCGCTCTTTCACTAGCGGAGGAGCCCGGCTTTCTTCTTCGCCGCCCTCTTCCGACTTGGGGGTCTTGCCCCCTCTTTGGGGGGTCTTGTCGCCCTCCTTTGGTTTTTCTTGCCAGGCCACCGCGCCTTCTTCTAGCTCTTTTACAAGCGGTGTCCTGGTCTTCTGTCGCCGTCTTCTCTTCTGGAGATGTTGCCTCGTCGCTGTCTCCGGTAACAATGGCAGGGATGTGGCGTGCGGAGACTTATATAGGGACATTGCCGGATGATGTCCCCGCCCATTATGATGTTACAGTCCCAGCATCCTCTGGGACTGTGACATCATAATGGGCGGGAACATCATCAGGCGATGTCCCTATATAAGACGCCGCGTCCCTCCCATTGTGACCGGAGACAGCGACAAGGCAACATCTCCAGAAGAGAAGAGAACAGAAGACGGCGAAAGGAAGACCGGGCCACCGCTTGTAAAAGAGCTAGAAGGCGCGGTGGCCCGGCAAGAAGAACCGTAAAGGGGGACAAGACCCCCAAAGTCAGAAGTGGAGGGCGGAGGCGAAGAAGAAAGCCGAGCTCCTCTGCTAGTGAAAGAGCTAGCAAAAGAGCAGAAGATAGCGGACGAGTCCGGCGAGAAGACCCCCGAAGACGGAAAAAGACCCCTGGAGCTGTGCAATAAACGATTTTAACCCTTGTGTGTTTTTTTTTTTTATACTTTCACAGGTGAATGGGTACGCGGCCTGGTACGGCTCAGGAGGTGGGGTGTGCTCGCTCGTCCCCACCCCCTTTCCTGGCCGGCCGGTTAGCGTGCTTGGATAAGGGTCTGATATGGACCTGGGGGGACCCCCACGCCGATTTTTCCTTTTTTTTTTTTTTGCGTGGGGATTCCCCTTTAAGTCCATACCAGGTGACGGGGCCAGCGACGCCTCCTTCGCTGGCCCCGGCTACCTGGAGATGCGCTCAAAATGAGCAGACTTTTCTCTGGGTGGGTACGACGGACTGGCACACACACGGCCGGATTGTCTGCCGAAATGCGAGTCCCACGAGGAGTGCAAAACTGCTTTCTTAGTCCGCCGGACTTTTGGGTAAAAAAAAGTTTGCCGGAGCCTACACACGGACGGATTGTCTTTTCCACCCGATTGTTTGATCGTGTGTAGGAGGCATTAGTGTCAAAGTCAGTAATAAAGAACTTTATTATTTTGAATAAATCCAGAGAATAGCCATTCACAGCTGGATGTTCACTCTAGTTGGATAGTCCCTCTCTCACCAGGCCTAGCAGCCAACAGGGTGTTTGAGTCAGGAACAAGTCTCTGTCACAGACTTTGTTGTAGAACATGAACAAGGAAACTGGAAACTTGTAGAACACTCTGTGGTACCAGTATCTTGCAGCCGGTCCGACGATACCACGCGTGATTGGATTCGCTTAGGTCCCTCAGCTTTACCAGGCTCTTGCTTAGAAGCCAACCCTTGCATGGTCTACTTCTGAAGAGTCCTTCCCTGGATAACTTTGAAGTTGCTGGACCTCTCCAAAACTTTTATTATGGCACCAGACCACTTCTGAATCCCTTCCTTAGTTTCCCTGCCTCGGGCTAGTCAGCCCCGAGACATAAAGTCGGGTGGATCCGCACCCCAGGCCATAGCCTCTTGGGGGCTGGTTAGGAGGACCAAGACCATGGAGTCAGAACATACTTCTGGACCGGAACCCCAAACCACGTGACATCCACACCTTAAGTACCCTCTCCCAGAAAGCACCGCAATAGTGACACTCCCACTGGGTGGGCTCCGAGAGAAAGTAACCTTAAAGTACCCAACCAGACTGTTTTCATGCCTGCCAGAAGAGGCAGCACCCCCTATGGCCAGGCTGAACACCCTATAGTCCTGTCAGACTGATGCTGAGGTCAAAATTTAGAATAATTATACCCAAACCAAACTGCAGTTCAGGTGCAACATTAAATTTCAAAAGCACATAGTGAGCACTCTTCAGGAGCCGGTCCTACGTGTGTGTGTGCGTGTGTGTGTGTGGTATATGTTTAAAACCAAAACATTACTATTAAATGTTCTTGTTTTTAAAAAAAATTATATTGCCAAATCCCCCCCCCCCCCCCCACCCTTGCTAGACCCTGCCTCACGGCAGTCAACTACGATTTGTACACACAGGTATGCAGATGGCTGTGCCCCCTTTCCTCCTTGATGTTGTAATGTGCTTTGGTACTCCCATGTGCCCAACATGATCATCAGTACTGAGGGATGTTTGGTTTTGCGTAGCACTAGTTGGAGCCATTGACGTTACGCCAGTCCCAAGCCTTTGGCAGGCTATTTATAGAGAGATATAGAGAGATATTTATGTGGCCTTGGGCATGTCCTAACTACAGTCTTGTAGCCATGCTACCTGGGTTGCAGTATGGCACATCTCTTGGAAAATATTGTATATATAAAAAAGTCCTTAGTCTGAAATAGACCCTAAAATGGCTCAAATTTGGAATCAGACTTACATTGAGTATAAGTATAGAAAAATGGTCACCAACTGGTGTCGCCTCCTGGACAAACATGAAGTGGTCTTGGGTCTTAAAGGCCATGCCAGAACTCCCAATGATGTTGGGATGGGATGAAAGGTAGGAAGACATACTGAACTTCTTCATCATAAATTTATTTTTACTTGTTTTCTGTTGCATAATCTTCCATGCCATCCTCTGATCTGTAAATAGGGAATTCTCAATATAGATTTATTACAACTTGTGTGTGAATATGTGTAACATAAATGAATCAAATAAAAACATCCTAAACACAATATATTTTGTCACACCTAACTGTGTCCTTCAATATCACTAA
Organism: Lithobates pipiens; assembly: GCF_037356315.1. Taxonomy (NCBI): domain Eukaryota; kingdom Metazoa; phylum Chordata; class Amphibia; order Anura; family Ranidae; genus Lithobates; species Lithobates pipiens. The sequence continues at coordinate 24,383,930 of NW_027507764.1, read as the reverse complement.
CCTGTATCCTCCACCTCCATGTTTCTTGTGATGGGATAGGCAACCTCGGCACTCCCAGCTGTGGTGAAACTACAGATCCCGTCATGCCTTTGCCTCTAGGAGTCATGCCTGTGATTGTCAGGGTCTTGCAAATCTCACAGGACTTGTCGTTTCAAAACAGCTGGTGAGCCGAGGTTGCCTACCCCTGCTTTGAGGTGAAATTTCTCCTGTAAGTATATCTTCTACAGGCTCTGTGATGATGAGACAAGTCCATTCATGATGATCTCCACATCGGTAGGAGAAGCCATTTTGATCTGGATGAAGAGAGAACAATGTTTGGCTCCTATTAAAATAACACCTATATTTCCTTAATTTAATAGAAAAAAACACCATATAATAAAATACATCAATATTCAAATAGGGGTTGGTGGCTGGGGGGGGGGGTAAAAATAAAATCATGGTTTTACCTCCCTCCCAGCCAGATGGGGGTGTACACATGCCATGGCCTGGGCATCTTGACCTCAGAAGTGCAAGAATGACAGGTGTCATCGCCCGTCAAGCTTGCCTATTAAGTTTAACAGGGCCCCAAGTCAAACGCTCAGCTCACAGTTGTCCAACTAAAAGAGCTTCCTCTCACTTCTTGTTGAATCTCCAGGAGTGAAGTTTAAGGGAAATCTCCCCCAAAAGCACTTACAAGGGTTTTACCCTCTTAACTCTTCATACTGTAACTCTATCCAGAACTAAGAACTAATTCAGCCATATGTATACCTTTAATGTATTTATATGTGATATAATCAGAGAGCACAGATCACCGACAGGAGCCAGTTATTGGGCAAACACAAAGTTGTAAGTGGTTTTGTATATGTAATATCAAAGGATCCGATGATGTTGGGATGAGACTAAAGAATGAAATGGTGAACTCCCGGAGGAAAGACTCCTCCTGATTGGTTCTACTTCTATCCATAAACTTCAAATCTATTCTTTAACCTGTGAAAAAAAGACTTGTAATAAGATCTGCTGCTCCTGGATTGATGTATTATGTTTCATGTAAAACTAAACCTCAGCTGACACATTTCAGTACTGGAGAGGTGCCTGTACAGCTCCTACTCTGATTTCACTGCACACTGTGAGATTTTCACAATGTGTGTTAGAAGCTTCAGTAAGTAAGATGGAAACCCGCCTCACACTATGGCTGGAGGACGTCTAGCATTGTTGGAATTACATCCTTTCCAGCATGAATTCTCCAAGGTGGTTATTTGTATTCATTGGATTTTTTATTTTGATTTGATATTTTCTTATAGACTATAGATATGTAATACAGTAAATTCTGGCATTAGGCCATATTCTTTTGATTACATATACCTTCTATTCATCAGTGTGGATCCGGGATTCTATTTTATGTTCTTTTTAATTTAGAGTAAGTCTACAATTAGTGAGCTCTTGTGAAAAAGTCTATATCTTACAGATCAAATTATTATAGATATACATAAATATTTGTAGAGAATCTGGAAATTGTGTTTAGATTAATTCACTGAACTGTTTCCCCTTCATTTTCCAAGAAAACTCTTCCAAGTTCCTTCCCCATGATGAAAGTACCTCTGCATGTCTGCCTGCTGAAGTTCTTGAGAATAGAAGTCAGACTTTCTATCCAGAAGAACTTCCACACCATGGTCAACAGAGGCTGGGAGCATGGATACATCTCAGACACTAGTAGAATGTCAGCCATACTGGCCTTCCACTTGGGGGTGAGCGCTGGAGCACATTAAAGAGACAAAGTCAACTATTAGATATTTTTTACCAACTTGACTACCACTTTATAATGGGCCCAAAAACAGACAGCGGGTGTACAATACGTATTGTCTTGTCTCTCTGGCACATTGGAGGAAATATTTTCCCAGTAAACCAGAGGGTGGTGAACATGTTTTCTCTGTATCTCTGACATATTAGGAAAAACATTTTTCCCAGCAAGCTAAAGGGAGGCAGGCAATGGGATCCAAGATGAGAAACTTAATTTTTGGGCAAGTTCTGCACAATTGTATGCCGGCCAAGTGGGAGGTCTGGATCGCTTACCTGCATGCTGAGGACATGCTTGTATGCTCTCTCCCAGAATTCCAACTTGGTTTTCCCGACATAGAAACATGAGCAGTCACATTGCAACATATAAATCACTCCTATTGTTTTGCAGTTGGCAAAATAATTGGGTCAAAAGACCTGACCATTTGGCAATATTGGATATTTTTCAACAAGCATAAACTTACAGTAATGACAGGACCCTCACATATATGCCCCGTTATATTTACAGTGATCTTTTTTGTTGTCACTGAATTCACTGCTGACAATTTGATCTCTTACAAAGACTGATCTTTTGAAAGTAAATAGTGGTCTCTCTGTAACAAATTGTCTCAAGGCAGGGTCAAGAGCCAACATGTGCCAGTACTTTTCTACAATATTTTTTACTTGCTGTTATATCTGGATATAATTCTAAGGGGGTTGGCCTTATCTTTGGGTTTTTTAGAGTATAGGAGTTTCTCCCTAGTTTGCAGACACCATGCTAATACGATCTCTTCAGAGAGGCATGCGAGTACCCTCTTAAGAGTAATCGACCACGCAGTTTGCCTCTATTATAAAAATGGCCGCATTGGCGCACTTGCACCTTTAACCTGAGAAACTGGCTATAGGGTATGGGATCCAGGAGTGGTTTGGGGTGGAAACTCGTAGCATGTAAGATTGTGTTACCCAACGTGGGCTTCCTATACAGTTTAAATAGGTTACCCCACCCCTGTATACTTCCACATCGAGAAACGCAACACTATTTTCTCTATGGGACATGGTGAAACTGAGGTTGAAATTGTTCCTGTTCATCCTCAAGAGACACTGTTCCAGCATGGTACTCGATCCGTCCCAGACGATAAAGATATCATTGATTTATCGGTGCCACCCCAGAATGTGGCCCGTGTACAGTGACAAATCCCCATATACCCGGTCAACATTTTTGTCTCTCTGCAAAACAAACATGTTTAATAGCTAATACACCCTTCTCATGGGGGATAGAGCTATACAGCGTTTCAACATCCACTGTCACCAAAACTCCATATTCAGGGATACAAAGGTTGTCTATAGTTGGTAGAAAATGTGAGGTGTCCTTTACATATGAAGGCAAAGCCATAACATAAGGTTTCAAAAAGTAATCGATCAGTTGACTAGCATTTTCGCTAATTGCACCTACCCCGGAGATGATTGGTCTCCCGAGGAGATTTTCTTTGTTTTTGTGAATCTTGGGGAGTGTATAAAAGGTAGGTACCCAAGGGAAATTGTGAATATAATTGGTAATTGCATTAAATGGAAGTCTCCATTAAATTCTTTGACAATGCTACTCGGCATACATTGATACCAATATGGATTTTTTATTATCTCATTACACATATTAATATATTTGTTATCTAGGAGGACAATGTTACCGTCCTTATCTGAGGGCTTAATAACAATTTGCCTTTTGTTTGAAAGTGGCTATAGGAACATCACCAGCTGGAAAGCTGATAATTTACCAAACACAGCCAGGAAAAAAGCAGCAACACTGCACACCACAAATTAATCATCATCTTTATTATATTGGGGAGCCTTACCTTTACATAATAATGATATAATATAAGAAGATCCTTCTGTGCAAGTGTGTCCTCTGTATACAATCACAGCGTGTAGGATGTAGTTGATATGTTCATTAGGCCTCAAAGTGTATGGACTGATGTCAAATGTCTTAAGGGATTTAGTATTCTGCAAATAAAAAAAAATAGGCAAAGTAACAATTTTCAAAAAAAAATCAAAATATGACACAAGGGACCTTTTATAACATGAATTCCATAATTCAATTGAGATTTACTTTTCTCAGCTTTAAACCAGTGAACCTCTTCAGTCATGTTCAGGACATTCAGAGCGTTGTAGATTGTACTCCTGATTTCAGCTGAAGCTAACTACTGTTATATCGAAGGACAACTCTGACATACCACTGCAATAGAAACTAAACATTTGTAGTTGGCTCTGTTTTATATGATAGGACTTGTCATTTCATTTTTGTCCAATCTCCTACTCAAAGGATTATCTAAATATAGTAATGAGAAAATGTACCTTGTGTATATTGGGTACAAGAGGATTTGGTGTCGGGCTATGGGGCAGCTGTCCACGCTAGCCTCCTAGAGCTAACCCAAACCAATAAACAGAGGTTGGACTATACCGGTACTTTTTTATAACAAAAAAAAGTAAAAAAGAGGTAAAAGTTAAAACAATTTTTTATCAATGTTTGAAATACAAACAAAGAAACAAAAGGGGAAAGAAAAACAATGCATAAGACATCAATAATAAAATATTATACACCCCAGAATATTTAGCATGTACAAATACTCAGAGGATTTGGTTCTGGTGGCGTACAGGGGTCTCCTCTACTAGTTTCGCGGGCCAACCCCTTCTTAAGGAGGATATCTAAACGGATTGTAACAAATGGTGTACAAATTGTTAACAAGCAATAAATTGATATATAGGAAAAATTGAGAACATCGTTTAAATAAGGGTACATCATCACCTAAAGGGAATATGGAAATCGACTCACCCAATATTCAATGAAAGACTAAATTAGAAAAATAACAGGTGGATGGAACCCTTGTGTATATAGATATTGGTAACCTTTAAAATCTATTTTTCTAATTTATTAATCACAAGATATGATATGGGTTAAATAAGAGTTCTTTTACCCAGAAGAAAAAGCTTTAACATAATAGCATTTATAAGCCCTTGTACAAACGGTCGGACATTTCGATGGACAATGTCCGATCGGACCGTGTTGTCGGATAATCCGACTGTGTGTGGTCTCCATCGGACTGTTTCCGTCGGAATATCCGACGGACCAAGTTTTCCAACTTGGCTATAAAATTTCCCCACAACATGCTCCGATCGGACACATAGTCCGATCATGTGTAGCCTACTCCGACAGACAAGGTGCCACGCATGCTCACAATCAAATTCAGACACGGAAGCGCTCGCTCAGGTAAAACTACTGCTCGTAATTGATCTAGCACATTAGTCACACTGCAGTGTTAAAAATTCTTTCATGCAGTAAATTCTCTTGTTCACAATGCTGCAAGAATGAACTTGTTTTGATGCTCCTTCCAGACTGTGACTCGGCTCCTGTAGTTGTGGCAGGAGGAGGAGGGCGATGGTCGACCTCCTGGCTGCCACTTGCCACAGCCTCCCTCCGGCTGAGGTCTTCCTGTGTATGAAAATGGGACATAGTTTGAGTTTTTTGCTCATCAATCACACCATTTTGTGCTCATGACTGTTGCAAATTGAATGTTACCAAATAGAACAGACTATCATTCTGAGCCCAGCATTTTTCATTCTTGTCCCAAACATTTTTGGTCACTACTGTCTATTGATATGTAAACCACTTTGTTAAATCACAACTTACTGATCAATAATATCTAGTTAACATCATTAAATGTACGACAAGAAATATGTTCAACAATGCTATACCTGTCTCAAGCTGGGCCTCTCCACATTTGTTGTTGCCTGGAAGGCCCAGGTTGGACGTTGGAAGCCTCAGCTGGGGGTGAAGGAAGACTGGAGAGTGGTGGCCTGGGTACCCGCAACCTTTGGAAGTAAACCATCCTGGGGTAATAAACGACACTTGGATCTCCTGATCGCAAGGACTCCAGGTGCTTCTTTCTCTCCCTGAGATATGTAATCTTCATGGCCCCAATTTTCCTATTCAGATTGGCCATGTCTGCCATGGGGACCATGATCCGCACCAAAGAAAGAAGTTTCTCCAGCGCTGCCTTCCTCTTTCTTTTGTCGTAATAAAACTGGTTGTTGATCTGCCACAGGCAGGGCATCTCCTTGTACAGTTGGAGGAATAGCCCCATAAAATTGGGGTTTAGGAATGGATCCATCTTGTCTGCAAGACACAACACAAGACAAACCCTAAAATACTAATAATGCCAGGAAAAACCCTCCTAATCTTGTCCCAACATCGGCCTAGATAGAAGCAGTCTAGTCTAGTGATGCACAAAGTTAAAGATTTTACCTTCGTTTGCACGATCGTCGCGTCCGCGCCTCTCTGTTCCCAGATCGTACAGACGAGACACGCGTGTTTTTATACCCCCTCTAGCATTTATATATGTACACTCTTCTTTTCATTTATTTTTCTTTTTGTATCACTTCGGATTTAATTATCTTGTTATAATATATTCAGCGCTTACATTTTATATTTGACACCTTTCTGGCTAAAAAATCCTTGTTTTAGCATTATGGCAGCTTTTTCTATCCATTCGGAATTGAGCAGTGGTACTTTGTGTAGATGGTATACTGTAAACAACCTAACATATATAAAGTGCAAAGTGACATGATATTAATCAAATAAAGGCATAAATATACTGTAAACAACATCCATAAAGTGCAAAGTTCACAAAAAAGGGGGGTGTATCCACTTGCTGCAAATAAACAAATGCACTGCAGGGGCAGCCAGACAATATATAAAATAGAAATAAATCCAAAAGCTACACGTGAATATCAATTCCCAAGAGAGGTGCATCAACTTAGTGCGAAAGAGTAAAAGCACTGCAGAGGCAGCTAAAATATATATATATATAAATAAAATCAATCCAAAGTCTATAAATGGGTATCGGTACCCATTACAATATTTCAATCTAAAAATATAAATAGGTGTTCAGTTCGTAAGTGGTGTAAAAAACAAGCTTCTTGAAGTGCAAGTGCTTCACTGTGCAATCGCCGTAAAGTGACAACATCAAGGTGTTTTATCACTCCGTGAACACACACGTTGGTAGGCAATGGCCCCTTACCTTGCGGTAAGGAGAAAACTGCATATAAACATAAGCTCACTGGATCTTTTTCAAACTCTTCTCCCGAAATCCATAAAGATTACTTCTCCTTTAACCAGTTCCCGACCAGCGCACACCGATGTACGTCGGCAGAATGGCACGGGCAGGCATATTGGCATACAGGTACGTCCAATCTTTAATGCCGCCCAGCCGACGGCGCGCTCGCGTGCTGGTCAGGACCCTCATGAGTCCGGGCGCGGGACCTGCCGACTTGATCGCTGTGGGCATACCCGCGGTCGTCTCGCGAGGAGGCTGAACGGAGAGATGCCATTGTAAACCGCATCTCCCCGATCTGCCTAGCAACTAGTGACGCTGATCTCTGCTCCATGTGATTGGAGCAGAGATCAGTGTTCACTAAAAGAAAGCCCAGACCCCAACAGTTAGTAACACGCCTCTAGGAACACTTAACCCCTACACTGCCACCCACTGGTTAACCCCTTCACTGCCAGTGTCATTTACACAGGAATCACTGCATTTATATAGCAGTGATTGCTGGAAAAATGACAATGGTCCCAAAATTGTGTCAAACATGTCCGATGTGTCCGCCATAATGTCACAGTCCCAATAAAAAAAATTGCTCATCGCCACCATTACTAGTAAAAAAAAATAATAAAAATGCCATAAAGCTATCCCCTATTTTGTAAACGCTATAACTTTTGCGCAAACCAATCAATCGTTTATTGCATGTAGAAGAATACGTATCGGACTAAACTGATGTTTTTTTATATATTTTTTCAGGATATTTATTATAACAAAAAGTAAAAAAATTTGTTTGTTTTTTATTTTAAAAATTGACGTTCTATTTTTGTTTTTAGCGCAAAAAATAAAAACCGCAGACGTGATCAAAAGAAAGCTCTATTTGTGGGAAAAAAGGACATCAATTTTGTTTGGGAGCCACGTCGCATGACCGCGCAATTGTCAGTTAAAGTGACGCAGTGCCGAACCGCAAAAAGTGCTCTGGTCTTTGGCCAGCAAAATGGTCCGGGGCTGAAGTGGTTAATGTCTTTGTGTCTTGGTGGGAGCAAGGATAAATCAACAAAGGAGGAATGAACAACATGGTCAGCTCCTGCACAGTACAGTCAGGATGTCTGAGCCCCTCACAGAAGTTTTATTCCAGAGTCTTCCCTGATAAATACAGTCTGGTGAGGGATCGATTATTGATAAGAAAAGATCGGAGATCATCGCAGCCGGAGGAAGTCACACCACATCCAAACAACCAGTCCTCAAGCTTGCTGCAGATTCAGCTTCAAACTGGGCTTTGCTAATACACAAGGTATTCACTTGCAGCAAGTCTCTGAAAGCAATTTTTTCCACTGGACTTATTCCCACTTCACAGGGAACCAATATCGGGTCACTTTGCACTTCATATGTTAGGTTGTTCACAGTATATTTATCAACTAATTTTAGCCACATAGTTGGTTTATTGAGCATTGGATATTTATTTTATTAATTTGGCTTTCTGCACATTTTTCTACTTTTACCCTGTACATGGGCGTACCTAGAGCGTTTGGCACCCGGGGCGGATCCTACACCTGGCACACCCCCCCCCCCCCAACTTTTAAATGAAAAAACACCCACAATTTTTTTTCATTTCCTCGAATATTTATTGCACAAATTTGTAAACTTCCAACTTAACTTTATTTTCCAATTTGTTTTTATTTATTTTTTATTAACTTGCTTAAACTTATTTCAATTATTTATAACATTTTGCTGAACAGATAATACTGCTTTTTTTAAACAAAAAACAGATCCAACTCCAAAGTGATCGCTCAGTCTATATTGAAAGGAGTCATTCATATCCTCTGCCTTCGAGCCTTCAGTTCTGCAAATTGATCAATGACTGCATCAAAGTTAATCGTCTTTGCATATTCATTTTCAATTGAAAGTATGGCCAGAGTTGTCAATCTTGTCTCACTCATGGTAGAGCGGAAGTAGTTTTTTTTATTAATTTTAATTTTGAAAAACTTCTTTCACATGAAGCAATGCTCACACAAAGAGTCAAAAAGAATCTAAAAACACAGTGGCCTGGATTCCGCACCCTGTATATAGCGCACATCTGCATTCTGCACCCTGTATACAGCACGCGCCTTGATTCTGCACCCTGTATACAGCACGCGCCTGGATTCTGCACCCTGTATACAGCACGCGCCTTGATTCTGCACCCTGTATACAGCACGCGCCTGGATTCTGCACCCTGTATACAGCACGCGCCTTGATTCTGCACCCTGTATACAGCACGCGCCTGGATTCTGCACCCTGTATACAGCACGCGCCTGGATTCTGCACACTGTATACAACACGCGCATGGATTCTGCACCCTGTATACAGCACGCGCTTGGATTCTGCACCCTGTATACAGCACGCGCCTGGATTCTGCACCCTGTATACAGCACGCGCCTGGATTCTGCACACTGTATACAGCACGCGCCTCGATTCTGCACACTGTATACAGCACGCGCCTCGATTCTGCACCCTGTATACAGCACGCGCCTCAATTCTGCACCCCCCCAATCAGGTCAGCTACACTATACACATGGCCGGGGGAGGGGGTGATGGACACAGCAATCACCATGACCCCCCCCCTCAGACCAGCACAGGACAGGGGTAGACACAATCCTCCAGCATGCCTCTTCTTACATCAATCCCCCCCCCCCCGCGCTCAACACCTCAGGCTCTCAGTTGGCTAGGGAGGACTCCTATTCACTACGTGGAAGCAGCCGCCCCAGCGGAGAGAGATGACACAGACACACACAGGCAGCAGTGGTGGGTGGAGGCGGAGCTAGCAGGAGGGAATACAGTCACTCACTGGACAGTCTGGAACAGTTCATTGCAGCCACGGCACTGGGGGGTGTTCTAAAAATAAAGTGAAAATGAGCAACCACTGACAGCAGGGATGCCCTTGGGATGATCAGACAATGTCACCCTGACTCGGGTGCAGAACGCACTCCCATAGCAAAGTCACTCTGCCACTGACACCCCACAAAGTGTGGCACCTGGGGCAGACCGCACTCCCCGCCCCCCTATTGGTACGCCCCTGACCCTGTATATGTTTACACTTATGGATATCTAGAGGTAGGAGACAGATATTTTTTAGACTAATAATTTACAGTGCGACACCAATATTTTTTTTTATTCTTACGCATAGTGGACACGGTTTGATCCATTTTGGTGTGCGCAGCAGTTCTTATATTGGTTTATTGCCAATGGTAGCGCAGGAATATTCTTTTATCATTGGTTCTGCAAATGGGTCCTGAGTTCGGCTTGCATGGGAGGCAATCAAATCTACCAGCAAGGAGGAGTAAAACAGACACGTTTGTCTGGGCACATGAGCCGACTTCAGCCATGTTCCACTGGGACAAATTGAGTACCACGGGTACATGAATGAACTTAACATTATTGAACAATACTCCGGGGATTGATGTTGCTGTTAGGCCACTAGGTGGTCCCTCTTGTAGTGATGGGCATTCCAAGGAAGGATGTTCATAGTAGGGGATTGCAGCTGTATTTTTGGGAAAAGTTGTAGGAGCAGGGGTGTTGGTCTTTGGGGACACATGCAACGTGACTTTTCCTGGGACGTACTGAAGAATGGATGCATGTGTGTTGCTGGACAAGGGGATGGAGATGGCGAATATTTCCACTCTCCGGCATCACTCAACTGTGTCTATTGAATCAACAAGGATCCGTTCTGAAAACTCATAACTCTATCCCGGTAGTCAGTGATATTCCCAGCGACACCGTTAACCCAGACTAGATGATTATCAATGGGACTCCACCAATATACTTCCCCACAGTCCCTACAATGGCCACAGGCAATAAAACTGATTCTTGTCAATGATCACGCTGATGAGTGGTCCAGTCTCCTCTCCCTTGGTAGGTCTGATCAGCTGGAGCAGGATAACAATCCACATCGACTTCATGGCTCTAAAAGGAAAGAAAGCAGCACATTTTAGTTGATTTCTTTGGCTCCATGGAACTGTTTCAGTTGGTTCGCATGAACCCATTTATCTTGTGTCTTTTTGCCCACCTCTATTCTGATTTTATATCCGGAAGGACTTAATTTAGCAATAATAGAAAATGGGTGTCTCCATTTTTGACTGTTATCCAGGGGACGTAGTTCCAAGAACATAACTCGGTCTCCTATGGCCCAAGTGCATTCTCGAACCCCTTTGTCAAAATATGCCTTGGCTTTCTTTTGACTTTTACCCATTTGTGCTGCTGCAAATACATGGATCTCTTTTACCGCTTTTTGGAGTTTAAGGAGGTATTGGTCCTTTGAAAGTCAGTCTATGGTAGGTGTATGCATCTCTAGCCAGAGATGTTAAGGGGAGTCTCATCTGTCTACCTGTCAACACTTCAAAGGGTGTCAGCCAGGTAGCATATAAAGGGTTGCTCAGATGGCCATGGCCAGTAATGCCAGCAGATTATCCCAGTTCTTACCATTTGATGTGGACAATTTTTTTTAGCATTGTCTTAATCTGCCGATTTGGCTCTTTCAACTTGGCCTGAAGATTCTGGGTGATATGGAATGTGAAACTTTTGCTCCACCCCTAACATCTCTAGGCAGGTTTTTACCACCTTTCCATTAAAATGGGTCCCCTGATATGACTCTATTGATGCTGGGAGCCCCCATCTACTGTACACCTGTTCCACTAAAATCTTAGCTGTATTTTGTGCAGTGTTACTTTTGGTTGGGAAGATCTCTACCCATTTCGAAAACAGATCTGTGACTACAAAGATGTATCTGTTGTTTCTAGAAGTGACTGGCAAGGGTCCCATGTAATCCATTTGTAAGGCATTCTATGGCCCTTCTTTCAGTCAAATTCGTAAAGGGGTATTGATCTTCCTTGGTGTGGGGTTAACCTGTGCACAGACAATACAATTGTCACAATACTGCTTCACATCTGTCATCATGGAAGGCCACCAACCTATGTTCTTGAGCCGCTCACCTGTTTTATCTGACCCTCCATGACCCCCTGTAGGCAGGTCATGCGCTAAGTAAATCATTTCATTTTGGTATTTTTCAGGAACCGCCCAAGTTAATTCATCTCCATGATGCAACAATACCTTTTTATCTTCTGATAATGTGAGGTATTTTATGTATTTTGCCAAAGTATTCCCCTCAGAGTTCCCCCATCTCATTTTGCAGTTTTTGCATGATTTACTTAATGTTGTTGTAAAAATATTTTGAAAATGTGTATATATATATCTCTCTTGTATATCTGGTGAGACCGATTTGAGATTGTGAGACGAATTTCCTTAATTAGTTCTGAGTCAGCGTAAATCAAAAAGTGTGATTTTCTTGTACACACTTAAAATAGAAAAGAATACTTAAAAAAAATAGTACAATGATAAAATTATTAGTATCGTTCTTTCTTAGATATAATAATACTTCAAGCGACTGTGTGCTCTATTGGAATCTATCTAAAATGGCCGAATAACCCTTTGTATGCTGAATGTAGCTGAAATGTATGTTTGCTGGGATGTTTCTTTCAGAGCTGTAGGAATTCCAAGAGACGGTCTGCCCTTCCGTATTTTGATTATATCAACACAAGTTTCTGATTTCGTGCCAAAAGAATAAACCCTCCTTCACAAGGGTGTGGGCTAAAGAGTGGTTACTATAGTAAAGCTACCATCTGTTAACACTCATGAGTTGGGGGAAGTCAAACTAAACATATCAGTTACATAGACATAGATCTCTAAAAGCATATATATATAATGAGGTGGGGAAGTAAAAACTAAACAATGCATCAATTACATAAGAATATATCTCTTAAAAGCATATATAAGATATACAATATTCATCAAAATCCTGACAGGTTTTAAATGTTTACTTTTTCAATTATCGCACGTCATAACATAGGATTAACCGATTCAAATTTTTTTCTTTCACACAATGGAGAATTCCTATTCTAAATAAAGTATAATAAAGCCAATTGAAATTTAGATATTAAGAAAATAACATTCCCCTCTGAAATATGAATACTAATCATATTTTTCAGATTTAAATCCATTCACAAACATACATATCTCATTCAAACAAACTTTGACTCAATAACTCCAAATGTTCTGTCATGTGCAACTGAATTCGTAACTCCAAAACCCATTTTCCTTTTAAGCTTATTTTGCAGCAAATCATCTCCTTTCCTAATTTCACTTCTAATTCGATAATATAATTTTTTCATTCTAAACATCAAACATAACTGGAATATAAGAAATAACATAATAATAATAAAAAGAATTACAATAGGATGTGATAAAATATTTCCTGCTGCTGAAGTTATTGAAGTTTTTCCCCAAATGGGTACACTATTACTAAATTTTTTTCCATCAATTACTTCCTGAAAATTCTGACCATTGATGTGACATTTCTTGCAAATTACCTTGTTCATGTTTAAACAATACTTCTGCATTCTGTAATTCCTTAGCCAAAGCTATTAATAAACCTTGATCCTTTTGAATTATATTTGCCCATTTTTTCCCATGGAAATTCATCTATTTGGGAAATATTATACTGTGTAGGAAGAGCGCTAATATTTTTCATAAACATATTTGTTAAATTTGTTCTCAACCCATTAATACTTATTGCAACAATGTCTCCTTCTATACAATACAACCCTTGATTTGGGTTTTCTGTATTTGTACAAGAAGAGAAAAAAGTTTTAACCCTTTCTGTATCTGACATAATGTGAAAACAAACCTTCTTTTTATCTACACAAGTAATTCAGAAATTATTTCAAAGTTTTCTATTCTTGCTGAACATAATGTGTGATTATGATAACAAGAATGAAATATGCTTTTATCTTGATTAGGTAAACGGATAACTTTAGACTGGAATTGTAAACATGATGACAGATCTAATTGTTCTAATTCAAAATTTTGGTTGTTAAATACAAGATCTGTATACTATAATTTATAGTATAATGGTGTATTGCTGACAGGTAATCCCAAAACAGTGATTGGAACCACAATTTTGATATTTCCCGGCTAATGGAATCATAGAAGAACTATAACATATGTCCTGCTTGCATCCTATCCATTTATTTACCCATAAATCTGTATGATTTATTGCATATAAATATTTGGGAAAATACTGTAAAATACCAAGGAGGAGTTATTCCACTCTGAAATGCTTGCGCAATTATTTTAAAATTAGTGGAATATTCAGTTTGAATCTCTAAACATGCTCTGGCTATATGAGAATGTTGTTCACTTATCAAATTAAAAGTAATATTTTGAAGATGTAAAATAGACAGACCCATTATATTAGCAGTTTTAATTACCATATTTTCTAAAATCTGATTTTAAATGTCTTTGTATTTAAATACCATTACTTCCCACTAAACCAGCGGTTTCTAGATCAGACTTTAAAGTATTAATATCCCTACTATTTGTTATACTCCCGATTGTGCCAATCCCTCCTAAAATACCTTCAACAATATCACGCTTATTTCTGTTATAATTTCTATTATTAATTCCAAACCATCTCTTAATGCACAATTCCATATTAACCAAATGTCCTTGACATCGTAGAAACCTTGTAGAAATTTTCCATTCTAAAAACATTAAAGTTCCACAAAATAATGACAAACTTTCCCTCTCTCAAGAGTTCTGGATTGGAAATGGTTAATTTGAAAAGGACTTGCAGAGAAACTTTTCTTATTGACAACCGGATAATTTTCTATTGATATGCAACATTCATATATACCAGTATCATTCAAAGATACTCAAATTTGTTGATAAACAAATGTATCATTGATCCAATTCACACTACCAAAAATTCCTTTATGAATTCTGATAGTAGAACTGTAAAGAAAACTACCCAAAAACTCATCATTCCTTTTCCAAGTTAACAATGAATATTTAGGTAAAGATATTTTTGTATCAAATGCAAATTATCTTTATCTTCCATAATTTCCAAAGATTGTGGGAAAATATTAATTTCTGGAACAATCCTATCAACTATAAAAATATCAATTTTGACCCTTATTTGAGTAAATTTTCTTGTTACTTTAAAATCCCCATGTTCTTACAACATCTCCTTTTTAGTCTCCAGTGATGTTTAAATGTTCTGGATCTAATATTTTTACGAAACTTTGAAAAAGATAAAAAAATTGATCTAAAGGATAGAGTGATTTTCCAGATCTTGACATACTATTATCCACATCTCCAGACCAAATTGTTGACTCATTACCTTAAATATATAGACCAGAAACTCCTCAACAATGTTGCATTCAAAAGTTTCGGTTGTGTTATTTAGTCTATAAGATCCCTGCATTTTAACAAAATTAGTTTTGGATTCTATTTCACTTTGATTTCAATATTATTGCTGTGAATGAAATACAAGTGTAAACAGAATCATATCCCTGTCCTACACATATATATCCATACAAATCTTCTGCTGTATTTATATTAACATATCTAAAATTATGGTTTTTATCATGAGCATTAATATCTATATCGTTTTTGTCCTTTGTAATGATATCAGCATTGTTATCTTTTTGTTCATCTGTAATGATAGCAGTGCCCACATCTCTCTTATTTCTGAATAACATGTGATCTTTGTTGTGTAATTCTTCAATCCTGTTAGTCTTTGCATAACTTGAGCAGTTCCTGATATATATATTATCACAAATAAAATTGTCACTAGGGAAAAGATGAGTCCTGTGATGAGGATAAATTTTCTCTTTTACACTTTTTCATTTGTTGTGCTGACATCTTTTCTTCTTTTGGAATACGCAATTTCTTCAGGTTCGATTTTTATATTTAATTCCCGAAAAAAGAAATGCAGCATCACTATCTCGGAATATAAAGTATGCATTGATCAGTGTGTACCCACGTTTTTTGTTGTCTACGTGCGTTTTTCACTGACTTAAGAGGTCTTTGTACCTGTACCATCACCCCTTGAACATCCAGGATGTCAAATGGACCTTCCCAATTACTTTACCATGGCCCACTTTTCCTGAAACTCTTTACCATGAGTTGGCCTCCTTTCTCAAACTTAGAAATATGTGGAGGAACCATTTTTTGCATATAGGTAGCTGCATGTGGCAAGATACTATTCAAATTATCTTGTAACATCTGCAACCATTTTGACTTTTCTATCGCCTCTCTTTGAAGTGTAGACAAAAAAGGTTCATGGGGAAATACAAGTGGCATTTTCCTTCCTGTCATTAATTCAAAC
Organism: Lithobates pipiens; assembly: GCF_037356315.1. NCBI lineage: Eukaryota > Metazoa > Chordata > Amphibia > Anura > Ranidae > Lithobates > Lithobates pipiens. Next base: position 24,367,886 of record NW_027507764.1, on the reverse strand, counting down.
GGAGAATACTTTGTAGCAGCAGAAATTGTGCTTCTTACACCCATTAGAATAAATGGAACAACCTCAACCCAAGTATTTCCTCTGTCCAACAACATTTTTGCAATTCTAGATTTAATTGTCCGATTCATCCTCTCAACAATACCTGCAAACTGTGGATGATATGGTACATGAAATCTCTGTTCTATTCCCAAAATTTTACACACTACCTGCATGATTTTACCTGTAAAATGGGATCCTCTGTCACTACAGAGGTTTGCTGGTATACTCCAAACTGGAAAAACATGATTAATCAACATCCTAGTAGTTAAAGCATCGTCTCTTCATACTGGTTGAATCTCGAACCACTTTGAAAAAATGTCAAGTAAGACCAATGCAAATCTTAATTATCAATTTTTTTCCTGATGGTAATGGCCCTATATAATCTATTTGTATAGAAGACCAAGGTCCATCTGCTGGAGGAATTCTTTGTAAAGGAGGTTTCTGACCCTTTGGTCTAGGATTCACTTGTGCACAAATTAGACAAGATTTAATTACACTGTCTACTGTCTCTTCCATTTTTTTTCCCCAATAGAATTTCAAGCATTTTTTGCTTACCGATGTGATCTAAACTGTCATGGTTGTATTTAGTAAATTCCACCTGTAGGTGTTGATGCAGAACTCCAAGTCATAACATAAGATCCCATTTTCACAAACAAAGGAAGAACGTATGTTACCTGAAGAAGAAAACAGTGTTGTGTCCCTCTTTTGTTGCTCTGAAAATTAAGAAAACTGTGTGTCTGTTTTCTTCACAACATTCATTTAACCATATTTAGATCAAAATCATTAATCTTCCATACAAATCTACTTCCTTTGCTAATTTTTGCTGTTCTATTGCCTACATCTAACTCTGTTGTCTTAAACAAAATGTATTCAGTTCCTAATGAGTACAAAGCTTTTCTTTACCCCTCTTTTCAAGAGAACTAAAACACTCAATGTTCCACCTAAACAAAACAAACATAATCATGACAAGCAAACAGTTATAAAAAATAATAAATCAAGAGGATTATTCTTTAAAACATAAAAATTATATATCAGTGTCCTCAATAATATTCCACACATAATAGCCAAATCTGTGAAGCTCAAATCATAACCTTATTCATAGCAAAGAAACCATTAACCAGAAGATTCTTATTATCCATGCAGCTCATTTAAGGACTGCTAACATTCTTTTTCACAGTGTTCTATGCTACATAATGATACCTTTCCTGTCTTAATGGACTATTTTCAGTTTGTAATCTTTGCATTTGGGCCTTAGAAGGGAAATACATTTTAATTATTATGACCTATACTTCATATTACTACACCAGTGCACAGAATACACCTCTGCATGGTTTTCGGATAATACAACCTCTCTCTTGTATATCGTTGTTGTTCACCATCAAACAAAACCTAGCTATGTGACCCTCTCCTTTACCAAAAAATAATTTAAGAGTTGCTTTTTTTCATATACCTTTCTTTGAGTATATGGCTTTGAAAATTTACATTTCTGTTTAATATTATTGAAGTCAACTGGCTTCACACTTTCATTGTCTGAGGAAATACTAACAATTGACTCATCAGAAGTCTCCACTGTTTCAATTCTTGAGTCAACATCATTAACACTCGCATCTGACTTTGTCACATGTTCAAGAGCATCCATTTTTGTTGAGCACTGAGCATGTGCAAAAGACTGAGCTTGCAATAATTGCTTTCTAAGTAAACTTATAATCTCATGTTCAACGTTTTGACATCTGAGTCAAAAAGGCAATATAACTTTCCCTTTCTTTAGACAATTCTAATAATGCATTAATTTTATTTTCCAATTCACTTTTCCCAGTCAGTAATTGTATTTGTGCAATTTCTGTTACACTTTGCATTTGTTTTCCTGGCATATCAAACACCATAGTATTAAAAACCAACTTAAAAAACAAATTTTTGTTGCGCCAGTGGGTAGAAACTGTATACATAGAATTGTTTCAGAGGAGGGGGGTGGGGGGGGAAGAGAGCAGGAAGGAGTTTTTTTAGACAATATCTAAGGATCAGATGCTGTTAAAAAACAGCAATTAGTCAATAAATATAGGTGAAAATTAAAAATGTCTATAGCCTGGGTATATAGCCACAGGAAAAAAGGAATTTTGTTGCAAAAAAACTGGAGGTAGCATGCTGAAGGGTAGAAGGCACCTTTTACAGAAAATACAAAAGCAAAGACAAGCAGCGCCAACCTAAGTGCAGCAATATAGTATTTTATTTTAGTAGAAATACACTCACTCTTGTATAAAAACAGGCACATCATGTTTGTGAATATTCGGAAATGTTCAAATGGATCTGGTGGGCGACAGAGACTCCAAATGGAGGTGATCCTCTTGCGCTATGTGATCCCATCTGGAGGCACCATTGGTTTCCAGTGTCCCAGGCTCAGGTCGGCACAGCGTCACAGGGGTCCTTTGTCTGTGGAGTCGCACTGTAATGATGCTAATTGCGTGCACGCGTTCGGAGCATGCGTGCTCCTTCGTCGGGCATAGAATCCCGCCATCTTGGAAGTGGTAAAGAAGGGAAGACCAGGGTAGACGGGCCAATGGAATCGTAGTACCGCCCCATTTGGTAGTTCACTAAGCTGAGTGACTCTGAAAAGCTAACTCTGAACGCACACCGCTCACCTGCGATCTCTGACAGAGCTGGGAATGTACTACATAGCGCTACGGCAGCAAGTTTTTTCTACCTGAACTCTTACTTTTACTTTTATCCTTTGATTTTTGTTTTTTAATTATAGAAATAAGGACTACCATTTTCAAAGCTGTCTGGCAAAATGTGGTATTAACCATCTGGCTCCTATAGGAGAACTTTACCTCACTTTAGCCATATATAGTGGTCCTATTTCAGCCTGCCCAGCAAGTTTATTACTGTACGGTAGCATGTGGGGCAAATATAACTTGGGATGATGACAGCTAGAGGTTGGAATATAGCCGTTTCTGTCTGTTTAAAAAAAGTCTTAGTGTTGAGGACATCTCCTTTTTTGAAAATCTCTAAATCTAGAAAACCTTTTTTTAACTCATTATATTTCCCACTGAAGGTTAGACCATATTTATTATTATCCAAGTTGCTAAGGAATTCTTCAAAGGATTCTGTGGTTCCATCCCACAAAACCATGAGATCGTCTATGTATCTCCGGAAGAATTTTATTTGAGGTATGTTTTTTGAATATATGTATTCTTCTTCCCACATATTCATGAGGAGATTAGCAACACTTGGGGCATATTGTGCGCCCATGGCAACTCCTCTAGTTTGTACGTAGTAGTGATGCCCATACCAGAAGTAATTGCATGACATAGCCAGCCTCAGACCCTCAATAATATACTGAATCTGCTCGTGTTTCATGTCAGTATGTTCATACATAGCTTTTTCCACCCCTACTAATTCATCCTCTTGGGCAATACTGGTGTATAAGGAATTCACATCTATAGTTACCAATAGATACTTTTGTGTCCCTTTGACATTACGTAGTTCTTCTATAAGCTGGATACTAGCTCTCAAGTAAGATTTTCCTTTCGTAACTAATGGTTTAAAAAATGTGTCTAAATACTCCCCTAATCGGGAGAAAACCGAGTTAATCCCACTAATGATTGGTCTCCCTGGAGGTTGAATTAGCCTTTTATGTATTTTGGGGGTATAGTACATGACCGGTGTTTTTGTAGAGTTAGACACTAGGTATTCCGCTTCTTTACTATTAAGAATGCCCATTTGTTGGCTTTTCTTCACATATTTCTTCAGCTTCTCTTCATATCCAGGTTTAGGGTTGCCCCGTAGTTGCTTGTATGTATTTTCTATTTTTAATAGATTTTCCATTTCTTCTTGGTAGTCTTTTTTTTTTATCCAAGATTACCAGACCCCCTCCCTTTTCGGCCGGTCTTATGACAACCTCTTTGTTGTCGCCTAACTTTATCGTTTTCCATATGTTCTTTGATTTTTTTCTTATGTTTTTCAAGTTTTCTTAGATCATTCTCTAACATTTAACTAAAAGCCCCCATACACTGGTTTCCCGGTGTGTTTGGGTTATAGACAGATTTATTTCTCAATTCTGTTTTTATATAGATCGATGCAGGCCTCTTTTGTTTCAGTATTCATTGCAAAAAGTTTCTTCAAATTAAGTTTTCTCATTAATTTTTTTAAATCTATGTATGTTTCGAATTTGTCTATAGGCTTCCCTGGGGCAAATTTTAGCCCTAAGGACTAACCCCCCTTTATAAAGAGTTCTCCTTTTGTGAGTTCTCTTTTGCTTTATATATATAATTCTATAACAAGTTATACAAACTCTTTTTGGGAGTGTATGCCAAAGATTTTTTCACTAAAACATACTCTGTGGTGACAAACATACTACACTATGAGAATTGATCTTTCTCCCCCCTGAATATCATCTGAAAAAGGAGCTCCATCAGAGTACCATCCATACAGCCGGGAGGTGGAAGTATCCGACGTAAGGCACGCAGAGGCGGAGAGTCTACATGCCCATAACCCCCTAGTGGGATAGGAATCTGGTGAGTGGGGATCCAAAGGGGCATGAGCACAGAAGTCACTGGATTCATGTGATCACGAAAGTCACCTTTTCCTTCCCTTTTTGAGTGTTTTTTTTTTTTTTGAGCCGTTTGGAACTCTATAAGACATCAATTGAACTTTATAGGCTGCACTAAGCACTTTTGTATCCGGGACATTACATGTATATTAACAAAGAAAAAGAAGAGAACTGCGCAATCCCTAATACTTCTATTGGGATGTAAACCACTCTACCTTAAAGAAGTGTATCTTGTGATCTATTATTCTAACACACCAAACTAATGACTAAATAAACCATAAGGCATTACTTATAACTAAATACAGTAAACATATATATTGCCCCTCATAGGTTATGAACCAAAAGGAAAAAATGTACAATTCTAAGTCAGCGATTCAAAAACAAGAAACATATAAAGTAGAATCAAACAGTACTGAAAATGTATGTGATAACATAAAGTCCATTAAAAATCCAACTGGAGAAACACCCTGTGTAGAAGGGATCTATTCAATCGTAAAACTTTTCAATCAACGTGAAGTAAAACCAGGTGCACCTCCACCAGACAAGTAATAATAGCCCCTTACCAGACGTCCCGGTAGGGAGCGCTTAATCACAAAATGGGTCTGAAGATGGATCAAACTTGAGCCCTCCAAATGGAACACTTTTACGTAGGACAGGTTAGGAGATACGCCAGTCATAAACCATCCAGCAGGGGAAAAGGCTGTTTGAAGCGGGACTCAGATGTGTAGCATTGTAGGATCAAGGAAGGTTCACCATAGGGAGGAAAAAATGCTCCAAATAGTGTAAAATCATTTATTAAAACAAAAATATAAAACAAGAGATGCACTTACAAACATGAAAGAACATCGGGCATATCATCAACCTGGGCAAGCGTCCCAGACGACGTGAATTTTTCACGAAACGCGTTGGGTGGCGTGACACGCTGACTTGCCTCATGTGAACTGGTACCAGAAGGGATATCGATTGGTGTTCGCGATCGGCCGACGCTTGCCCAGGTTAGAGGTATTATGATATTAGTATAAAAAGAAAAAAAAGGGGGGGAGGGGAATGAGAAAAGAATAAAATAGAAGAAAATGCAGAAAATACAATATGCACAACCATATGCTCAAATATTATTTAAACAACTGAACTGATTTCTATGTCCTCATTTAAGCCCCCAGGTGCAAGAGCATACAGGGTATATATCCAGAAAGTTTCTCTCTCACAGAGACGCTTGAATTTCTCTGCGGGGGGGGAAAGACCCAGGTACCTGCTCGATGGAACCCTGGTGATATTCCTTAAAGTGTCTCAGATTTGTTACGTTGGAATCTCCCTCTACTGATCTACAATGTTTTCCGAACCTTTTCCTGAGTGTTCGGATGGTGTGACCAATATAAAGTAAGTTACAGGGACAACGAATGGCATATTCTACAAAATCTGAGGAACAATTGAAAAATTCTCTAAGTTGGTAATTGTTACCTTTTTGTAGTGAAAGACTTCTGGTGATGGCAGACAAATTTTACAAGTGAGACATTTTAACTTTTTGCATTGATACATGCCATTTAGCGCAAATAAAGTCTTGGACAATTTGGGTTTGGTATGTGTAGATTTTAATTTGCTCGGGACAATAAGGCTTTTAATATTTCTAGCTCTACGGTATGTGATCTTAGGTACACTGGTGATGGATGGTTTTAACATAGGATCCTCCAGAAGGATGACCCAGTGTGTACGGAAAATTCTTTCCTTTTTTTTTTTTTTTTTTATACTGGGAGTGAAATTGAGTGATGAATCTAGTAGTATGAAGTTGAGAAGGGACAGTGGCTTGAATCTCTGGTTCTTTACATAGAGAAGGTCTGCCATGGGCTGTTTCAGACTGAGCATCCAGAAAGTTGACATATGCTTCTTCTATTAGAGTTGAGGGGTAACCCTTTGTCCTCAAATTTTGTTTTTAGCAAGATTCCCTGTTTGATATAATCAGATTTAAAGCTACAATTTCATTTTAAGTGGTTGAATTGACTTTTTGGGATGTTGGATATCCATCTCGGATGATGACAGCTTTGGAAATGCAAGTATGAATTGCCTGCTGTGGGCTTGATGTAATTTTGATGTAATTTTTTTTTTTGCAAAAATAGTGTTAAAAACCGTAACTAGCTTCATTACATTACGAAATTTATTCTTTGTTTTTAGCTAATGAGAATCTAGCCTCCTCAATTTCAGCATTTGCCGTAAAATATTGATTATACATTGATTTCCATAAAACAGCATCAGAGACCTGTTTCGCTAAACCTTTAAATTCTAATGTACTTTCATCAGCTAAAAAAAATCTACAAATTCCATATTCGTTTTCTACCGAATATAAAACTTTTTTCAGTTTTCCCGCTGGACTGTAAACAGTCTGATTCTGCATGTCTGAAATTCTCCAGTCTTTCACAATCGATCAAATTTTCTCTAGGTTCTTTTCATTTGTTTCAAAGTTTCCTTCAATACTCATATTTCCCCTCTTTTCAATGAAGAAAGTGGTAAAAAAAAAAAAAAACTTTTCGAAAATTGATTGGCTGGCTGTGCCAATGTAAAAGTTAGCTTAATATTGCATAAGCTTCAAATGACTGATTATGATTGTGAGATGAATTGCCTTAATTATGTCTGAGTCAGCTTAAATCAAACTGTGTGTTTTATTGTACACACAACAGTAGTAAAATATTTACAAAAACAATGCAATGGTACAAAAATAATGTGTTCCTTCATATATGATCAAACGCTTCAAGTATTTGTTTCAAAGACTGAAAGAGTTCTTTGTTAGACCAAGTGGTCTATTGTCGTCTTTAGCTTTTTAAAGATGGCCAATTAACTCTTTGTGTGCAGAAGAAAAGTCTGTGTGCTGAGCTAGAAGTTGTTCAGAGAGCAGGCAAGATGCAAGAGGCCTTGAAAAGGAGTCTTATCCCTTTTTATCAACTCACATTAGTTGTTTGAAAAACGCGCCCAAAAAGTATACACTCCTTTTCTCTCCAACTCCTCCCATCCATGAGTGGGGGGCTAAGGATGTATGAGCTTTTCACATTTGGTATACCTCAAGCACAGCAAGTGTGAAAAACATCTGGCTTATCTTAAAACATAGACTGCCGATTTCATCTGACAGGAAATTAATGCAAGTCTACTGAAATCACACATTCTTCATGCCAAAATATCAACTACACAGGAATATTACAATGTCCATCAATATGTCTAAAGCAGCTTCTAAAACTCCAATCCAGTTCAAAATGTCACCATCTGGAGGTTATTAACTCGAAGTCTGCCATTCATACAATTTATATTATAGGGAATTCATACTCTGAATAAAGTATAATAAAGCCAAATAAATTTTTAGATATTAAGAATATAACAGGCATGCATAGCTAGGCATCTGCCAGATCGACCAAAGTCATCCAATCCCCTTTCTTCTCAACTGAAATGATAGTCTGTAAAGACCAAATTCTGAATAGCGGAACTTTCATGAAGGGCCTGAAGGGTCTCGAAACTGGCAGAGTCACTTGTGCTGTTAACAGTTCCCCGAAACCGGATTGAGGTGGTCTCCTTTTAAACTCTAATCGATACCATCTTTGATGTCTAAGATCCAGGCATCTTGTACTTCGTCTGCCAAGACATCCCTGAAACAAGACAGCCTCACTCCCACCTGAGGGGCCTGGGCGGGGACCCCTTCAGAAGAGCTTGTCTGAAGCTTTTGCTGCCTGATTGGCCATGGGCTTGACTGCCTTTGGGAAAGAGGGACCAGCTCCTTTCCACTGTCTGAACAACGCCCTACCCAGTCAATATGCAGTATCTTCTCTGAATCCCTGTTTGCATCTTTTGGCATGACAAAAGTACTGATGCAGCCTTCTTCTCTCCTGCAGAATTAGACCCAACTTGCCGCCAGAGACCCGCTGAATTGCTGTTTCCAACTTCTTGCCGAACAATAGCTTTCTGTCAAAGGGAACCGAGCAAAGGCATTGTCAGCTGACCCATGTTTTAACCACAACCCCTATGAGCCGTTACAGAATAAGCCATTAATTCAGCTGTCATCCTGACATGGTACACAGCTGCTTCTGCCAAAAAGTCCACTGCAGTTTTAATGGACTGTAGAGGAGAACTTCCACTTCCTACCACTTCTCCCAAAGATCTGTCCTCTAATTCTGCTACCCACTCTCTTAGAGCCGCCACCACAGATGTAAGTGCTATAGCTGGCCTGCAGGCTGCTCCTGCCACTGTATACATTCTCTTCAAGTCTGTATCTATCCTACAATCCAGCGGGCATTTAACCTCCTAATCTGGCTCTTTATCAGCACCAACGTGTAAAGAAAACTCATCATCAAACATGATTAGAGCCTCGGCCATGGCATCTTCCTATGACTCTGGAGTCATCTCAGACTGGGATACAGAAGTGTCTGACTAAACGGCCAGATATGGAGCTGTAAATTGCCCTGATGGACTCACTGTCTTTTTAGGTGTTCAGAATGGCATGCCTCACACAGGGGTTCATGAGATTGCACAGAAGAATAGCTTTCTATGGAATCCTCATCACCTTGTCTTTGTTTCTGCTTTCCAGCTTTCACTCATGTACATCAACACTTCCGAAAGTTGACTTCTTTTAGCACAGTCAATGCCCAAAAGATCAATCAACATCCACCATATTCCAAACCAGCCTTAGTCAATGTTTCAGGAAAATTGTGCATCTGGAAATTGCTTTGCTATTTAACAAGCCGTTTGTGTGTGTGTGTGTGTGTGTGTGTGTGTGTGTATATATATGTATATGTATGTATGTGTGTGTATATATATATATATATATATATATATATATATATATATATTTATTGTCATCATTGGGAATGGCATCCTCCCATGGAAGCTCTTCTGTAAGTAGGCAATAGATGACCACTCAAAACGACCAAAAGTCAAGGCAGCCATCCACAACAAGGCCATCTGATGTTTCAACTTTGCACATTTCTGGAGCCATGTAGGACATGGTGCCGCACTTGCCTCTAATCACTGTCCCTTTGACCTTAGCAAAGCCAAAGTCTGCGAGCTTGATGGAATCACAGTCCTGGTCAAAAATGAAAACTATTAATCGGGCTTCACATCCATGTGTACCAGTCATTTTGCTGCTATGATTTCAAGAGCTTTGAAGCTCTGCTCAGCTCAGCCTTTTTATGGCATCTTCTGGAATTCCAACCTGAAAAAAAAAGCACAATGGGTATTAAATACACTATTGTAGCATATAAGGGGAAATCGGAATACTTAGAAGTGAGAAATTCTGAATATTTACCCAGAAACAATTAAATTATATACATAGCCATATATAAATATGTAGGTGCACGGAACAAGTACAAATAGTTAGAACAAGAGGTCATTGTAAATCTTTCAACATGGACACTTCCGCTAATGTCAGCTAAGATAGTTTCCTCTCACTTCCTGTTGCATCCCCGGGAGAGGAAGTGATAGGAAATCTTTCCAAAAAGATACAGACAGCATACAATAAATTGACAGTTTTAACTCTTCTTAACTCTATAAAAAAAATCTATAAATTCTTCATAGTTATATAATATCTTTTTACACTTTTTTTTTGGTATAATCATGGAGAGCAGATCACCAAGAAATGCCAGTTCTTGGGCAAAAATATTAATCTGTGTTTTACTTGAGAGTAATTCTAATAAGATTTGTTGCTCACAGATTGAGAATGCATTATGCTTTATTTAATGTTAAACCTCAGCCTTACCAGCAGAAAGCTGTACATGAACCTCTCCTGTTTTACTCTGATTTCACTGTACACTGAGATTCTCACAATGTGCTTTGGAAGCTTCAGCGAGTCCCCACCTCATTTCCTGGCTTGAGGGCACCCAGCATTTTTAGCATCATATCCTTCCCAGCCTGACTGCCCTCCTGTCCCATTCCTGTTATTGGATATACTTCAACCCAAGTTTAGGAGGGAATTTTAAGGAAAAAAAAACTTACATTTAAATGTCAATCAATGCAGAATGATCAGTGTCCATCTGCAGCCTTCTTGCCCAGTGCGATTGCAGCCTTTATTATCATCATTTAAAATGACCACGCCGAGATACAGAGCCAGATGTCCTGTGTACTTGGCTTCTCTTGGCTCCTCTCGCAGTCCCGCCTCTTGGCCCGGCTCCTATGATGGACATAACTCAGGTCCAATGGTGGGGACTGGGTGTGACCGAGAGCAGAGCAAAGCCTAGCCGAGTGTATATCGGCAGGGCTTGCTCCACCCGACAGCGAGGATTGGCATACAACACCCACAATTTCCCCCTGATTTTTAAGGGGGGAAAAGTGTGTGTTATGCGCCGATAAATACGGTATGTTCTTTTATATAGACTCGGCATCAAATACAACTTGTCTAGAAATGCCCACTCCTCCAGACAGATATGTACCAATCAAGACATTTTGAGATTTCCATAACTAATCCCAAGAATCGGACCAATGCTTGGTTCCCAAAATAATCTTACCAACATGTATTCATGTTTTATACATTGTATATTTATAGTGATACATTCTCCATTACTTCTCTTTTTACTGTAGAGTAATTCTACAATTGGTGACCTCTTTTGAAAAGTCTACATTGCAGATAAAATTAACCTACACATTAATAAATAATTGCAGAGGACATTGAAATGGTGATTAGATTAATTACCTGTGTTCCTGTTGTGTGCCAAGAATACTTTTCCAAAACCACCTTTTCCAGGTTCCTTCACAATGATGAAGTGCTCATGTATGTTTACATTTTTGTAGTCCTTGTAAGGAGAAGAAGACTATTCTGTCCAGGAGACATTCCACATTATGAGCAATGGAGGCCATAGTGTCCTGGAGAGCAAAAAAAAAACAAAACATAGAAATTGTTTGAATATGAATACTGTTACCCTCAGTTATATTGAAAAAAAGGGGGTTGTGAAGTCAGGAAGATACCTTTTTAATAAAGTTGTAACAATGGAGGGGAGTGTGCCAATATCATATGATGATAAATTATTCACACTACACCCTTCCTATTGATATAAAAATTGATATAGAAAGTAAGGCAGGTTCCTATGAATCAATGCAAATATAAGACAAAAACAGGGAAGCAGGAAGATAGGCTAGAAAGAAAACAAAGATTTTGGAAGGATTCTTCAGAGAGGAACACCCAGGTAGTAAAACAATTCCACCCACATAAAATATGAATAAATACCACAATACCTCCACCAAAAAAATCTAAAATAACGTTATCTTCGAACAGGGGATCACCACGAACAGAACCCCCCTGCATGCAATCTCTTACGAATTAGCGGCTAACAAATAACACCTGAACAAAATGATTAGTTACAGCATGAATAAGCATGTTAGGAACTTAGTCTTCAGTTATTGAAAGCAGCCTTAGTTTTAAAGCCGTTGTATTCAGTCCTGCCTTGATACAATAGACAAGGGGGAGCAGACGGAAAGTCAAAAGGCTCCCAGAGCGATCCTGGATAGTGTAGGAGACCACCTAATACTGGCACGGGTGTGAGGACAAAAATCGCACACTGCAGCAATACTAATTTTGGAAAATCGGCTTTAAAGAGGCAAACAAAAGGAGTAAATTCCCTTCTCTTACTCGAGATCAAATACGTAGGCACAGGCTATGGCTTGCTTCATTTGCTGACTTTTCCATGCACTTAGTTGTAAAACAATGTGGCTGATGTCCAGAGATTAACCTGGAGTAAAAGGTAATTCCGTGAATATATAAATACAGTTTCAGTGTTAGGAGCTTTCAATTCATCCAGTGGTTGTCACACTCGTCACAGATGGAACTGCTCAGCTCTGGGAGCACTTGCAGACATGCCAGTCATTCAGTGCTGAAGTCGAGGCCCTTGTGTTTGGGCTCCAGATGGAAGCTTAACCCTTCTCCAACTCCAGCAACCTGGTGGCCAAATATGTCCCATAGGACTCTTGAGCATTGTGGGGGTTGGCTCAGAAATTGACTTGCCTCACGAATGAGAGCAAGGGATTCCTCCTCAATTCATGTCATCCTCTTGGGCCTTCTGGTGGTAATACGGAAGGGAGGGACTTGGCTTTCTGTCAGGCTCCTGCTGGGCCCAGCCACCTCCTGTCTGCCGCTTGTCCCGGCCACCTCCTTTTTACCACTGGGCACGGCCTCCTCTTAGGCGAGCTTATCCTGTGTATAAAAAAAAAAAGGGACGTCCTTTTTATTTTTTGCTTCATCAATCGCACACAATTTTCTGTTTCTCACTTGCAAATTGATTTTTTTCACAAATATAAAAGGCTATCATTTTGACCCTAGCATTTTTCAAGCTGTTCTCCAAGATTTTATCTACATTTTGTCCACTACTGTATAGTGATATGTAAGCATAATATTTTGTGATTAAATCATAGATTTGTAAGCAATTCAAAGATTTTACTTTACATCATTAATATTAGGATAATCAATATTTCCTAAAATAAAATTAATACCTGGCTCCAGCTGGGCGCATCAACTTTTTCCAGGATTGAAGGGCCTGGTTCTTGCTGGAACGCCTCAGCTGGGGGTGGAGGGAAGGGTTGAAAGTGATTAGCTTGCTTTCATCTGATCATCCAGGAAACAGAATTTGTTGTAATACCACAGCTTGGGCACATAAATCTTATCTGCTGCTGCGCCTGATGTGCGGGACTTCTAGAACTTGTTGTGCTCCCACTTATACATATTACACATGATCCCAATTTTAGTTTCCACAAACCTAATGTCTGCCTTGGGGAGTCGAGTCTTCACAAACCCCAGAAGTGTCCCCAGTGTTACCTTCTGTGCTACTCTATTGGAATACAAAGGGTGCTTTAGCTCCCACAGGTTTCTGTTTGCACAATATAGTTCAATGAAATGGCTCATAAAAGCCTCCTCCTTAAAGGGATTAGGGTTAAATGTAGTATTTTTTTTTTTTTCTGAAAGACAATACACAAGACAAAAACACTGTCATTCCAAACTCACGGTGGTATATTTATCACAATATAGGCCACACCCACACACACAAGAATATAAAACACCTGTGGTCAATCCAAAGTCTCAGCATCTTGTCTCAATCTAGGCCTACATTTTGAAGCAGTATAGACCACTGTGATGGGCCAAGTTTGAATCTTACCTTCATTAAGGACGCTCGCTACTTCCGTTCGGACATACCTACAGCAGCGTACTAGCTTTACATACACTGCACATGTGTCAAGCGCCGCCTGCATTGCCCATGTCGCCTCCCCTGACGGTCCTTGTGACAAATTTTCTCCGCCCCTTCTCTTTTCGTTGCAGTGGGAGTATATACAGAATGGCAGAGACATTTTCAGGAACTAGCACGGAGGAAAGCCTGGAACCCCATACATCCAGATCCAGGAGGAGAAATGGTGGAGAGGGAGGACTATGATGGCAAAAATGGTCCATACCCCCGACCCAATTTGTGGAAGGACAGAATAATGTCCTCAGTTGTGTCCTCTCTGGAGCAGAAATTTGGGGTACGACAGGCTAAAGACCAATTGAGGAAGCGCTGTTCCGATATTAAAACAAGGGAGCCGGATCAGTATCGAAGAATTAAAAAGGTGCTTAAAAAAAAGTAAGTACTTGTCGTGCGTTCTTATTCTGATACTTAACTTGCATGCTGATCCATGGACTTTTCGTTTTATACTGTTTCGTGTCCATGATAGTTCGTAAATATCGTTTGTTTATACACAATGCTTGTAAATCGCGTTAATTTGCTAATAATACATACTATATTTGTAAATATTGTTTTTGTCTGATGTATTTAGCGAGTACAGGGTTATACATGCATTTTGGTCTGGATGATTTTTATTATTAAAATAAGTTTAGGAATTTGTATTAAGCTCAGTTTAGGATATTGTAGTGTAGATGTCTTTGAAGCTTTTTTGAACTTTATTCAGTGTAATGTAAGGAGAGGACAAAGCAGCTGTTTCAACATCTGGACTCAGGAGGGTTGAACACTCCTCCATCTGACATCCGGATGCTCTTCCCAACGTCCACGTCTAGAAAATAGTTTTATGCCGACACCACCACCATCAAGACTCCACTATGGAACCCCTTGTAGTTATAGTAGTAAGACCCCAAATGAGGTGGTGACACAAAACGTCGATCACCCCTCCACAGTTGGGGAAGTCCCAACGGTCAGCGAACTGGGAAGTCAGTGTCTGCCATTCCTGTGGCGTGGAAAGAAACTGTGCAGTCAAACACAAAAAATAAGTACTTTAATTTGCAAAGTTTATTTTATTTTTTAGACAAAAACATTTAACAGCTGTATAACATATATTTTTTATAAGTAGTCTTTCAATAAATAAAAGATAAGACCCACTTATCGGATTCCTCTACCCTGATGGCCCATAGAAAATTATGTGGGTGGTGGGGGGGTTCTAATTCATTTGAAGACCACACATTACACCTTAACCACTTTCAGACCGGACCATTTTGCTGGTAAATGACCAGAGGTCTTTTTACACTTTGGCACTGCGCTGCTTTAACTGGTAATTGCGCGGTCATGCAATGTTGTACCCAAACAAAATTTGCGTCCTTTTCTTCCCACAAATAGAGCTTTCTTTTGATGGTATTTGATTGCCTCTGCGATTTTTATTTTTTGCGATATAAACGTAAAAAGACCGCAAATTTTGAAAAAAAATGATATTTTCTACTTTTTGTTATTAGAAAAATCCAATAAACTCAATTTTAGTCATACATTTAGGCCAAAATGTATTCAGCCACATGTCTTTGGTAAAAAAAAAGTCAATAATTGTATATTTATTGGTTTGCGCAAAAGTTGTCACATCTACAAACTAAGGTACGTTTTCTGGAATTTACGCAGCTTTTAGTTTACGACTGCCTATCTCATTTCTTGAGGTGCTAAAATGACAGGGCAGTACAAAACCCCCCCAAATGACCCCATTTTGGAAAGTAGACCCCCTAAGGAAATTGATAAGAGGCATGTTGAGCCCATTGAATATTTTATTTTTTTGCCTCAAGCGATTGAATAATGACAAAAAAAAAATTTTTTTTTTTTTTTTACACAAAGTTGTCACTAAATGATATATTGCTCACACATGCTATGGGCGTATGTGAAATGACACCCCAAAATAAATTCTGCTGCTTCTCCTGAGTACGGGGATACCACATATGTGGGACTTTTTGGGAGCCTAGCCGCGTACAGGGCCCCGAAAACCAAGCACCGCCTTCAGGCTTTCTAAGGGCGTAAATTTTTGATTTCACGCCTCACTACCTATTACAGTTTTGAAGGCCATAAAATGCCAAGATGGCACAAAACCCCCACAAATGACCCCATTTTAGAAAGTAGACACCCCAAGCTATTTGCTGAGAGGCATGTTGAGTCCATGGAATATTTTATATTTTGCCACAAGTTGCGGGAAAATTACAAACTTTTTTTTTTTTTTTTTTTTTTTTTTCACAAAGTTGTCACTAAATGATATATTGCTCATGCATGCCATGGGCATATGTGAAATGACACCCCAAAATAAATTCTGCTGCTTCTCCTGAGTACGGGGATACCACATATGTGGGACTTTTTGGGAGCCTAGCCGCGTACGGGGCCCCGAAAACCAAGCACCGCCTTCAGGCTTTCTAAGGGCGTAATTTTTTGAGTTCACTTCTCACTACCTATTACAGTTTTGAAGGCCATAAAATGCCAAGATGGCACAAAACCCCCACAAATGACCCCATTTTAGAAAGTAGACACCCCAAGCTATTTGCTGAGAGGCATGTTGAGTCCATGGAATATTTTATATTTTGCCACAAGTTGCGGGAAAATTACAAACTTTTTTTTTTTTTCCACAAAGTTGTCACTAAATGATATATTGCTCACGCATGCCATGGGCATATGTGAAATGACACCCCAAAATAAATTCTGCTGCTTCTCCTGAGTACGGGGATACCACATATGTGGGACTTTTTGGGAGCCTAGCCGCGTACGGGGCCCCAAAAACCAAGCACCGCCTTCAGGCTTTCTAAGGGCGTTACAGTTTTGAAGGCCATAAAATGCCAAGATGGCACAAACCCCCCCCCCCAAATGACCCCATTTTAGAAAGTAGACACCCCTAAATTTAGGGGTACACTAGTGAGACTAGGTAATAAATGGCGGGTGCCCTGAAACTATAAAAAAATAACTAACCAACCAGCGTCACCTGTAACAGTTATATGGTGATCACTGGTGAAAGGGTTAACTAGGGGGCAATCAGGGGGCTTTATGCGGTAGTATATGGGGGTCCCTGGCGCTATAAAAAGCTGCGGCGAACCTAAATACCTACCTGCCTAACTAGCGTCACCTGTGACACTAATACAGCGATCAGAAAAACGATCGCTTATTAGGCTGGGTTCACACTGGAGCGATGCGGGAACGCCACGAATGCGCGGCGGGTTCCCGCATCGCATGCCTCCCGGCGGCAGTTCACACTGCCCTATGCGAACTGCTGGGAGTGTCAGTGAAATGTTAATGACACCCCCAGATCAGTTCGCATATCGCAGTGCGATCTGCAAACTTGGATCGCATGGTGTGAACACCCATGCGATCCGATTCTGCTGCGGACCAAAAAAAGGGTCCCGTGCGAGTTTGCGGCGGGTGCGACACGAATTCAGCCATACTATCTGTATAGCTGAACTCGAATCGCACAGAGATCGGATGTGATTTGCACTGCAGTGCGGTGCGAATCACATCCGTTCTCATAAACCGCTGCAATGTGAACCCAGCCTTAGTGACACTGGCGACGGGGGGTGATCACGGGGTTAAACCTTTATTGGGGGGGTTAGGGGGGTACCTTAGAACTAAAGGGGGCTAACCCTAACTGCCCTAACAGTTATTAGTCACAAATGACACCTGCCGGGTGATCAGGGGGTTAAACCTTTATTAGGTAATAAATGGCGGGTGCCCTGAAACTATAAAAAAATAACTAACCAACCAGCGTCACCTGTAACAGTTATATGGTGATCACTGGTGAAAGGGTTAACTAGGGGGCAATCAGGGGGCTTTATGCGGTAGTATATGGGGGTCCCTAGCGCTATAAAAAGCTGCGGCGAACCTAAATACCTACCTGCCTAACTAGCGTCACCTGTGACACTAATACGGCGATCAGAAAAATGATCGCTTATTAGGCTGGGTTCACACTGGAGCGATGCGGAAACGCCGCGAATCCGCGGCGGGTTCCCGCATCGCATGCCTCCAGGCGGCAGTTCACACTGCCCTATGCGAACTGCTGGGAGTGTCAGTGAAATGTTACTGACACCCCCAGATCAGTTCGCATATCGCAGTGCGATCTGCAAACTCGGATCGCATGGTGTGAACACCCATGCGATCCGATTCTGCTGCGGGCCAAAAAAAGGGTCCCGTGCGAATTTGCGGCGGGTGCGGCGGGTGTGGCGGGTGCGGCGGGTGCGGCGAATGGCTGAACTCGAATCGCACAGAGATCGGATGTGATTTGCACTGCAGTGCGGTGCGAATCACATTCGTTCTCATAAACCGCTGCAATGTGAACCCAGCCTTAGTGACACTGGCGACGGGGGGTGATCACGGGGTTAAACCTTTATTGGGGGGGTTAGGGGGGTACATTAGAACTAAAGGGGGCTAACCCTAACTGCCCTAACAGTTATTACAGTCACAAATGACACCAATGCAAAAAAAAAAAAAAAAAAAAAAAAAAATGACATTGGTGTCACTGTGACTGGGGGGGCAGGGGTAATTGGGGGGGTGATCGGGGGGTAAAGGGGGGGTGTGAGTGTGCCTGGCATGTTCTACTGTGTGTGGGATGTGTTGGTGCAACTCACTGATCCGCTCTCCTCCGTGTCGGAACGAAAAATACCGACACGGAGGAGAGAATACATCACTTCCTCTCCTGTGTTTACATTACAGGAGAGGAAGTGATGTCACCGAGGATTTCCATTCGTCGGGAGCGATCGCGAGGGGGTGGCCATGAATGAATGGCCGTCCCCTCGTCCGGGATCGCTCCCGAACGAAAACCGACCGCCGCAGGCACCGGGCGGGGGCCCGATCGGGCCCCCGACCCGCGGGAGGCAAATCACGTACATGTACGTGCTTATGCCTGCCCGTGCCATTCTGCCGACGTACATCGGCGTGAGGCGGTCGGCAAGTGGTTAAGACATTTAAGAGGGTGGGGAAGGGTAAAGCAGTACAATGGAGCAGACAATATAAATTGTTAAAAAGGAACTACTAGGCTATGGGTGTATATGAGCCCAGAATTGCATGTTGGGGAGGTTAGTGAAGGCAAATATGCATGTAGGCCACAAAAGGAGAAATGAAAAATAAACACATTTTAAAAATGCATGCATTAATATAAAGGTCACAGCATATTCCTGTCATGGATATTAAGTAATGATGAAATTAATACAATATATTAGCAAACATACAATACATGTAGTGTTAAAGAAGAAAAATTGCCTTTAATATATAGTCCTTCTGCAGGACCTGAATAATGGCAGAACAGGTCTCTAAGATAATGATCCCCAGAGCCTGGGGGGAGATGCCTGCCGTGAACTTGAGGTCCCGCAAGCTGCTCCCTGTCGCCAAGTAGCGCAACCTGGCGACTAGCCTCTGCTCCGGAGTGATGGCTTGCCTCATGCAGGTATCCTGCTTGCTGATATAAGGGGTCAGCAAAGCCAACAAGCTGTGAAAAACTGGGTCCGTCATCCGGAGATCATTTCTGAAATCCTCAGGATTATTCTCATGGATCTCACCGATCAAAGGCATGTGCGAGAATTGGTCACACTGGCACAGCCAATTCTTTGTCCATGAACTCCTCCTTGCCCTGTTCATGGTCTGGGCTCATGTCAAAGTATTAACCCAAACACCAAGCCCCCATACAGCAAAAACTCGAACGAGTACATGGCTTCAAAATGGTCGGCTGGTCAAACAAACTTAAACAAACGCACTGAAGAACAGCAAGGCCTATGAAGAGCAACCTGAAGAGCAGGAAGGAGCGAACCAGAACCACCTGCTATACAGGTACGAACTGATCCAGATGCAAACCTCACAAGCACAAACTGAACCGCAGAAAACTATCAAAATAAGCTGAAGTCTGAAAAGTGTGAATCGTCTCTAACCAAACTTCTACTAACACGAGATTAGCAGAAGGAGCCCAAAGGGTGCCGTACTGGGTCTTGGACTTCCGTTATCTAGTCCCCTCATGTGCTGTAAGTCATCGCTTTAGAAAACGCCAGACTTTTGGGAGCGATCTTGTGTGGCCAAGTCCATTCACTGGAAAGTCTGGCGGATCTCCGCTGGAAAGTCCGGCAGATTGTCTGCTGGATAGTCCAATCGTGTGTACGCGGCATTAGAGCTGCCGCCACAGATGTAAGTGTTCTAGCCGGCCTGCAGGCCGTTCCCACCACTGTATACATTCTCCATGTCTATCCTACGATCCATCGGATCTATAAAGCACACCAAATCCTCGAGAGGTAGCATTATATGACGAGCCAGTCTTTGCAATGAGACGTCCACCTTAGGAGTAGTATCCCATAATTCAGCATCTTTGGTGCAAAATGCATACAATTTTTGAAGCTCTATTGTGGACGTTTAACTTCCTTATCGGGCTCTTCTCAGCACTAACATACTAATAACACACTAATCATCAAAAATTATTAGACCTCTGCCATGTCATCCTCCTGTGGCTCTGGAGTCATCTCAGACTGGCATACCGAAGTTTATATGATCAAACGGCCATAGGTGGAGCTGTAAATTGCCCTGATGGACTCACTGTCATGTGAGGTGTTCAGATGGGATGCCTCACACAGGGGTTGATGAGATTGCACAGAAGAATAGCTTTCTATGGAATCCTCATCACCTTGTCTTGTGGTTTCTGCTTTCCAGCTTTCACTCATGTACTTCAACACTTCCGAAGGTTGACTTCTTTTAGTATAAGTACAGTCAATGTCCAAAAGATCATTTAACATCCACCATATCCCAGAACCAACCTTAGTCAAAATTTCAGGAAAACTATGCATCTGGATATTGCTTTGCCATTCAACAAACTGTTTTATATTTGTCATAGTTTGGGAACGGCATCCTCCCAGGGAAACTCTCCTGTAAGTAGGCAATAGATGACCACCCAAAACGACCAAACATCAAGGCAGCCATCCACAACAAGGCCATCTGATGTTTCAACTTTGCACATTTCTGGAGCCATGAAGGACATGGTGCCACACTTGCCTCTAATCACTGTCCCTTTTGACCTTAGCAAGGCCAAAGTCTGCGAGCTTGATGAAATGGCAGTCCTGATCAAAAACGAAAACATTATCTGGCTTCACATACATGTGTACCAGTCATTTTGCTGCTATGAATTCAAGAGCATAGGAGACAACTTTTTACGGCATCTTCTGGAATTCCAACCTAAAAAAATAAAAAACAACCAAGATACAATAGATATATAAATACAGTACAGTAGCATATAAGGGGGAAATCAGAATTTCCCACTTCTGAATATTTTCCCAGAAACAATAAAATTGTATGCATAACAATACGTAAGTGCTAGGAACAAGTACAAATGGAACAAAAGGTCATTGTAAATCTTTCAACGTGGACACCTCCACTAATGTCAGCTAAGAGTGTTTCCTCTCACTTCCTGTTGCATCCCTGGGAGAGGAAGTGAAAGGAAATCTACAGGAAATGTTTCCAAAATACAGACAGCATAAAATAAATTGACATGAGTTTAAACTCTTAACTCTATAAACATCTTTAAAACAAAAAAAAAAAAAGCTTGGTCATGGAATATCTTTTTGTACTTAAATTTGGTATAATCATGGAGAACAGATCACCAAGAGGTGCCAGTTCTTGGGCAAAAAAGTGGTCGGTGGTGGTGAAGGCGGGGCCACAGCATTCAATGATGTTGGAATGAACTGAAAGTAAAAATGAAATGCTGAACTCTCAAAGGAAAGACTGCAGTGTGTTTCTGATTTATCCATGACCTTCAATGCCATTCTTCGACCTGTGCAAAAAAAAAAAAAAAAAAAAGTTTTACCTTAGTTCAAAAAATAACAAACATTAATCTGGTATTTTCTCATGTTTCACTTGACATTACTATCTAATAAGATTTGTTGCTCTGAAATTGAGAATACATTATGTAAGGGTAGGGAGAGTCACCCTTTAAGTTTATACTTTTCTTACTAAATTTAGACTCTGCTTGAACAGATATTTACTGAAGTTTAGTGAAACACCATGCTTTGCAAGTTACTTCTGAAGTCTGCAAGAAACAGGATGCATTTGTGGTCAGAGCCAGCTTTAGAATTTTATAGGAAGTAGAAAATATTCATAAGTTGAAATGAAATTATTGTAGACAATTTTTAAGATCATGAAATATATTTTTATACATATGAGTCTGGGGACGTTTTATCAAAAATTCCCCTAAAAATTCTGCTTAATGTATGACGTACTAAATGTCAATGTTTTATGATTGGTTATGTCTTGTCTAATCCTGATTGGCTGACAATGCAATGTTTGAAGCACATAAAAGTGGTATCCAGGAAGTAAAGAACGTAGTCATGATAATCCTCAACTCATGTGATTGTCTGATTTTACCCAATCAATTGAAAGGGCTTTCCAGTGATCACTAAAGTCCAGCTTGAGCTAATCAAGGAGGGGCGCACCTTACAGAATAAAGGGTCAGGTAGCACCCATGGGTTTCGAACCCCGCAGGATTACAGAAGGACAGTATTTCGAGAAGTAACCACTGAGCTATTTGCTGACCCTGTAAGGTGCTCCCCTCCTTGATTAGCTCGAGCTGGACTTTAGTGATCACTGGAAAGCCCTCTCAATTTCTTGAGAAGCTTCAGTGAGGTGATGATGATGAGTCCCAAAGGGACTCCTTCTAATCTCCCTACATTTCTTCAGCTACCTTTTCTTCCTTCCCATCAGACTCCACATCTATGATCTGTAGCTACTTTTTATCTTACGCCAAAAGTGGGTGTGTATCTAATTACTATGCAGCTGATGATGTCATATGGCAATGTTTATACATTTCCATGGCAAACCCCGACCAAGGCGCTACAGACAAGACTTACAGATTCTCATCATAAGACAGAAAAACTATGTCTTATTCATGGTCTATGAACTCTGATTTAACTTTTAAATAGAGATACAAGATGGTTTTGGGTTTGCTCAAAGCCTCAATGAAAATATACATAATATAAAGGTGTGTGTGAGATATATATATATATATATATATATATATATATATATTAATATAATCTTTTAACCCCAAATGTTCTGACAAATCCCCCCACATTTCTTAGGATGTCCAATGCTGTTCTCCAGAATTGTAAGAAAACAGGTGTACACAAATTTAATTGTTTAAAGGATATGGCCATATTATTTTTCATTATTCTTGAAGGACGTTTCTTTCTTCATCCATATGATAAAGAAATGTTCTTGTATGACTTGGATTTTTCTTGATGGATTCAAGTCTCTATGGAAACAAAATGAACCGTTGCAGTAGTGGTGTACGCCCCCCCCCCCCCCTTTATCCAAATGCAATAAAAAAAAAAAAAAACTGGTAAACCAGCAATTGAAGAAACTCTTCAGTGAATCCACTCTTGTATTATTACAAGCTCAAAATGGGATATATTGCCTCTCTTTTCAATGGATATTCTGGGATTCAAGCACACAAGGGACTTTTGCAAACAAATCTTTCTTTTCGGCAACGAAGAAAATTTGAGTACTGTCCGTAATACTTTTTTTATTTGCACTAACATACAATTTTTCAGGACAAGCTTTCGGGGTATGTCCCCTTCTTCAAGGTTGGACCTTGAAGAAGGGGACAATACCCCCGAAAGCTTGTCCTGAAAAATTGTATGTTAGTGCAAATAAAAAAAGTATCACAGACAGTACTCAATTTTCTCTCACAATTGCACTAATACGGCTACAATCACATTAAGTATTTTCGGCAACGCAAATCCTGGAACGTCTTGCTTCATGACTCCTGATGAAGGATTCGGTTTGGTGACAGGTTCCATCCGTAACTGGGCATCACGGATTATCATGCAAATGATTGCTGTGTCCTTTTGGCATGTCAACTTTGTCTTTACCAATCAACAATCTGGTCTGGATGGTGGTTTGGTGACAGGTTCCCTCCGGAACTGGACGCCAAGGATTAACATCATCCAAACGGTCGCTGTGTCTTTTGGCATGTTCTCTTTGCCTTTACTAATCAACAATCTGGTCTAGATTGTCAATCCTTTTCTATTTAAGTAAATAGACAGTATGAATATGTATTCTTAATCAATTACATTTTCTAACTATGATCTCTATTTCTATCTCTATTTTAGAGAGAGAGATAATTAAAATATAATCAACCAATTGCTATATCTATCGAACTAATATCATCAATGATCTAATGATCATATTCTGCCATGATTGGCAGGATCAACTTAAATGGTGAAGTATAAGATTTGAAGATCTGTAAGTTAGGAGAGAATTATCACAATGTCAAATTATTATATGTACATTGTCTTGATCCTCATATGTCTCTTCTTGTACATTACCTTCCAGCATTCTTAGTTGGAACCTAGGATACAATTAAATATTTTATACCATACCCAAACATGTTCTCAATTCAACTGATATCGGCAGATACTCTTAACCTCGTCACAGCCTCCATTTTCTTCTTGTGTGAGACTTAGGCCGCAAACCTTAGGCCTCAGGAGAGGAACCTTGGAGCGACACCATGGTCTTTCTGAAATGAAATGGTAAAAACCCGCTTCTCTCAGCCTGTTAAGAGCATATCTAATCTCTGGTACATGCTTTTCAAACATTATGCTATTCAACAAAAATATATCATCCACATATGTTAGACTTTCCCTTGAAGGTACATCAGGCAATGGCCTTATGTAAAATAACAAAAAAAAACAAATCAAATCCAAAACCTAAATCTATATAACCAATTAACATTCTGTTCCAATTATATTTATTACCACCTCTAAATGCCAGCTTGTATGGGTCTTCAGGACTTACCTGAATGTCCAACCATCATTGAGCATCATCATGTGTAATGAAGTACTTTAGCGTATGACCCCTGTTATAACCTCCCTTTTAAACTCTGTTTTTTTTTTAACTCACCACTTTGACCAGTTCCACTTACACAAAGTTATATAGACCTCAAGCACCTGTGCCCAATTAACCACTCCCCTTAATTAGTAGGCTGAAGGAAGCAAAGGAAAAAAAAAACTGTTTTAAAAAGTGTCAGAAAATGGTATTAAAAAGCTACAAGGAAAAGCCACAAAAAGAACCTAAAAATGCAACCCAGCAGTCAAAAAGCAATACTTGTTCACACGCCACTCAAGGCTCCATTGTTTAGCTTCCAATCAACAGTTGGAAGCTAAATATGCAATATGCTAGCAATGGAAATACGCTAGATAATTATAGAGAATATATGACAAAAGAACATCAAAGATACTTATCACTATTGAAAAGGATTTCAAATTTAATGTGTACTTTCACAGAGTGACACTGTGAGTGCACAAGTAGCAGTGTGTCAACGTCCCAATAATGGATGTATAGAAGCTAAAAACTACAGAAAGTGGACTTTAAAGGCACACAGGCCATATAGAAGTAATTGGGTATATTGGTATAGAAATTTAATCGAAGAAAATTATTACATATAAATACATACAGCTTGTGCTATGTACCCCACATATA
The DNA here is from genome assembly GCF_037356315.1 of Lithobates pipiens. Classification (NCBI taxonomy): domain Eukaryota; kingdom Metazoa; phylum Chordata; class Amphibia; order Anura; family Ranidae; genus Lithobates; species Lithobates pipiens. Next base: position 24,342,644 of record NW_027507764.1, on the reverse strand, counting down.
CACTTTTGACACCATTTTAATCAAATGTAAAAAGTAAGGTAATACGTCCAACAGGGCGATAATTGCAATTCCTGTAGTGTTATCCAGATAGAGATTCTAATGAATAGATATATAGAGGGGTATAACGAATGAATATATAATCAACATAGCATACACAACTTGAAATAGTGAACAAAAAATATAAAATTGCTCCAATAGGGTCAGTTGGCCATAAGCTACGCCCACTAAAAAGTGATGGGCCACCTGGAGTCAATAAGCAAAGACATGTTAAATACAACATATGAGGGTTTTTAATAATATACTGAGTTGACATTACTGAGCAAAAATGTAAGTGTACGCAGTAGACTGAGCAAATGATGTAGGTAAGGTCTAAACCACCAAAAGAAAATAAATATGAATGGTGTTCACACTTTAGTTAGTAGAAACATAAATGACATGAAAACTATTGGGGAATAACAAATACCAATAGGTAATAGGAGTAAAATTTTAAAAGATATATAAATCTATTGCTCAAAAATGTCTTTGCTCAGATTCAACCTATAGATTGCTCAGCAATCTCTAGGTTCAAGAATAATTGCTTATATCAAAAAATACAAATCATGATGCTAAAAAGCACACACATAAATAAGAAAAATAAGCCATAGAGCTTACCATGTAATCATCAGACGCAGAAATAGTAGTGTGATGCATTGCTGGTAAGCAAAGTTATACGGATATCTCCAGGGAGAAGTAGGAACTAGCACAGGGTTAAAGATGCACATGTGCTGGTAATGCAGACCAGCAAAAGTGGCACCAGTGTTGCCTTCTGGGCTGCACGGTTGAAATATAAAGGGTGCTTTACCTTCCATAGGTTTCTATGCGTGTGATAAAGTTCAATGAACTTGCTCAGAAAAACCTCCTCCTTAACCACTTAAGGACCAGGCCTCTTTTTCAGACTTGGTGTTTTCGTGTTTAAAACTGTTTTTTTTGCTAGAAAATTACTTAGAACCCCCAAACATTTTATATTGTTTTTTTTCTAACACCCTAGAGAATAAAATGGCAGTCATTGAAATACTTTGTTTTACACCGTATTTGCGCAGCGGTCTTACAAGCGCACTTTTTTTTTATATTGTGAAAGATAATGGTACGCCAAGTAAATTGATACCCAACATGTCACGCTTCAAAATTGCGCCCGCTCGTGGAATGGCGTCAAACTTTTAGCCTCAAAAATCTCCATAAGCGACATTTAAAAAATTCTACAGGTTGCATTTTTTGCGTTACAGAGGGGGGTCTAGGGCTAGAATTATTGCTCTCGCTCTACCGATCGCGGCGATACCTCACATGTGTGGTTTGACCACCGTTTTCATATGCGGGCGCTACTCACGTATGCGCCTGCTTCTGTGCGCAAGCTCGTCGTGACGGGGTGTTTTTAAAAAAAAAAATGTTTTTTTCTTATTTATTTTAATTGATTGTATTTATTTTTACACTGTTTTTTTAAAAAAAAAATGGATCACTTTTATTCCTATTACAAGGAATGTAAACATCCCTTGTAATAGAAAAAAGCATGACAGGGCCTCTTAAATATGAGATCTGGGGGCTCAAAAAGTCCTCAGATCTCATATTTGGGCTAAAATGCAAAAAAACAAAAAAAAAACAATCTGACATTTAAAAAAAATATACCTTTAAGAGGTATGGGCGGAAGTGACGTTTTGACGTCGCTTCCACCCTCCTATGGTATAGAGACGAGTGGGGGCCATCTTAGCCTCACTTGTCTCTATGCCCAGCTAGTAAGAGGACCCGATCGCCTCCGCCGCTACCGACGGCTCCGGTAAGCGGCGGAAGGTGCGGTAGGGAGGCGGGAGGGGGGGTGGCACCTCTCCCGCTGGCCGATAGCGGTGATCTCGCGGCGAACCCGCCGCGGAGACCACCGTTATCGTACAGCCGACCGCCGCCTGAAGAGATGGATATCTCGGTTGTGGCAGCAGCTGCTGCCGTTACCGAGATATCCCTCTTCAAAAATAGGACGTACATCGTCGTGCGGTGGTCGGCAAGTGGTTAAAGGGGTTAGGATTATATCTTGCCATGTTGGTATTCTGAAAGACAATACACACGACAAAAACACTAATGTCAGTCCAAACTCACAGTATTTATTATTTTTCTCACAATATTGGTGAGACACACCCACCCACACACCACTCCCACACAAGAATGTAAAACATCTATGTATAATGCAAAGTCTCATCATTTTGTCCCAGTGTAGGCCTAAAACTCAAAACGGTAAAAAAAAAAAAAAAATTGATGTGCCATGTTAGAATCTTACCCCTCGTCAGTGTAATAGCTTTATATACACTGCACATGCGTCAAGCTCCGCCTGTGTTGCCTATGTCGCCCGCCCCCGACGTTCCTTGTGACCAAATTTCCCCGCCCCTATTCCCTTCATTGTGCTGTGGGAGAGTAAATAGAGAAAGATGGACACATTTTCAACAAGCAGTGCGGAGGAAAGCCCGGAACCCCATACATCCGGATCCAGGAGGAGATTTAAGGCCACCAACATGACATTTGAAGAAATGGTGGCGATGGTGGACATCTTGAGAAAAGAGGACTATGATGGCAAAAATGGTCCCTATCCCCGACCCAATTTGCGGAAGGACAAAATAATGTCTTCAGTTGTGAGCACTCTGGAGCAGAAATTTGGTGTCCGAAGGGCTAAAGATCAATTGAGGAAGCGCTGGTCCGATATAAAATCGAGGGAGTCGGATCAGTACAGAAGAATTAAAAAGGTGCTTAAAAAAAGTAAGTACTTGTGCGTTCCTATGCTAATACTTAACTTGCATGCTGATCCATCATCGTTATCGTTCGTATAGTCAAATGTATGTAAATAGCGTGAATTTGCAGATAGTACATACAGTGTTTGATACATAAAATTGTTCGTTTGTCATAAAGAAATTAACTGTATTTAGCTGGTACAGGGTTATATTTTTATTATTGTCAGGATAAATTGTATTGTCACACTCTGTTGTGTAGATGTCTTTAGAGCTACAAATGTTTTAGAACTTTATTCAGTGTAATGTAAGGAGAGGGCACAGCAGCTATTTCAACATCTGGAATCGAAAGCACTAGTGTAGTGTGGGACACCATAGAAATTTATTTTAGGGTAACCCACACAGGGACTCCAGGGGATGCTTTGGGTGTCTCCATCTGTGAAACTTGGCCAAAAGATTTAAAGTATTGCAGTTTGGTTAAAAGGGAATTGTAATCATGTCTTCAACTAGGATCTTGTAACAAACAGCTAATAATTGGACACCACTTTGAACCAATGTTTCATGTTCCTATTTCTGGACTCAAATATCTGTGTGCTTAAAAGTATACCTTTTGTTTCATTCTCATAGGGAAACAAACACTCAGACATGAGTCCGAGGATCCCAGGACCCCCCAACCTCACCAGCCTGATTGGGCAGTTAGCCCAAGCCCACGTGAGGATGTGGAGGAAGAAGAGGTGGTGGAAGTGGTTGAGATATGCACCCCACCAAGTGAGTGTCTGGCAACCCATCTTAAGGTAATCAATTAATGGCTGCATATTTTTACACAATTGTTTTTCTCTACACAATTTTTAGGTGATGATCTGGTTGTGGAAGGGCAAGCCGCGGAGCCATTTTCAACTGACAAAGCACAGAGACTCATTGGGCAGATCATGGCCTGGAATGGGCACATCGACGGTTTGCACAACCAGCTACAATCCATGCGCAGCCAAATGGACACTATGCAGATTCAGTTGTACACCATGCAGCAGGAAATGAAGAACATGATCAATGTTTTGGGGAGAATCTAATCCCCTTTTCAGTAAAAAAAAAAAAAAAAATGGTTATTGTTCATTTCCTTGCAAAATCTGAACAATATTTGTTAACTTGTTGAAGGATTTTAGAGGCCAAATTTTGAAGATGCACATGGTGTGTCAACCTGTGCTATGTGCCATCAGGGGATCTAGTAGGTGAGAGGAAGGGATTGCTACCCACAAAACATGTCCATTGATCCCGCATGATGGGAGATAGACACAAATGGATAATGTCAACCTGTGGTATCTTCAAAATTTGGCTTTTACATCAACCTTGTTGTTTTTTTACATGCTGAAATTTGTAAGTTCCAGAGTTGTGCATTTGATTTTTCATTTTTTTGTTAAGACAAACCCTGTTTTAAATTTGACCAAAAAAAAAAAAAAAAAAATTATATATATATATATATATATATATATATATTCTAGTTTACCCCAAAATATATATTTTTGATTGATTTAAAAAAAAAAATGCACATGTTTGAATGTGCACTAATAAAAATGTTAAACAACAACAATGTGTTTCAATGCTCAATACCAGTTTGGAAAGTAATTTTGTGTTTTCAGTGACAAAGGGGCTTATTTACTAAAGGGAAAACCACTTTTCACTACAAGTTAACTAGGAGAACCTAGGAGACAGCCACAAAGAAAAGCAAACAAGAAGAAAAACTAAAGATTTTATCAGACAACAATTTATTTTTTAAGAAAAGTAAATTTTTAAAGCTCAGCTGGCATTGCAATCGCCCCCCTACCATTAAAATAGTTGACATTTTGGTCACGCACTTGATGTGTTGTTTGGGGGGCCAGGACGGCCAGCATCCAGGCCTGCGAGTTGTGGTGATTGTCTGGCCTCAGTTGCAAGTAATATTTGCCAGAATGTCTCCTAAAAAAGTTATGGAGAACATAGCAGCAGAGGATTACATGTTTCAGTTTGTACCCTGCAAGGTTTATGGATGTTAAAAACAGATGGAACCGGCTGGCCATAATCCCGAAGGCATTCTCAACAACCCTTCTTGCTCTGGCCCACCGGTAATTAAAATCCCTCCTCTCTGGGATGAGTGTCCTTTCTGAGAACGGCCTCATCAGATGGTCACCCAGACTGAAGGCTTCATCATCGGCGATGAAAACAAAGGGGAGGTCCTCACATTATCCACATCTGGTGGCAATCCCAGGCCACCAGTCTGGAGACGATGGCAGAACTCCGTCTGGTTAAACACTCCTCCATCTGACATCCGGCCGTTCTTCCCCACATCCATGTATAAAAAAAAAATCATATTGTGCCGACACCACCGCCATGAACCCCTTGTAATTCCAGTAGTAAGACCCCGAATGGGGTGGTGGCACAATCCGCACATATTTTCCATCGATCGTCCGTCCACAGTTGGGAAAGTTCCAACGGGTAGCAAACTCTGAAGCCATAGTCTGCCATTCCTGTGGCGTGGAAGGAAACTGTGGAGTCAAACACAAAAAAGATTATAAGTACTTTAAAACATTTTAAAATTAAATGTTAACAAATTAAAACATTTTGGAACAACAGGAGTAAAACATTTTTTATAAGTAGTCTTTCAAAAAATCTAAGATAAGACCCAATTCTCAGATTCCTCACCCCTCTGATGACCCATGGAACATAATTTATGTGGGTGGGGGGGGGGTTCTAATTAATTTGAAGACCACAAATTACACCTGAAGACATTTAAAAGAGGGTGTGGGGGGGGGGGGGTTCTAATTAATTTGAAGACCACAAATTACACCTGAAGACATTTAAAAGAGGGTGTGTGGGGGGGTCTTATTAATTTAAAGACCACACATTACACCTGAATACATTTAAAAGAGGGTGGGTTTCTAATTAATTTGAAGACATTTAAAAGAGGGTGGGGGTTCTAATTAATTTGAAGACCACACATTACACTTGAAGACATTTAAAAGAGTGTGGGGGTGCTAAAACAGTACAATAGAGATGGCAATATAAATTGTTAAAAAGGGACTAGGCTATGGGTGTATATGGGATCAGGATTGCATGCTGGGGAGGTTAGTGAAGGCAAATACGCATGTAGGACACACAAGGAGAAATGAAAAATAAACTAATTAGAAAAATGCATGCATGGATATAAAGGGGACATTCACAGAACATTCCTGTCATGGATATAAGGTAATGATGAAATTAATACAATACATACAATACATATTGTAATGGAAATTTGTAGGTTCTGTATATAATTGTATTCTATTTTATATGTATTGCACAATGCCCTCACTGTGCACACGGCACTAACAATGTTTTCAGTACATGTTTTGCATTCTTTCAAGTCCTGATTAGAATTAGCCTGCCTATGTAACGCCCCTTGTTACCATAAACGTACAATTGTAATATTAATGTGATACCTACGTAATCATGTGTATAAAAGCCTTCAAATGGGAGGACTTGATTTGGACAGCAGCGGATAAACGTGAGACGTATCTTCAGATATGGACCCGTTGGAACCTATTCAAGTATTCAGATGCAGGGAGACCCTTATTTGACGCCTGACATGTTAAATAGTGTATGTTACCCGGGGGCTCTACTATTAAGCCTAGAGACCCTGCGACCTGCCTCTACAGATTTGTCTACCCGTTACCCCTTCCTCCCTTCCCTCTCCCTCTTCCCCCCTCCTTCCCCCAATCCCTGTCTCTACTTATTGCTTCTCCTTCTTTATTTTCAGACTATCCATACTCTCTGTTTTCTCTGGTGATTCCAGTTTACGTAATTTACATTGCGCAGTGGTGATATATGGTTGTGGTCAATTATATATGTATGGAGGATGGTTATCAAAGTGGCTACTTTCAATATATGTCTGTGCATTTCACCGTGCCCTCGGGCAACCATTGATATTCGATCTGAGCTGGATTTTGTCTTCCACCGGTGCTGCGCACCTGTTTTCACCAATCTCTGTTACCTATATGATATGGTCACCAGACTGTTTGTTTTTTCTTCTTTGTTCTATGTACCGATAAATTAATCAAACTATATTTGGAAAAAAAAAAAGCCTTCAAATGCGTCATAATAAAGGAGAACAGTTATTTGGAAAGATGCTGAGCGTATCTTTTGTGTCTGTTCCCTACTGCAGTAGTTATTAATTTGGAACCACTAATCAATATGAGGATAGGAGTTGCCTATCATCAAAATAACCATTTCAATATAATGTAATGTTAAGAGCTAAAACTTACCTTTAATATAGTCCCTTTGCAGAACCTGTCTCTAGGATAATGATCCCCAGAGCCTGGGGGGAGATGCCTGTTGTGAAATTGAGGTCCTGCCGGCTTCTCCCTGTTGCCAAGTACCGCAGCGTGGCGACGAGCCTCTGCTCCGGAGTGATGGCTTGCCTCATGCAGGTATCCTGCCTGCTGATATAAGGGGTCAGCAAAGCCAGCAGACGGTGAAAAACGGGGTCCGTCATCCTGAGATAATTCCTGAAATCTTCAGGATTATTCTCGCGGAGCAAAGGCATATGCGAGAATTGGTCACGCTGGCACAACCAATTCTTCGTCCATGTACTCCTCCTTGCCCTGTTCATGGCCTGGGCTCGGGTCAAAGAATTTTTTTAGTTTTTTTTTCACTTTATAATTCGTATTATTTTCCAAAAAAAATATATAAACATACTAAAATACTGATATAACATTTTGTAATTGGTAAATGTGTATGTATCTATACCGTATATATTCTCTATTATCCCCCCCCCCCCCCCCCTTTAAAACTACCATTATATCTTGTAACTATCAGTCAAAAGTTCTCAACACATGATACATTGGTTTTTTTTTCTAGAATAAACCTCCTGGAACTGATTCGCTCTGTATCTTATTCTATTTTTACCACTCCCCATGGGGCATTCATCCTTTTGGAGCCAGGGCTTCCATATCTTAACAAACTTGTCATGGTTACCCTGTCTGGTTAACATTACTTTTTCTATCTATACTAACTTCATAGTAGCTACCCAATCTTCCGGTGTCGGGGGGGATTCCATGATTGCCAATTCTGCACAATTAGTTTTCTTGCTTGGTACAGGCCTCTCACTATCATTGTCAGTACATTTATCGGTCCAACTTCTTTTTTAATATAGCCCAGCACACATAATCTGGAAACCAATTCAAGAGTAACTCTAAATGTAGCATTGATCATTTCCAGTATCTCTGTCCAATATCTATCTATGTGGTTTTGGGCATCTCCAAAACATATGTATAAGATCCCCTGTCTCAGAACATCTAGGGCACTTGTCATCTAGACGGCACCCAAACATGAACAACTTCCTAGGTGTATAGTAGGCTCTATGTATTAAGAACAAAAGGGACACTTTTTGCGAAGGTGAGACCAAAACCACTGGTCCAAATTCTAAGAGCCTTGCCCATTGCGCTGCTGTAATTTCACCCACGTCCTCTTCCCATCTAATTTTATTCTTATTAAACCTTTCCTGATTATTACATTTGCTCATTATTTGCTTATATACTATTGATATTATACCTTTGTTAATATCAGCTTTAATTACTTTATGAAGAAGAGGGATCTCGCACCTTTCCAGGATACAGTTATTAAACTGCCTACCTAGAGCGTGCCTAGTCTGTAGGTAAGCGTAAAATGACTTATTTGATACCCGGTATTCCTGTCTCAGCTCTGTGTATGATTTTATTGAAGTATTACCCGTATACAATTGAACTACCCAATCTAATACATGGCTCTCCCAGTCTTTGTTCTTCCGTATCATGAGAAGTTCTTGCAGGTATTTATTGTTCCATATGGGTGAATACTCGTTAACTCCTTTATACCCCATCAATCTCTTGACAGACTGCCATGTTTTACTTTTAATATTGGACACCCACTATCTAGGGAGCCTGCCTCTAAGGCTTCTACAATCGATTTATGTGGGGAGCCCAGCAACTTATCACTGGCCTTCCCCTCTCCCGATGTACCACATCCTCCCAGATGTTGTAACTGGGCAGCCAGGTATATACGGTTGCGGGACAGCCAGACCCCCCCCCCCCCCCCCACACACACACACACACACTTGTTGGATGTTGCAGTACTTGTAGGCTAATCCTAGCCTGACCTTTCTTCCAAATTGGTGCTCTAAAAAGTGTCTGTATCTTTCTAAACCATTTTTCGTCTATTACAATTGGGGAATTACGAAGCAGGTATAACAGCTGTGGCATCCAGATCATTTTGGTTAGGTTGGCACGTCCTGCCACTGACAAAGGTAATCTCCAAATATCACACGTCTGCTTGAATTTTAACAATAATGGGACTAAATTATCAGCTATAAATTGATTCGGGTCCTTTTGACACCACTATCCCAAGATATTTCATTTTCCACTGCTTTTAACTGGGGTATTCCTATTGGAATGGAGTTAACAAGTGGGTCGACTGGCAAGAGAGAGGACTTTTCCCAGTTCCCCATAACTAAACCCAAGTGTCTGCCGAACTCCTCCACTATATGCATTAATTCAGTTAATGACTCCTCCGTATCCCCCAGAAAAAAAAATAAAACATTGTAAATCAATAATACTCACTAATACCCTTTCACCTGTGTATTTACCACTGCTCTTCCAGCAAAAGAACCCTTCCCCACTAAGCAGCCACTTAAAATAATGTGTAATTTCTGTGTATTTGTTCCTATTATAAATAATTGAAACACGTGGCGCTAAACCAAGTGACTATTATACCACTAAATATTATACTACAAAGTGAATCAGATATAGCTAAAGAAAAATTGTATACATAAATAAAGAATACAAAATAAAAAAAGATTAATAGTAAATATTAAATAAAAATAACCCAGTGAATAAGTGATAGTTCACACTATACATTTAAACACTCCCCAGGAAGTATTGCAGAGCATATGCAGTGTTCATACAATGTTGCAAAAGTCCGTGAGTCTCCAAAACATATTTCACTTTAACAAGCAATATTGATCAGTGTTTTTTTCTCTCTCAAACCGCCTTTCCTTCACCACACCGCTGTGAAATGCGATTCCTCCCCCCCCTTATGTGAATTAACTCACCGACTAAATCAGCCTCACACTCAATGTGTTTGGCAGAAAAGCGCTTTCCAAACCCTTTTTGCAGGGATGTGGATGACAGGCATACAATCCTTCACTTCAGCGGGAGAAAAGCTGACCCAATTGACACTTTCATAGACAGTGCTCTCATGAAATAGAAAAAGGAAATGCTCCCAAAGCATGATACCGTAAAAAAACTTTTAATGATGTTTAAGAAGCTCCTCTTAAGTTAGGCTTCATGCACACGAGAGGCCGGTGCAGATTCTTGCCATGTCACCTGCCACAAGTTGTTGATTGTCCACTTGCCACGTCACTTGCCACCTGCCATGTCACTTGCCACAAGTTGTGGATTGTCCAATTGCAATTGTTTAAAATATTTTTTTTAATGGTTTTTCATCATTTGCCATCATTTTTGAGATTTTTAATGTAAAAAAAAGTCACCTTTTTAAAAACGCTTATAAACAAAAATGCGGTACCAGCGTTTTGCTGAGTTTTGCGTCTGAACCCATTTTTTTGCTTCTGGAAAAACGAGGTTAAACGCAACTGCCTAAAAACGTCAAACGAGACTGTGTACATGGACACATAGGATAACATTGAATGAGTTCAGGGGCAGTTGAAAAAAGTGTCTAACTGCCTCTGAACATGCGTTTAACAGCGTCTCGTGTGCATGAGGCCTTACTTTTACCTGTAGTTCTCCAGCTCACAAGGCAGAGCACACTAATCAATGTTCTTCTACACCAGGAGTAGGGATGAGCCAAACACCCCCCCGGTTCGGTTCGCACCAGAACTTTCGAACGGACCGAAAATTTGTGCGAACTTTAGAACCCCATTGAAGTCTATGGGACTCGAACGTTTGAAATAAAAAGTGCTAATTTTAATGGCTAATATGCAAGATATTGTCCTAAAAAGGATTTGGGAACTCGGCTCCTGCCACAGGGGGCATGGGTCAATGCCAATTTTTTTATTTATTTTTTAAACTGCAGTTTTTTGCTGATTTTAATGACGATTAAAGTGAAAAAAGTGAAATATTCCTTTAAATATCATGCCTGGGGGGTGTCTATAGTATGCCTGGGAAGTGGCACGTGTTTCCCGTGTTTAGAACAGTCCCTGCACAAAATGACATTTAACGGAAAAAAAGTAATTTAAAACTGCTTGATGTTTTAATGTAATATCTGGTTCCGGCAATATGGATGAAAATCATTGAGAAAAATGGCATGGGTAGCCCCCCTGCCCATTACCAGCAGCTTTTGGGTCTTGTACGGATATTAAAGGGAACCCTGTAACCATATTAAAAAAGGAAAGGTGTGGGGCTCCCAGGCCCTATATACTCAAAACAGCAGTATACAGGCGGTGCAAACAAGACAGACTGTGTAGGTTTGTTGTGTTAAGTAGAATCTGTTTGTAATTTTGAACTGTACATTTTTAAAGTGTAGCTCCAGTCAAAAAAATCTATTTAAGATTTTTGGAAAACATAGGGAAGGGTTATCACCCCTGTATAATTTTTTTTGCCATCCGTCTTTTTTCAGCTCACTTCCTTGTGTCTCCTTCCATTTGCAAGTAGGAGATGTTTGTAAGTTGGATATTTGAAAGTAGGGGCCTGCCCTATATGCTCTGCAGAAATGAGGGCCTAAGGTGTTGGTGTTTGGTGTTGCCACAGCACTGTAAGCCCTCAAAGTGACTCTTGGTGGCCGCTGGAGTGCCCTGCTGTGAACGATTATATCAAGAATTGTAATTACATGCCATTGTTGAACAGTGGTAGAAAAATTGGGCCTTATAGTGTTGTGGCACCAGCACCACAACCACCAAAGTCCTCACAGTTACTCTCGGTGGGCACAGGAACGGGCCCTGCTGTGAAATATTATATCAAGAATTGTAATTACACACCCATGTTAAACAGGGGCTGAAAAATTGGGCCTTAGGCACTGTTTGCTGGTCCCACAACACTGCAACCTCTCCCAGATACTCTAGTTGAAGTGCAGGAATGAGCCCTGCTGCAAAGCATTGCATCGAAAATTGCATTACATGCCCCTGTTAAACGGGCTGAAAAATTGGGCCTATACACTGCAACCTCTACCATATACTCTAGTTGTAGTACAGGAATGAGCCCTGCTGCAAAGCATTGCATCAAACATTTTAATTACACACCCCTGTTAAACAGGGGCTAAAAAATTGGGCTGGTGGCATCACCCAGAACCAAAAATGTTCTTCCAAGATATGAGCGGGATCATTGAGGAGGAAGAGGACAGTGCATGCATCCCTGATCATGCCCCACTGGCGTGGTGAGAAAAAAACTAGTTCCCCTGACCCCGTGCTGGTGCCGTAGTCGCACAGGTACTCATTGATGGCCCTCTGCTGAGTGTGCAGCTGCTGCACACTGGCCAACGTTGAGTTCCACCTGGTGGGCATGTCACGGTTCTTGGGCAGTCTAACTCCTTTTTGGAGCTCAGCCAGCCGAGCACTGGCATTAAATGATCGGCGGAAATGCACACAAACTTTCCTGGCCTGCTTCAGGACATCCTGTAAGCCCGGGTACCTGCCCAAGAACCGCTGCACCACCAGGTTAAGGACGTGAGCCACACAGGGAACATGGGTTGGTGCCATTGTCGCAAACCACCATTCCTGGCTTAATCTGGCATAGCGTCAACCACCTCTCGGCCTGCCCCTGCAGAGCTGACAAAATATCTGCCCCAGTGTGGCTCCTGTCCCCCAAACAAACCAGCGCAAGCACGGCATGGCATTGTTTTGCCTACGTACTTGCGTAGCCCCTTGAATGCCTACGGAGCACCACTGCTTCCAAGGACAGAGCACTGAAAGAGGCCATGGAGGAAGAAGAGGAGGAGGGGTGGAGGAGAGAGGTGTATCACAACCAGTAGTAGCATTTTGGAGGCGTGGTGGCGGAACAACCTCCAACACTACTGCACCTTGTCCTGCATCCTTCCCAGCTGCCAGAAGAGTGACCCAATGGGCCGTGAAAGACAGGTAACGTCCCTGTCCATGCCTGCTGGACCATGAGTCAGAGGTAATATGCAGCTTACCGCTGACCGCCGTGTCCAGCGAAGCAAGGACATTGCCTTTCACATGCTGGTAGAGAGCTGGAATCGCCTTCCGTGAGAAAAAGTGGCGTTTGGGGACCTGCCACTGAGGAACCGCACATTGCACAAACTCATGGAAGGGGGCCAAGTCTACCAACTGAAAAGGCAGCAGTTGAAGTGCTAGCAATTCAGCCAAGCTAGTATTCAACCGTTGGACATGTGGATGGCTGGAAGTTAACTTCTTTCGATGGTCCAGCAGCTGGGGCAGGGAAATTTGCCTGCTACAATCGGACATGGGTGTACTGCTAGCAGAGTGCCCGCAAGCACTTGGCTATGACACATCTAATTCTACACCTTCATTCCTCAGTGCAGGTTTCAGAGAGGACTGAAGGTCTAGTGGGGTTGGAGATCCCAGCTGATGAGGAGCAAGGAGAGGTCCGCTTTGTTCTTTAGTGTGGGTCTTTAAGGTACGCTTACCAACGAGCTGCATGGCAGGTCAACATATGTCTGGTCAAGCATGTGGTGCCCAAGCGGCTTATGTTTTGGCCACGTGAGATACGCTTGAGACATATGTTGCAAATAGCAGTGGTGCGATCTGATACACTTGTCTCAATAAAGGACCACACCAAAGAACTTTTGAAATAACGCGCAGAGGCAGCGCTCTGCACAGGCGGAGCTCTGCGGTGTGATTCAGCCGGTGTGCTGTCCCTAAGCTGGCCCCCGGAGGGCATCCTGCCTCATTGGAGATGTGCCCCCTCCTCCCTCCTATCAGGCACCCATGTGGAGTTGGTGACCTCATCATCCCCTCCCTCTTCATCACTGGAGCAAACCTGGCAGTATGCTGCAGCTGGTGGAACATGACTGCCAGATTGCTGTCCTTCTTGAGCATCCCCTCTCTCTACGCTCACGCTACTGCCTTCCTCTAGCTGAGTATCATCATCAGAGCCTTCAAAACACTGGGCATCCTCCTAGAGCATGTACCCAACACTGTGCTCAAACAGTTGGGGGGACTCCTCAGGAAGACATGGTGGGTATAGGGAAGGAGTGAATGATGATGACATTGAGATGAGGGAAGAGGATGCGTTGGCAGCGTTGTCCATGTCTATGTATCCTGGTCAATCCTCAATGCCTTTGATCTTCTATAGCAGCACATTCATCAATCATCTTGTCCGCTATGGTCCCTTTCAAGTTTGCTTGCATAACAGACGGTCCAGGGCCAAGCGTTGTTCAGTCTTGATGGAGGCCTGATCTCTTCATTTAGATATGCTAAAAAACTTTGATGTGCAACCTGTTACATTCCAGACCGCCCCCAAGAAAGCAAAGGCATGGTTGTATCAACCATAAAGAAACTCCAGAAATATGATATTAAATCATGTTGCTTTCCAACAGTTAACCATGTCAGGTAAGGGAATCACTGTCGGCACAAAATTGTTGCCAAACAACAACTCCCAGATATGGGTCAATGAAGACTAGGGGGACAGAGAGTGATCATGTCTATGCCCTCAGTGGTGAAAGTAAAAAAAAAAAAAATTGCAGCAGGTGTAATAAGGGAACACACATGGTCACAACACATTGGATCATACTCCAATCATCATAACAAGTCAACCAATGTAGCAATGCTCCTAAAGGAATATTATGTATTCAATAGAGAACACTGTCAGCACTAAGCCAACACCAGGCAACTTTGCCCAGATATAGACCAAATGCAACCTAAGGGGACAGGGTGGGGGCAACACATCAGTGTTGCATTGCTAAAAAAATTAAATAAAATATTAAAAAAATTAAATATTGAGGTAAGTGTGGTTTAAACACATGCAAAATCCCAGACACCAAATATAATGGTTTGAAATAATTAATATGGCAGGAAGTTTAAGCCCCAACCATCTAATGGTGTACAGCCCGATGTGCAACATAAAAAGTACACATATTGGGACTCAACCACAAAATCAAACAGATGGCTGTCAATAAAGTTGACCAACAACATAATTGCATAAAGAGGCCCAACGGAGGCCAATCCAGTCCTGGGATGGTGAAAAAAAAAAATAGACCCACTGGAGAAATAATTTACCAATTCTTCTAACAATATGGCTACTAGAGACTCGCATAAAGTTCACATCATGAATATTATCATTTAGCAGGAAAAAAAAAAAAAGGCATTCACAATTTGTCAATAAAGGCATTTAGATCTATATCAACATTTAACCCTAAAGTGACGTAACTCTCTTAATCTTGTGTGTCCAGAACATCTCAAGTCTGGATCTACTTCTCACCAACTAACTACCTCTCCACTGCGGACAATATTTGTCTATTCATAGAACATTTGTCTATTCAAGAATATTATCTGGGAGGGATCCTTGTTATGGGCTATTAGGTAGTGTTTGGAAACCGAGTCTTTCAAAAATCCATTTTTAATGTTTGTAATGTGTTTGTTTAATCTTGCCAAAAGGGGCGTTTAGTCCTGCCCACATAATGAAGCCCACAGGGGCACTGATTCAAGTAAACCACCCTTTCGGTAGAACACATAATAAAGTTTTATCTCATATTCCCTAGATGTACTAGATGAGGCAAATTTCTGTATTCTCATGTGTGCATCCATTTAGGGAGCACACACGACATCTCCTACACTGATAAAAACCAGCGAGGTTCTGGAAAAAAACGTTCTGAATGGATTAAGGCTATTGGGAATCACTCTATTAATAGAGGGGGCTCCCTTACAGATAACCTGGGATTTGTCAGGCAAAACTGTACCCAGTATCTGGTTATTACCCAAAATGTGCCAGTGCTTTTGTATCAACCTTTTTATATTCATCTAGTTCAATTAGATTTTATTAAAGAAATAGCCAGTTACAATACAAATATAGCAATACATAACAAGCGCAAATACAATTGCCTGTGTGTACCATAGGATAACAATAGCGTTACAGACTCAAACTCATACTTTTAGTCCTCTTGTTTGCATATAAACAGATTGATAGAAGATCCCTATTAGACTAATAAGCCCCTCCAAAAAAAAAAAAAAAAAAATGGAAAGGCCCATTAGTAAAAGGGTAGGTACCCTACCATTCCCAAAGCGTCAATGGTATCTAAACATATATATCAATGGGTTGTAAAAGCCTGTCCCAGCGTATCTGCCTTATAACTTTATACCACTCTAAATACACCTTATTGCCTATCCTACAAAGGCCAAATGTGACTAATAGATATAGAAACAAAAAAAAAAAAAAAAAAAAAAAAGACAGTACAGTTGTCCGTAAATAATCAAGCGGGCATTGCTAGCCCGAACACATAGCGCCCCCTCCACCTCATGTTTGTATCAAAAAGGCGTTTACAGAAGAATTGCTAAACACTACCCAAGGTCGCCATATAACTATATACTTGCCCATGCTTTCATGGGCTGTAGCCCTAATTTCTTCCATTTTATGCAAATATCCTATCTCCCCCAGCCATTCCCTAATTGAGGGAGTCATAGTGTTCCTCCAATATCTCGGTATCACTGTCTTGGCGGCAGTTAGAAGAAATCTAATCAGCGATTTTTTATATTTACTCATAGAAAGGTCAGTAATATGTAGCAGACAACATTTAGCGTCAAGGGGGATCTGTGTATCAGTTATTTGTTGTATAATACTAATCACTTGGCCCCAAAATGGTCTGATTAGGTCACACTCCCACCATATATGTTGTAAAGTGCCCTTAGCTTGATTACAACGCCAACATAGGTCTGGAACATCGGGGAACCACTTATGCAATTTAACTGGCGTGTTATACCAATTCGTCAGAAGTTTAAAAGAAGTTTCCTGTAATCTAGTGCTAATTGCACATTTATGAGCAAATACACATGCCTGTAGCCATTGGTCGTTTGTAAATGATGCATTTAATGCTGCTTCCCAGAAAAGCTTATGTTTATTAGGTTCCAGACGTGCTGCGGATTGTAACCACGCATACGTGAGAGAGATATTTTTCGTAGAAGCCTTGGCACGAAGGCAAACCGCCTCAAAAGGCGTTAATGGTCGTAAAAAATGTTTGATCCTCCGCGGGCTCAAAATATAATCATGTATTTGTCTATACGTCCATTGCCCCAAAACGGTTGAACCCAAAGTATGTTGTAAGTCCAACATTGATTTAATCTTATTACCCTCAAAACAATGAGTGGCTAATAAGGGCAAATTCCCACATATAAAGTGCCGGATAGGTTTATGCATGCCTGGTATAAAGTCAGGATTATCTACTAGCGGTGTTAATGGGCCAGGTGAAGTAGTCAAACCCGTTGTTTGAGCCACTATTTGTAATAATCTTAAAGTGGTCCCTATAAGGGGATGTTGCTTAAGCTGTTTAGGGCACAAGTCCCACGGAATCCAAGGGGAATATGTCACTGGAATAGGACCTACCTCGTTTTCAAGTTTCACCCAATCTTTATTATCCGCATGGCAGGTCCAGTCAATCATTCTGGTAAGATGAGTGGCCTTATAATAATTTTTGAAATTGGGGAATCCCATTCCCCCACTGCCTTTATCTCTAGTGAGTATTGCAGGGCTTATGCGTGGCTTTTTAGATGCCCATAAGAAGTGTCTAAGAATAGCATTCAATGACTGAAAAAATTTTGCAGGTAGCCATATTGGTAAAGTCTGGAAAAAATACAAAAATCTGGGCAGGATTGTCATTTTGACGATCGCTGCCCTACCAAACCAGGAGAAATGTTTAAGTGTCCATCTCTCCAGGTCTTTTTTCACGTTTTGTAACAATGGCGAAAAATTTTGGCTATATATCTCAGTTAGACTAGCAGTCAAATGAACTCCTAAATATTTAAGGGAGCGGGATTCCCACTTAAATTTACAGTTACGTAAAACAGCCTCCCGTGTGGTCTCTTGTAGCGTAAGATTGAGGGCCTCAGATTTTTTATAATTAATTTTGAAATTCGCCATATAGCTGTAATGCTTAAATATAGTGCACAGATTGGGCATAGTAACATGCGGCTGAGTTATAAAAAACAATAGATCATCCGCATACGCAGCACACTTGTATTCCTTATCGCCTACGTGGAAGCCATGTATAGAGGATGATAAATTAACTGTGCGGATTAATGGTTCCAAAGTGAGTATAAACAGCAAGGGCGAAAGAGGACACCCTTGCCTAGTCCCATTCCGTATCTGCACCTTGTCTGACAGTGTCCCATTCACCTTAATTTGGGCCGTAGGATTATAATAAATAGTTTTAATCCATGATAGCATATGTGCTCTCAAACCTATATGAGAGCAAGTCGCATACAGGAAGTCCCACGACACACGGTCGAAGGCTTTCTCTGCATCTGTAGATAAGAGCATGCCTTCAAATTGTTCTGTTTGGGCCCTGTGTATAAGATTAAGGGCTTTAATCACGTTATCTTTCGCCTCCCTACCAGGCATAAAACCTACCTGCTCGGGACCTATAAGTTTGTGCAACAATGGGCGCAGTCTGTTCGCTAGTATTTTCGTATAAATTTTTAGGTCCACATTCAATAAAGAAATCGGCCTATAGCTAGCACAATCTAGAGGGTCTTTATTAGGTTTAGGCAATACTGTAACGTGCGCTCTCAGGAAATCTTCTGGTAACGTTTGTGGGTCTCGGAAGTGGTTAAATGTATTAATCATGTATGGAATCAACAATTCCATAAAGATTTTATAATAGTGGGCTGTTAAACCGTCCGGTCCAGGGCTTTTCCCCTTTTTTAGTTCCTTAATAGCTGCGGTGAGTTCACCTTCAGTTATCGGTTCTTCCAGTGACAGCGCTTCCTCCTCAGTAAGTTTGGGGAGTCCGCTGTCGTCCAGGAATTTATTAGTAATCTCTGCTGTCGTCCCCCTTAGGTCGCTAGGTTTATGTAACTGCGGTAGATTATACAAATTGGAATAATATTCCTGAAATCTTTGCGCGATTTTCGCAGCATCCTGTGTTGTCTGACCGTCACTGGTTTTAATTGCAGCAATATTCGTCGATAATAATGTTTCTTTAAGGGCCTTTGCTAAAAGTTTGCCTGTTTTATCATTGTGTTCATAGAAGAACCCCTTCTTCAAGAAAAGGATCTTTTGTGCTTTAAGGTTCAAATGGGCTTGTAGTTTTTTCCTCAATCCTAATAAAGTTACTGCTGTATCAGTTGCTAAGGATTGTTTATGCTTCCCCTCTAGGTCTCTAATGGTCTGTATCAAATCATTAATCTCCCTCTCAGCAACCCTTTTTCTCGTGGCCCCCAGCCGTATGAGCTCCCCCCGAACCACGCATTTATGGGCCGCCCAAATTGTAAACGGCGACAATTCTTCAGAGACATTTTCTGTAAAATATAATTTAATTATATCTGCTATTTTGTCAGTGTTGTCCTTATCCGTGAGCAGGGAGGGGTTTAATCTCCACGAGTGGGGGCCGCGATGTATGTTTATTTTGTGAAATTGCAACGATATAGGGGCGTGGTCAGATAGGGTCTGCACACCTATTTTAGCAGATTTTATACGGGATATATCCCTTTGAGTAACAAAAATGTAGTCTATGCGTGTAAATTTATTATGCAAGGGTGAAAAATATGTATAGTCCCTGCCTGAGGGGTTTGCCAAGCGCCAAGTATCTACTAAAGTAAGGGAAGCTAGAAGTGTCTTGATTTTACGCAACTTTTTATACGGAATGCTGGACCTGCCATCTGATGTATCCTGAAGGGGATTTAGCGCTAAGTTGAAATCTCCCCCCAGCACCACACATCCAGATGCAAAGCCCTTCAATTCATCTACCACATGTTGACAAAAAGTAACCTGTGCGGTGTTGGGGAAGTAAACATTAGCCAAGGTAACCGGGGTTCCCGCCCAAATCCCCTTCAAAAACAAATACCTTCCGGCAATGTCCGCCATCTGCTGATGTACAATGAAATCAGCATTTTTATGTAGCAGAATTGTCACCCCCTTAGATTTGGCCTCGGGATTTGTTGCATGGAAAACATATGGATAATGTCTATCATGCAATCTAGGAATCTTGCCGGACCGGAAGTGGGTCTCCTGAAGAAACACCACTATTGGTTTCTGCTTGTGGAGTTCCCTAAGCACCGCCAATCGCTTCTCCGGTGTATTTAGACCCCTAACGTTATGGGAGATCACAAAAGCATGTTCATCTAGCATAGAGTACGCCATATTAAATACAGTAACTAAATAAATACAAGAAAGGAGAAAAAAAAAAAAAAAAAAAAAAAAAAAAAAACACTCAGGTGGATAGACACCCAAATGGAGTGACTAGGAAAAATGTCTCCTCCTATCAACTGTAGGAGAGGAGAAGAAAGAAAAAACGTTGTGAATCCCCGTCTGGATAAACCAGACAGCGATTCACATGTGGAAGCAATGGGAGGACTTTCCTTCAGAAAATGGTAATAAAATAAAACCAAAAATACAAAAACTATTAATTATCTGTTTAAATATAAGAAAAAACCACTCCAGTCCTTCCGTGATTCAAAAATTAGGCACATATTAAGGCCACATATATACCCTTCCAGCCAGAAGGATAAGATCATGAACAGAATTAAGTACATAAGATTTATTTTAATATTGCGCTATTGGCGCCTTTAATAAACAACAACTATAATAAAAACTATAGTGAGAAGTGCAGTAGTCACCGACTACCATACCACCCATAATACTCTGACTGATCTTAGTGCTCACTATACCCCCAACTGCCACTCTTATCACCCCCACATTCCCCCTATAGCGGTGTGTGATTCCTTCCCTAGCTTACTATATCTGAAAAAAGAAATAATCATATCCTTATAACACTCGGACCATTCCCCTTATAAACATATTCAGTTCAACTACAAAAAAAAATGTCCGTATGGAGAAAAGCCAAAAAAAGAAAAAAAAGGAAAAAGAAAAGGAAGGAAGACAAGCTCCCACTCTAAGATTATCCATGTGGCTGTAGCCAATGCTCTGTCCCAAGTTGTGAAAGTCTGCCCCTATTCAAGCTCTGAGGTTTATCCGGGCGAGGTTTTTTGGCTGCTAGCTTCGACGGGGATGGCTGTGGGGTATGCGGTGGAGAGGTCTCCAGCGGGGGGCAATGAAACTCCCTATACCATTCCGGCACTTCAGTCAATGGAATTTGTAGCTGTGCACAGAAGCTTGAAATATCCTCAGGCATGCGCAGATAATATTGTTTTCCCGAAAACGTGGCGTTCAACGCAAAAGGAAAGCGCCATCGATAAGGGATACCCCTCTCCCTTAGAACGTTAGTCAATGGGCGCAAAGCTCGCCTATTCTGTAGTGTGATGCAAGAAAGATCCTGGTATAGTGCCACAGCATGATCATTAAAAAAGATCTGATCATTCCTCCTTGCTTTCCCCAGTATCTCTTCCTTCAGTAGGTAGCTTTGTAGGCAGCATATAATATCCCTTGGGGGGGCTGTGTCACTTGGCTTTGATGCTAAGGTTCTATGCACTCTTACAAACTCAATATCAGTATCCTTAGGTCTTTCCAACACTCCGTTAAACACTGACTGCAAAGCTTGTTTTATCTGCGCAGGCTCAATCTTCTCGGGGATTCCCCTCACTCTAATGTTCTGTCTGCGCCCCCGATTGTCAAGTTCCTCGAGGTGCTTGTTCATCTGAATAAGATGAATGGTGTGGGATGAGACAGTGGAGCACAGCCTCTCCACCGCTCTATCCCTTTTTGCCTCTGCTCTTTCATTCTGGGACAGTCGATCCGACAGAGCTATGAAGTCCGCCTTTAGGTCATTAATAGCAGAAAACAAAGTGCCTTTAATATCAGCCGCTATTTTTGTCATTTCTGAGAGCATAAGAGGGTGATCTGAGCAATCCTGCTCCCTTACCCTATCCTCTGAAGCCGACCTGGAGTCCTCGCTGTGTTCTACCTCGTGGCTTCTCAGCGCCATCTTACTAGCAGGGCGGCCCCTACTCCTCTGTATCCTCTGTGCTTGAGGGTCGAAAATGTCCGCTATACGGCGTACTCCAGAGGTGGGATAAGGGCTCTGTGGTTCAGGACTCTCAGGCAGTCTATCTCGTCTGCCCATCGCACTATTCCATATAGCTGGTGAGGAAGCAGGTATCACAATCCGACGGAGCTCAGCTCAACTCAGCAAGCGGTGTCCATCGCACAATTCGATATAACTGAAGGGGGAGCTCAGCAAACGGTGTCCATCGCACAATTCGATATAGCTGGAGGGGGGGTTCAGCAAGCGGTGTCCATCGCACAATTCGTTATAGCTGGAGGGAGAGCTGGAGGGAAAACTCAGCAAGGCGGTATGGCGTCCATCGCACAAGGCGGTATGGCGTCCGTCGCACAATTCGATATGGCTGGAGGGGAAGCTGGTATCACGGACCGACGGAGCGGAGCTCAGCTCAGCTCAGCACGCAGCGTCCATTCCCTTCGGCGTCCAAGCCACGCCCCCTCCATTCTTTTTATATTCATATGCTGCACAGAGTAGGAGGTAATAAAGGGAACTGTGGATACCCTATTACCAAGTGGGGTTTATTTCCAAGTAGATCCCCTCTCTCCATGAGTAAGATTTCATCAAGGGGATCTCTTAAGGAATCACTAAATTAAAATTTTTCCTGAAACCTCCTTGTCGGGGTTCTCCTCTGCCTGCTTCAAGAACTCCTCCTGGCTTGTGCAATTGTGTTTTAACCACATATACTGACTTTAAGGAACAGATCTGAGCCATGGCCTATGATGGCAACTAGGGACAGGAATATAAGAATTCCTGTCGGTAGGCTTTAAAAACATTGAGGTACTAAGATGGTTCTTTTTCATTGTGATCTTAAGGTCTAAGAAGTGAATTTCAGACTGGCTAGCTTCTCTGGGAAAGGCCAGCAGACCCAGAGCTCAGTGATTAGTGAAGTACATAAAGATACGGTTCTTAGGTCTACTCTTAATCACCTTCCCAGATCCTTTTCCCTTCACCGCCTCTGTGTCAACTCTCAGAACCAGATAGTTGTCAGTAGTGAGGAACTTATTTGTGTAGTTCTTCAGCACTCCCACGTACACACCTTTTTCTGTTCTGGTTTATAATTAATGGTGGATGAACTTCCGACGGGACATAAGTGCCAAAAGTTCGCGAACCCCATTCACTTTAATGGCAGGCAAACCTTTAAAAACCTACAGGTCATATTTTCAGCCACAAAATACTTGCTAGCTGTGCACACACAGTCCCACAACATGGACACGGACATAGCAAAAGTATTTAAGTGAATCTGGGATCGACAACGACAAGCATTCTTTTTTTATCTGTGAAATTTTGACAATTCAGGAGCGCATGAAGGCCATGAAGTAGAGGCAAGGTCAGGCCAGGCTATGAAGGGGGTGCAGGAGATGATCAGTGCCACAATCAGGGCAGCGCAGTCCTTGCCAGTGTCCCAGAGTGCCTCCATCTGCTCGGCCCTTACCCCCACCTATGCGGGGCTCCACTGCGGTGGTCCAAAGGTGCCAGTCCAGTGCTTATCCTCAGCCATGGTGCTGGCACTGCCTGCTGATTGGCTTCTCCGCTGCCATCTCCCTCACTCTCTGAAACCAGCACCGCAATAGAGACTGAGCACTGACGCCAGCACCGTGGCAGAGAGCACTGACGCCAGCACCGTGGCAGAGAGCACTGACACCACACCAGCACTGATACCAGCAACTCGCTGCGGGACCCAAAAATATGACACCGCTCAACCTCTTCAAACAGGAGGGTACGGGTATATAGTACGGTGTGCTTTTTTTGTACAAGGAAGTGAGCCAAAGGTACAGTAGGTGACCGCGATATTGTGTCAATGTCGCCGCTTTTATCGGCGAGATTGTACGAGGCCCTGTGGTATGAATCCTAAGAGAGAACTCCAAGCCAAATTAAAAAAACAAACGGCATGGGTCCCCCCTCCAGAGGCATACCAGGCCCTTAGGTCTAGTAGGGATTTTAAGGGGAATTCCCTACGCCGAAAAAAACGGTGTTGGGTTCCCCCCAAAATCCATACCAGACCCCTATCCGAGCACACAGCCCAGCCGGTCAGGAAAGGGGGTGGGACGAGCGAGCGCCCCCCTCCTGAGCCATACCAGGCCGCGTGCCCTCAACATGGGGGTGGGTGCTTTGGGGGAAGGGGAGCACTCTGCGGACCCCCCACCCTAAAGCACCTTGTCCCCATGTTGATGAGGACAAGGGCCTCTTCCCGACAACCCTGGCCATTGGTTGTCGGGGTCTGCGGGCGGGGGGCTTATCAGAATCCTGGAGCCCCCTTTAATAAGGGGGCCCCTGGATCCCAGCCCCCCACCCTATGTGAATGAGTATGGGGTACAATGTACCCCTACCCATTCACCTGTGAAAAGAATGTAAAAAAAAACACAACACACAAGTTTTATAAATAAATTATTGCACTGCTCTGGGGGTCTTCCGTCTTGGGGGGTCTTCTCGCCAGACTCCTCCGCTATCTTCTGCTCTTTTACTAGCGGAGGAGCCCGGCTTTCTTCTTCGCCGCCGCCCGGGGGTCTTCTTCCGACTTCGGGTATCTTGTCCCCCTCTTCGGGGGTCTTGTCCCCCTCTTCGGTTCTTCTTACCGGGCCTCCGCTTTCTTCCTTTAGCTCTTTTACTAGCGGAGGCCCGGTCTTCCGCCACCCCTTCTTCTGACTTTGGGGGTCTTGTCCCTCTCTTCGGTTCTTTTTGCCGGGCCACCGCTTCTTCTTTCAGCTCTTTTACTAGTGGTGGCCCGGTCTTCTGCTGCTGCCGCCTTCTGTTCTTCTGCTTCTCCCTTCTTGAGATGTTGACTTGACGCTCTCTCCGGCCGCAATGCCAAGGACGCGGTGTGCGGCGACTTATATAGGGACAAGGGGCGGGGTCACCAGTTGATGTCACATGGTGACCCCAACCCCTTGTGTCACAGTCCCAGCATCCTCCAGAACTGTGACATCATAAGGGGTGGGGTCACCATGTGACATCAATCGGTGACCCCGCCCCTTGTCCCTATATAAGTCGCCGCACACCGCGTCCCTGGCATTGCGGCCAGAGAGAGCTTCGAGTCAACATCTCAAGAAGGAAGAAGCAGAAGAAGGCGGCGGCAGCAGCAGAAGACCAGGCCACCGCTAGTAAAAGAGCTGGAAGAAGAAGCAGTGGCCCGGCAGGAAGAACCGAAGAGGGGAACAAGACCCCTGAAGTCGGAAGAAGGGGCGGCAGCGACGGAAGACCGGGCCTCCGCTAGTAAAAGAGCTAAAAGGAAGAAAGCGGAGGCTCAGCAAGAAGAACAGAAGAGGGGGACAAGACCCCCGAAGTCGGAAGAAGACCCCCGGGCGGCGGCGAAGAAAGCCAGGCTCCTCTGCTAGTAAAAGAGCAGAAGATAGCGGAGGAGTCCGGCGAGAAGACCCCCCAAGACGGAAGACCCCCGGAGCAGTGAAATTATTTTTAAACCTTGTGTGTTGTGTTTTTTTTTTTTTACATTTTTTTTCACAGGTGAATGGGTAGGGGTACATTGTACCCCATACTCATTCACATAGGGTGGGGAGCCAGGATCTGGGGCCCCCTTATTAAAGGGGGCTCCCAGATTCCGATAAGCCCCCTGCCCGCAGACCCCGACAACCAACGGCCAGGGTTGTCCGGAAGAGGCCCTTGTCCTCATCAACATGGGGACAAGGTGCTTTGGGGTGGGGGGGCCGCAGGGCACCCCCCCCCATGTTGAGGGCACGTGGCCTGCTACGGCTCAGGAGGGGGGCCACTCGCCCGTCCCCACCCCCTTTCCTGACCGGCCGGGCTGCGTGCTCGGATAGGGGTCTGGTATGTATTTTGGGGGGACCCCATGCCATTTTTTTCAGCGCAGGTTATTCCCCTTAAAATCCCTACCGGACCTAAGGGCCTGGTATGCCCCCGAGGGCATGCAGGCAACATTATCGCTACTATAGGAAAATTACATTTTCCTATTGCAGCCAGCGCAACGGGATCGCTGGTTAGAGAAGCCTGTCGCCGGGAACCAGCGCGACAGGATCGCGCTGGAAACACAATATCGGCGGCACCTACTGTAGAGAAAAAGTCAGTGTGCTAGATTATATAAATAGTTTATAGAGTCATGCATATACATGCTCTACTGGACACATGAGTTGAATTCCTCTGAGATCCATGCCTCATTCATTTTTATAAATGTGAGGTAGTCAACACTGTCGTGAGCTAGGCGAGTACGCTTATCGGTCACGATCCCCCCTACTGCGCTGAACGTCCTTTCGGACAGGACACTCTACGAGGGGCAAGCCAACAGTTCCATTGCAAATTGTGCAAGCTCTGGCCAGAGGTTAAGCCTGCCCACCCAGTAGTCCAGGGGTTCATATCACTTCTCAGAGCGTCGGACACCTGTCGGTCTAGGCATTCCCTGATGCTGGATCCGGATGAGACCTGTCGATGGGTCGGTTGAAATAATGATCTCATATCAGAAGTGACCAACACATCTTCAAACCACCCTCTTCTTGCAGGCGCTGTTGGATTGGTACCCGCAACTCTTTCTCTGGGAGTGGGAATTCCTCCTTTTGCCAGCGCACACAAAAGCAGAATGCAGCATTTCTCGAAGCAAGGCCTGGAAGTGCTGCATTCTGACAGCCCTCTGTGACGGCGGTAGCATTTCCGCCATTTTTGTTTGTACCGGGGGTCTAAGTACGTTGCCACCCAGTACTGGTCCTTGACCTTTATGCTTTTTATACGGGGGTCCCTGTTAAAACACTGGAGCATGAAGGCCGCCATTTGCACTAAACTGGAAGCGGTGTGGTGGCCTGGCTCCTGCTCATCATCCAGGATAATGTCGTCGTCCTCGTTCTCCTCTCCCCATTCACGCACAACAACAGGGATCCCAGAAAGGTTTAAAGCATGCTGCTCTTGCTCCTCCTCATCCGCCCCGGCACCATCCTCCTCTGACTCCTCTTCAGACTCCTGTTGTTGACTTGTCTCAGAGTAGCCCCCCCTGGGAATTCATCCAGCATTGCGACTTCCTCATGTTCCTGCTCCTGCTCCTCCACAGCTTGATCAATGACATGACGCAGTGCATGCTCCATAAAGAAGGCATAAGGTACCATGTCACTGATGGTGCCATGGCTGCAACCTACCAGTTTGGTGATCTCATCAAATGGCCACAGAAGTCTGCATGCGTTGCGCATGAGCAGCCACTGCGTGGTGGAAAAAAAACAAGCTCCCCAGAACCTGTTCTGCCGCAGAGTTCTTACAGGTAGTCGTTAACTGCACATTTCTGCTGGAGCAGCATATCAAGCATATAGAAGGTTGAGTTCCATCGCATCAGGCAATCGCAAATAAGACGTCTGACCTGCAGATTGTGTCGCCGCTGAATGTCAGCAAGGCGAGCCATGACCGTGTAAGATCTTCTGAAATGGGCCGAGATTTTCCTTGCCTGCCGCAAGATGTCCTGGACCCCAGGGTATTTGACAACGAATCGCTGCGTGACCAAGTGTAAGATGTGTGCCATGCAGGGCACGTGTGTAATTTTGCCCTGTTTTAATGCGCTAAGCAGATTGGCACTGTTGTCACACACCACTTTACCAACTGTCAAATTGAGCAGTGTTAGCCACTGATCTGCCTGTGAACGCAAAGCTGAAAGGAGTGCAGGGCTAGTGTGGCTCTTGGCTTCCAGGCACAACAGACGCAGCACAGCATGGCAACGTCTCACCTGGCATGTCGAATAGGTTCTGGGGATCTTGGGTGGCGCAGTGGAAGAGACGCTAGCAGCGGTAAAGGAGGAGTCAGCCGAGAAGGAGAGGAAGGATGGAGTAGGAGGAGGAGAAGAGGAGGCAGGCCTGCATGCAATCCCTGGCGGTAAAACCAAATCTACACGGGTGCCACGGGTTACATGTTTGACGGCTGTCAGAAGGCTCCCCCAGTGGGCAGTAAAAGTTGTTATATACCTTCCCTGCCCGTGTTTGCTAGACCACATGTCTGTGGTTAGATGTATCTTGGCACCGACACTGTGTGCCAGAGATACATTCACTTGCCGCTGAATATGGCCATATAGCTCTGGGATGCCCTTCTGTGAGAAATACTTCCTTGCTGGGACCTTCCCTTGTGGTGTTCCAATGGCCACAAATTTTTGAAAGGCCTCCGAGTCCACCAGTTTATATGGCAGTAGTTGGCAGGCTATCAGTTCTGACAAGCCAGCGGTCAACCGTTGGGCAAGAGGGTTATCTGCCATCATCATTTTATTACGCTTGAACATTTGGCCCACAGAAGCCTAGATGCTTCTGGCTGGATAGTGAGAGCCTGGAGTGTGGCTTTGTGGGTTCCGTTGCTCCCACTGGGCTTGGTGATGGCAGCTCATGTGCCTTCTTAAGGCGGTCGTCCCTAGGTGAGTGTTTGGGCTTACCGCGACTTATGCGTTGGCTGCAGATGGCAACACTATTGTCAGCAGCAGACACGTTAAAAAAAGCCCACACTGCGGAGCCATGTGCCGGCGTCCTGGGAGCGCCAGATGTGACCATACACGGTCGATGACTCGCTCCTGATGCATTAGCAGTCTGGTTTGTCCCTCCTGTGCAATGTAAGTTATTCCTGCTTCTCCTATCTGCTGGTCAATATCTCCCTCTGAACTCCCCTCCTCTTCCTCTCTTGTGGGCACCCACGCGACATCACTAGACATGTCATCATCGACGTTGCCTTCCCCACCGCTATAATTAGAGATCTCGGAGTAGGCAGCAACACCGGGGACCAACCTCCTCCTTGGGCTGATCTGGGTACTGTCGTCAGACTGCTGAGTGGCGGTTGTTGCTACCTCCTCTTCCTGATCCAATGCCAAGAATGGCTGCGCATCGGCAATGTCTTGTGATGGATCGGAAAATAATTCCTTTGACTCAAGCGGAGGGTATATGGTGGTGTTGGTGGTAGTGTCTTTGGGGGTGCACATAGCAGAGAGTGAAGAAGAGGGTGCAGATTGAGAGGATGAGGAGGGTGCAGAAGAGTAAGGCTGAGTGAGCCACTCAACCAAGTCTGGTGCGTCCTTTGACGTAATCTAACGCACCTTCTGCAATTTCCCACTTTGGCTCAAGCCTGTTGCTCCTGCCCTACCCCTACCACCCCTGCGGAAGTGCCTGCCTCTTCCTCTGCCTGTCATTTTTTAAATGACCCTGTGATAAAAGTCTCTAGAGAAGTGCAGTATACAGTTAGGGCCATAAATATTTGGACAGTGACACAATTTTCGCAAGTTGGGCTCTGCATGCCACCGCATTGGATTTGAAATGAAACCTCTACAACAGAATTCAAGTGCAGATTGTAACGTTTAATTTGAAGGGTTGAACAAAAATACCTGATAGAAAATGTAGGAATTGTACACATTTCTTTACAAACACTCCACATTTTAGGAGCTCAAAAGTAAATTGGACAAATAAACATAACCCAAACAAAATATTTATTTATTCAATATTTTGTTGCAAATCCTTTGGAGGCAATCACTGCCTTAAGTCTGGAACCCATGGACATCACCAAACGCTGGGTTTCCTCCTTCTTAATGCTTTGCCAGGCCTTTCCAGCCGCAGCCTTCAGGTCTTGCTTGTTTGTGGGTCTTTCCGTCTTAAGTCTGGATTTGAGCAAGTGAAATGCATGCTCAATTGGGTTAAGATCTGGTGATTGACTTGGCCATTGCAGAATGTTCCACTTTTTTGCACTCATGAACTCCTGGGTAGCTTTGGCTGTATGCTTGGGGTCATTGTCCATCTGTACTATGAAGCGCCGTCCGATCAACTTTGCACCATTTGGCTGAATCTGGGCTGAAAGTATATCCCGGTACACTTCAGAATTCATCCGGCTACTCTTGTCTGCTGTTATGTCATCAATAAACACAAGTGACCCAGTGCCATTGAAAGCCATGCATGCCCATGCCATCACGTTGCCTCCACCATGTTTTACAGAGGATGTGGTGTGCCTTGGATCATGTGCCGTTCCCTTTCTTCTCCAAACTTTTTTCTTCCCATCATTCTGGTACAGGTTGATCTTTGTCTCATCTGTCCATAGAATACTTTTCCAGAACTGAGCTGGCTTCTTGAGGTGTTTTTGGGCAAATTTAACTCTGGCCTGTCTATTTTTGGAATTGATGAATGGTTTGCATCTACATGTGAACCCTTTGTATTTACTTTCATGGAGTCTTCTCTTTACTGTTGACTTAGAGACAGATACACCTACTTCCCTGAGAGTGTTCTGGACTTCAGTTGATGTTGTGAAGGGGTTTTTCTTCACCAAAGAAAGTATGCGGCGATCATCCACCACTGTTGTCTTCCGTGGACGCCCAGCCCTTTTTGAGTTCCCAAGCTCACCAGTCAATTCCTTTTTTCTCAGAATGTACCCGACTGTTGATTTTGCTACTCCAAGCATGTCTGCTATCTCTCTGATGAATTTTTTCTTTTTTTTCCGCCTCAGGATGTTCTGCTTCACCTCAATTGAGAGTTCCTTTGACCGCATGTTGTCTGGTCACAGCAACAGCTTCCAAATGCAAAACCACACACCTGGAATCAACCCCAGACCTTTTAACTACTTCATTGATTACAGGTTAACGAGGGAGACGCCTTCAGAGTTAATTGCAGCCCTTAGAGTCCATTGTCCAATTACTTTTGGTCCCTTGAAAAAGAGGAGGCTATGCATTACAGAGCTATGATTCCTAAACCCTTTCTCCGATTTGGATGTGGAAACTCTCATATTGCAGCTGGGAGTGTGCACTTTCAGCCCATATAATATATATAATTGTATTTCTGAACATGTTTTTGTAAACAGCTAAAATAACAAAACTTGTGTCACTGTCCAAATATTTATGGCCCTAACTGTATGTGGAAGAAGGTATATAACACCCCACTTCAATCTGTTGTTGTTGGGGCCACTGGCGATATTTTAAGATCATACTGTGATACGTTTCAATTACCCCGGTTTGACAAAAAAAGTTACATGTTTCATGTCCTTTTCCAATCGTGCATCTAGAACAATTGTGGACAATGCATGAAATGCAGGTGTATTTTTGATTAACCAGGGAACAGATGGAGATTCTTCGTTGATCTCATCATGTAAGCATTTGTGCTCTACATTTCCAATTGTCCAGACATGAACATTTACAACGTGGTGTAGTACAGATTGCCAACGTTTTTTAAAAACGGTCTCGTTGCCTTTACAATTTCTACTACACCAGTAGAAATGAGTCAGTATGGATGGCACCCACGGCAAAAGTGCCCGATTCATTTTTTTGGGGAAATTTGGACTAATTTGAGTTTTTTAAATTTTTCACGTAATGCCAAATGTCGAATTGATGATTTAAATTTTTATATTTTTCGGTTGTTGACAGTAATTTTCGAATGCCAGTGTGTCGATCTGTTCCCACAAATTGAATATCCAATTTTTTGTCAATTAGGCGATCTAAACTTTTGGTAAATCCAAACTTCTCCATAGCAACCAATGAAGTTGTTTGTGACACCTGCACTAATTCAAAGTTAACAATTTTTTGGGAAAAGAGATCCATGAAAGTGTAAGTGGAGTATTTGGCCGAAAAACCGGGACTGTCACATTGACCGTCCCCAACAAGAAAAACAGGTTTTTCAGTCAAATCATCAATCACATTTGATATATTCTCTTGCCAACTGTGATCAATAGCTTTAAAGATGTATTGATTTTGGGCTCGGTTGTACGAAGTGTTGCCAAACATCTGTATGCCACATAGATCAAACATTTCTCTAACTTTGGCATAGCTTCCTCCACTTACACATAAGGCCCCAGCAAGCAGGATGTTACCCACTGCATATTGTTTACTTTTCGGTTGGCTCTCCCACAACTTTAATCTATGTGAACTTACACATGTAGAATACGCTGTCACCATGGTACCAACTGGTTGTTTTTCTATTTTCTGAATACGAGAATAACATTCTGTATCCGGACAACACATATTGTATAGCAGTTTGTCCAGGCAGCTTTCAAACACAATGAATTTTTTAGCTTTCACCCAATTTAATGGGTGAGGAAAAAAATGTCTTCTGGTTGTGTTTCGTCTACACTTTCACAAATACTCATATCACTTTTTTGTGGTGTTTCACATTGTGATGCTTGAAAACTTGGGTCTTCTGCATAAGCCAAGTTTCTCCTTTTTGTAACAACCTCAGGAGTTTCAATATACGGATTTACCATTGTCTTTGTTTTCTGAGGTATTTGTGAAGGTGTAGACGAGACAGATGAGGGAGATAAAGGGGTTCGCTGGTACCATTTCTGATGTTTTCCGCTGACGTTCGGGTGTTGACATGAACAGCGGTGTCATAGAACACGTAGAATAAGCATGATCCAATGACAGCGCTCGTGGACTTGCTATCTTTGAATAACTGCCTTCTGATTCAGTTAATGTTAGATCTAATGGTTCAGTTTGTGTTCCTGCTTCGTTCGTAGTCACAGTAGAACATTGAGAACAACTACTCCTGACATACATACTATCTGATGTTCCTGCCTCTAAGAAAGCCTTTTTTTCTCAAATTATCTAATCTGTTTTGCCATGTATTTCCACGCTCTGTTTGGCCAGGCAATTCATTGAAAATTGTTGGGACTGATTTGTGGTATTAGTTTTCTTATTCTTCCCTGGACATGGAAACGGTGACTTTCAAAGTGCACTGAACACAGTCGATATATGTCTCGGTGCATATCGGCTTTAATAAGGGGTATATATTCTTTGATCATTGTCGGCTCCATGCCAGCATTTTCAAGCCAAACTTGAATTTGCTGATCGTCCGTCGGAAATGCATGGTAGCTGATGTTCTCCTTTTTAGGTTTTGAAGTACTGTAGTTTTTGCAATATTTTGCAAAGCAGGCCGGCATTTCTAATGAATACATAGAATGATTGAGTTAGTGTATACATAATATTTCAATCCTTGGTAAGACTGCACAAAATTTTAATGGAAATTTCAATTACAGAAAAATTTGAAACAAGCTAAACCAAAAATTCAAAGTTTTTCAAAAAAATTAAAAAGGGCTACCAGAAGGGGTACCAATCGGTAGTATTTGTGTTTAAAAAAAATAGTTAATATACGATCAATTCAGCTCTTATACATAATTAAATTCCCACAAACTCTTGTGTTGACTTGTTTATAGAGACTAGTAGTCTAAGTGTATTTAAAAAATATTAATCATATATATTTGACAAGAAAAAACAAAGAGACAAAAAAAATACACTAAATTATTTAATTGAAGTAAAACATGAATATGTGCAGAACAAACAATAAACGGATTGTACAAAAAAAATATACATTTATAAAAAAATTATGTTTCTGAAAGAGTACAAAAACAATTGTCTTTGAACAAGCAGAGAGGGAGAGGGAGAGAGTGAGAGGTAGAGGGATAGAGATAGAGGGAAGAGAGAGGGAGAGCAGGGGGGGGGGAGAGAGATAAGACGAGAGAGAGAGAAAAGAGAGAGAGAAAGAAGTGAGAGGGGGATAGAGAGGGGGATAGAGAGACGAGAGGGGGATAGAGAGACGAGAGGGGGATAGAGAGACGAGAGGGGGATAGAGAGACGAGAGGGGGATAGAGAGGCGAGAGGGGGATAGAGAGACGAGAGGGGGATAGAGAGACGAGAGGGGGATAGAGAGACGAGAGGGGGATAGAGAGACGAGAGGGGGATAGAGAGACGAGAGGGGGATAGAGAGACGAGAGGGGGATAGAGAGACGAGAGGGGGATAGAGAGACGAGAGGGGGATAGAGAGACGAGAGGGGGATAGAGAGACGAGAGAGAGGGGGGGATAGAGAGACGAGAGAGGGGGGTGATAGAGAGACGAGAGAGAGGGGGGGATAGAGAGACGAGAGAGAGGGGGGGATAGAGAGACGAGAGAGAGGGGGGATAGAGAGACGAGAGAGAGGGGGGATAGAGAGACGAGAGAGAGGGGGGGATAGAGAGACGAGAGAGAGGGGGGATAGAGAGACGAGAGAGAGGGGGGGGGATAGAGAGACGAGAGAGGGGGGGGATAGAGAGACGAGAGAGAGGGGGGGATAGAGAGACGAGAGAGAGAGGGGGGGATAGAGAGACGAGAGAGAGAGAGGGGGATAGAGAGACGAGAGAGAGAGGGGGGATAGAGAGACGAGAGAGAGAGGGGATAGAGAGACGAGAGAGAGAAGGGAGAGAGGGAGCAAGCGAAAGAGAGGGGAGACATTGAGAGAGCATGAGACAAACTTCATAACACTTGAAGTTTATACAATACAAAAATAATTTGGATGTTTTTGAAATGATACAAAAACACTTGTCTTTGTAAAGAGAGAGAGATGGAGAGAAATGAAGAGAGGAGATGAGAGAGGGAGAGGGAAGAGAGGGGGAGAGGGAAAGAGAAATGAAGAGAGGAGAGAGA
Source organism: Lithobates pipiens (assembly GCF_037356315.1). NCBI lineage: Eukaryota > Metazoa > Chordata > Amphibia > Anura > Ranidae > Lithobates > Lithobates pipiens. The sequence continues at coordinate 24,308,491 of NW_027507764.1, read as the reverse complement.
GAGGGAGAGGGAAGAGAGGGGGAGAGGGAAAGAGAAATGGAGAGGAGAGAGAGGGAAAGAGAAATGAAGAGAGGAGAGAGAGAGGGAGACGGAAGAGAGGGGGAGAGGGAAAGAGAAATGAAGAGAGGGGGAGAGGGAAAGAGAAATGAAGAGAGGAGAGAGAGAGCGCGCAGAGAGAAGAGGGGAGGGAGGGGAGAGAGAAAAGACGAGAGAGAAAAGAGAGAGGGAGAGAGAAAAGAGGAGAGAGAGAAAGAAAAGAGGAGAGAGAGAAAGAAAAGAGGAGAGAGAGAAAGAAAAGAGGAGAGAGAGAGAGAGAGAGAGGCATTGAGAGAGCATGAGACAAACTTCATAACACTTGAAAACTGTACAATACAAAAATAATTTGACTGTTTTTGATATGATATTTGAAAAGAGAGAGAGGGAGAGAGAGGGAAGGAGGGAGAGAAAAGAGATGGAGAGAGCAGAGAGGGAGCGAGCGAGCAGAGAGGGAGGGAGGGAGAAAAGAGAGAGGCAGAGGACAGAAAGGGAGAGAGAGGGAGAGAGAGAGAGAGAGAGAGAATATATTACATCAATATTACAAATAATTCAAAATTAAAGAAATGTGCAACATCTTTATATTCTGGCATGGCTTTGAAAAATTCAAATCCACTTGTCATTGCAATCTATGGAATAAAAAAATAAAAAGAATATTCGAATGATAGTTTAAATAAAATTGATAGAAAATAACATAAAAACAGCATGAGTGAAAAGCTATACATGTAAAAAAATTATACACATTTAAACAAACACCTTTTTTTGTTTAATATCTTACCTGAATTCAACGAAGGGGAAAAGAAGAAAAAATATGAAGTATTAGTAGCAATACCCACTCGTCTGTCGCTCTGAAAGGTAAGAAAAAATATAAAATTAATAAAGTGTGTGTGTGTGTATGTGTGTGTGTATATGTGTATATATATATATATATATATATATATATATATATATATATATATATATATATATATATATATATATATATATATATATATATATATATGAATAGAGAGAGGAGGAGAGAAAGAGAGGGGGGTGGGAGAGAGAGGGAGAAAGGGAGGGAAGAGAGAGAGAGAGGGGGGTGGAAGAAAGAGAGAGGGGGGGGGAGAAGAGAGACAACATTGAGAGAGCATGATACAAACTTCATGACACAAATAAAATTTGGGATGTTTTTGAAATACAAAAACAATTTTCATTGAAAACACAGAGAGCGAGAGAGAGGAGGAGAGAAAGAAGGGAGAGGGGGAGAGAGGGTAGGCGGACAGATAGATTAAATTAAATCAATTTTATAATTAATTTTAACATAAAGAAAACTAAACATCGTTATATTCTGGAATGGCTTTGAAAAATTCAAATCCACTTGTCAGTGCAATCTATGGAATAAAAAATAAAAATATTAGATTTATAGTTTAATTAAAATTAAAAAAAAAAAAAAAAATACATATAAATACAGTATTTGCAAAAATGTATGCATATTAAAAAAAAATTTGAAGATTAATAAAAATTACACACATGTAAAAAAAAAAAATTTTTTTTTTTCTTACCTGAATTAAAAGCAGAAGAAAAATAGTGAAGTATTCGTAGCAATACCCACTCTTCTGTCGCTCTAAAATGTAATTAAAAATATAAAATTAATAAAGGAGATGGGGATATATATATATATATATATATATATATATATATATATAACACACACTATAGATATCAAAACAGTCGAATAATAATGAACCTAAAAAAATATATAAAATACATTAAAAGATATATTTTTTTAAAGTACCTGTAAATATATATATATATATATATATATATAATATATTTGTAAATTTGCCATCTGCAATCAGAGTGCAATATGATCTAAATATATTAAAAAAAAAAGTTATTTAAACAGAACATTAGTTTTGCAAATACATTGACATATAAATATTTCAAATAATAAATACATTTTTTTTAAAGTTGCTGTTGAAAAATGTAATTTTACAGTGGAGAAAAAAAAAAAGGACAAAAAATATGTAAAAATAAACATTTTTTTTTAAACTATTGATTGGTGTCAAAACCGTAAAGAAAAATAAAAAAAAACTAATAAAAAAAAGACATAAAGATGATGGTACAATAGCAATCATTTTAGATACAAAAATTATTTTATATATTACAACTGGATGGCTAACTTTAGAAATACAGCAACTATATACACATGTGTTATTGAACATTAATACAATATAGGTATAATTAGCAACCGAATGAGTCTAATTATACCATGTAGTAAAGATTACTTACCTTTTGTGTGAAGCTGTATGAAGTGCAGATCCGCAGGTGCTGTTCCTTTGTGTCCTTTGTTTTCCTTCCTCTTGCCTCGTGTGCTATAGTGTTAATGGCAGATACAGCTGCCTGCCCACTTTGAAAATGGCAATTTCGGACACGCCCTCGTCACATGACCTGCGTCCTCCTTCCGAAATCTCACGAGATTTCGGCATGACTGTGTCCCCCACGGATTCTTGGGAAATGGCTAAAAAAGTTCCCAGGGACCATTGCAAAGCCGATAAACACGCCTACTCCCACAGGAGGAGAGCCTGAAGTCGGCATAAACATTACAAATACAAGGTAAATACTGCATATTATTTTATTTCAATGGTCATAACTGCTTCTATGTTCCAAAGCGATTTGGATAAGACGAACTTGAATTATTAGGTGCAAAACTTTGTAGCTTCTATGATAAAAGAGGCTTGTCAAGCATTCATGAGGGTCCATGGCCAGGAAGTGTTCAAGAGCCGTGATGCCAAAAGTATGAGGAATAGAGGTGTATAAGGAGCTAACGTCCAACGATAACAAAGCATATCTTAGTTCCCATGTATACGGTGAAAGAAGTTCCAAAAGATCTGTACCATCCCGAATATAGGATGGGATTTGGTGGACTAGGGGTTGCAGGGACTGGTATACATATAGACTGAAGCTTGAAGTGACGCTGTCCATAGAGGCTACAATTGGTCTACCGAGGGATGTTGTTGATTTTTATGAATTTTAGGCAGGTGATAAAAATAGGGTATGGAATGATTTATGGAGAAAGGAACGTTCAACTTTAGAAATGATACCGTCTAGTAAGGCGGTTTCAATCAAATGGTCTGCTTCTTTAGCAAAATTGCTGGTAGGGTTGGTGTCACGTATCAGATAAGACCAGAACTGTGTGGACTGCAACAGAGGAAACCCAAACGTGTATAAGTGAAATATGATTTATTAAAGAAAGTGAATAATATGAATACAACCACACAGTGCAATAAACTAACCAACAAAGACCCCCAAACAACAACAGACAGATATGTACAATAAATGGGAAATGCAAGTACCGTAAACGATAGGCAGGCCAGGGTCATACGCAGAGGATCAGCAAATAAACAAGGTCAGTCCAGAATCAGAGTCACAAGCCAGGCCAAGGTCATACACGGGGAGATCAGCAAATGGGGTAAGGAACACAGGACAGGGAGAGGATGGATGGATCAGACTTCAGGACAGGAATAATGGTAACAGGTGGGACAGGGTTGGGACCAGGACAGGGAAACAGGATCAGAGCCACGGGTCACAGGTTCAGGGTACTGGAACAGGTTCAGGATCGCAAGCAGCAGGTCAGGGCACAAGGAACAATACCGAGGCAAACATATGACTGCTTGCCAGCTATTTATAGGCCTGTGATTGGCCTCAAGTGACACCTGATTGCAGGAGGTGCTGCCTGCTCCATACTGCCAGGATCCATCCGCTGGTGGACGCCAGTACTGCGGCCCAAAGATGATATAGCATCAGCAGGGAAAAGCTCTCCTGACAGCTCAAAACTGACAGGAGACACCTGCTGGTGGACCTCAGTACTGCACGCCAAGAGACAGATATTATCAGCGGATGGAACATTTCCTGACAGTACCCCCCCCTCAAAGGAGCTGCCTCCGGACGCTCCAACTAGCTGCTGCTGGGACAAGTCCATGGCATCAAGCTGGGTAACAGGCAGAGTCATAACAGGTTTAGCAGCAGGCACATCAAGCGAGGCAGCGGGTACATCAAGCTGGGCAGAGGGCACAGGCACTTCAAGCTGGTGCAATGGGCACCGCAGGCTGGACAGCGGGCACCGGCACTTCAGGCTGGACAGCGGGCACCGGTACTTCAGGCTGGACAGCGGGCACCGGTACTTCAGGCTGGACAGCGGGCACCGGTACTTCAGGCTGGACAGCGGGCACCGGTACTTCAGGCTGGACAGCGGGCAGGAACACCTCAGGCTGGGAGGCAGGCACATCAGACCGGGAGGCTGCAGGGCAGGCACCGGGACGGCAGGCTGGAAGGCATCGGACTGGCAGGCCGGGACATCAGACTGGAAGGCATCGGACTGGCAGGCCGGGACATCAGACTGGAAGGCATCGGACTGGCAGGCCGGGACATCAGACTGGAAGGCATCGGACTGGCAGGCCGGGACATCAGACTGGAAGGCATCGGACTGGCAGGCCGGGACATCAGACTGGAAGGCATCGGACTGGCAGGCCGGGACATCAGACTGGAAGGCATCGGACTGGCAGGCCGGGACATCAGACTGGAAGGCATCGGACTGGCAGGCCGGGACATCAGACTGGAAGGCATCGGACTGGCAGGCCGGGACATCAGACTGGAAGGCATCGGACTGGCAGGCCGGGACATCAGACTGGAAGGCATCGGACTGGCAGGCCGGGACATCAGACTGGAAGGCATCGGACTGGCAGGCCGGGACATCAGACTGGAAGGCATCGGACTGGCAGGCCGGGACATCAGACTGGAAGGCATCAGACTGGCAGGCCGGGACATCAGACTGGAAGGCATCAGACTGGCAGGCCGGGACATCAGACTGGAAGGCATCAGACTGGCAGGCCGGGACATCAGACTGGAAGGCATCAGACTGGCAGGCCGGGACATCAGACTGGAAGGCATCAGACTGGCAGGCCGGGACATCAGACTGGAAGGCATCAGACTGGCAGGCCGGGACATCAGACTGGCAGGCATCAGACTGGCAGGCCGGGACATCAGACTGGAAGGCCGGGACATCAGACTGGAAGGCGTCAGACTGGCAGGCCGGGACATCAGACTGGAAGGCGTCAGACTGGCAGGCCGGGACATCAGACTGGAAGGCGTCAGACTGGCAGGCCGGGACATCAGACTGGAAGGCATCAGACTGGCAGGCCGGGACATCAGGCTGGAAGGCGTCAGACTGGCAGGCCGGGACATCAGACTGGAAGGCGTCAGACTGGCAGGCCGGGACATCAGACTGGAAGGCGTCAGACTGGCAGGCCGGGACATCAGGCTGGAAGGCGTCAGGCTGGAAGGCCGGGACATCAGGCTGGAAGGCGTCAGGCTGGAAGGCCGGGACATCAGGCTGCAAGTCGTCAGGCTGGAAGGCCGGGACATCAGGCTGCAAGGCGTCAGGCTGGAAGGCCGGGACATCAGGCTGCAAGGCGTCAGGCTGGAAGGCCGGGACATCAGGCTGCAAGGCGTCAGGCTGGAAGGCCGGGACATCAGGCTGCAAGGCGTCAGGCTGGAAGGCCGGGACATCAGGCTGCAAGGCGTCAGGATGGAAGGCCGTGACATCAGGCTGCAAGGCGTCAGGCTGGAAGGCCGTGACATCAGGCTGCAAGGCGTCAGGCTGGAAGGCCGGGACATCAGGCTGCAAGGCGTCAGGCTGGAAGGCCGGGACATCAGGCTGCAAGGCGTCAGGCTGGAAGGCCGGGACATCAGGCTGCAAGGCGTCAGGCTGGAAGGCCGGGACATCAGGCTGCAAGGCGTCAGGCTGGAAGGCCGGGACATCAGGCTGCAAGGCGTCAGGCTGGAAGGCCGGGACATCAGGCTGCAAGGCGTCAGGCTGGAAGGCCGGGACATCAGGCTGCAAGGCGTCAGGCTGGAAGGCCGGGACATCAGGCTGCAAGGCGTCAGGCTGGAAGGCCGGGACATCAGGCTGCAAGGCGTCAGGCTGGAAGGCCGGGACATCAGGCTGCAAGGCGTCAGGCTGGATAGCTGGCAGATGATTGGCAGAATCAGGAGGGTGATCAGGTTCGGCTGGCATGCAGGCAGACTGGAGCAGGTTGGTTGGTGCGGAGGCAGGTTGCGTTACTGGCAGGATCAAATGGGTAGGAAAGAACTTCCGTCTCTTTTTAGATTTAGCTACTGAAGGCCTGTAGGTAGCTGCAGATCTATAGGTAGGGGATGAAGCAGACTGGAGAGAAGGGTTGGAATATGGCAGGGAAGAGGTAACAGTGGCTGGGGGAAGTTCTTGAGGGATAGTGGGCCGTAGTAAAGAGGCCGTTGGATTAAAGGCAGGATATGTGCAGCAGGAAGAAACAGGGTATTGATATTTGGTGGGAAGTAGAGTATATTGGGCTGAAACTGAGGTTGCCATAGGTGATGGAGGAAGAGACTCTTGGGCAGGCGGGTGTTTGGTAGCAGAGATGGTTTGTTGTGGGCTGGCTGTGGCTGATTGCAAAATACCAGACCATGCTAAAAGTAGTGGTTGTACAAACTGCGGGTTACAGACTGCCTGTCTAACAAGGGTTTGTACGGAATCAACACATTCTATTATCATCTGTTGGGAACAGGCTGTGTAATGCTCAAAAAAGTAAGAGGAATCATCTTCCAGAAGCCATACCAGTGATGCGACTTGATTAATACTGAAGGGGGGAGAAAAATCATCCTGGCCCTCTGGGATGCAGGGCAGGGCCAGCTCTGTGCAGATTTTAATTAACGGCTGAACATCCCCAAACAACATACAGCCCTGATCAACCCAGGAGTGAGCTAAACGAATGGTTTCCAACAGCTGATCACTGGTCCACCCTTTCAGTGTCTGGCGGAGATAGTCACCACTCTCAGACGCCAACAAAGCATAATAACGGATTACCTCTAAATTCATTTCTGTAAGCAACCTGAACCAAGATGGTTCCTCTGTGTAGCCACTTCTGGTCAGGGATGGCCTCGGTATTCTGTCACGTATCAGATAAGACCAGAACTGTGTGGACTGCAACAGAGGAAACCCAAACGTGTATAAGTGAAATATGATTTATTAAAGAAAGTGAATAATATGAATACAACCACACAGTGCAATAAACCAACCAACAAAGACCCCCAAACAACAACAGACAGATATGTACAATAAATGGGAAATGCAAGTACCGTAAACGATAGGCAGGCCAGGGTCATACGCAGAGGATCAGCAAATAAACAAGGGCAGTCCAGAATCAGAGTCACAAGCCAGGCCAAGGTCATACACGGGGAGATCAGCAAATGGGGTAAGGAACACAGGACAGGGAGAGGATGGATGGATCAGACTTCAGGACAGGAATAATGGTAACAGGTGGGACAGGGTTGGGACCAGGACAGGGAAACAGGATCAGAGCCACGGGTCACAGGTTCAGGGTACAGGAACAGGTTCAGGATCAGGATCAGGATCAGGATCAGGATCGCAAGCAGCAGGTCAGGGCACAAGGAACAATACCGAGGCAAACATATGACTGCTTGCCAGCTATTTATAGGCCTGTGATTGGCCTCAAGTGACACCTGATTGCAGGAGGTGCTGCCTGCTCCATACTGCCAGGATCCATCCGCTGGTGGACGCCAGTACTGTGGCCCAAAGATGATATAGCATCAGCAGGGAAAAGCTCTCCTGACAGCTCAAAACTGACAGGAGACACCTGCTGGTGGACCTCAGTACTGCACGCCAAAAGACAGCGGATGGAACATTTCCTGACAGTTGGTTTTGAGCTTAATATATGTGGATTGGTCAAACAACAATCTTTCTGCTTCTGTAATATAGTCAACTTTATTTTGAAGTACAATTCTTCCTCCTTTGTCGGCAGACTTTATTATATGATATGATCCAGAGCTCTGGTTTCAAGGGATATGAGATTAGAAGAATTGGAGGAAGTGTAATTGCATAGTTTTACCATGTCTGAGTAGACCACTCTGTAAAAACTTTCCAAGTACGGACCCTTGTAATGTGTGGGAAAAAATATGGATTTGGGTTTAAGACTAGAATGAATAATGGGGGGAGATGTAGCTAAATGTTGTATGTGCAATCTGGACAAATCTTCCTCAGTGCAAGACAAGTCTAAATCATCACAGTCGTAATTTTTCAAGGTACCATAGTTTCGGACTCGTTTAGCAAGGATGTGGACGGGGAGACAATAGTTTGTTCAAATGGAATACTCATTTTAGCTTTTTAATTTTTTCACATGAAAGTGTCTTTTTAAAGTCAATTTTCTTATATAACTATTGAGATCCTTAAAGTAGAAAGGGATTGGGCCTATTAATGGGGGCAAAAGTGAGACCATGGATAAGCAGTGAGATATGTGCAGAAGAAAGTATGTTTAGACAAGTTGAAGATTTTTACAGTTTTTGTAATAATAATACAAGGTTAGCTATGAAGCCAAACACACGGTTTGAGTAATCAAGTCTCATTTATTTTCCAAGGAAATAAGAAAGCTAACGTATTTAAATAAGTTACAAGATTACATAGCATACAATCAAAACACAATACAAGAATATACTTAGCACATCCTAGCAGCTGGCCTCGTGATGGAATAAGAGAAAGCTCTGTTTGAAACATTCCTTTTTGACAAACACACCACATCCCATTGCCTGCCCAACTTTGCTTTTGGATAAATCACAGTATCTCTGGGGCGTCTCCTCCACAGGTTAATTTCCTTACCATCATTGGCCTCTGGGGGGCAGTGTCTGTCCATGAATTGCAATTAATCCGACTGTGGTCAAATCTTGGTTTCGATTTTTTTCCTGTGTCTCACCTCATTCATCATCTCTGTCATTTAGGTTCTCTCTGAAATTCGTAAGTATAGCATGAACTCTCATAGACAGCTCAGAGCCAGTATTGTCCAGCTGTCTTTGAAAATTACTTGCAGAGTAGCTCACATAGATTGTAGCCTTTAGTCTCATGTAAATCAAGGTTTAACTGGCTACATTCCAACCTGGGGGGGGGGATCCTGTTCTCCAGGACACTGTAAGACTCAATTTTGCTGACTATTGAGAGTGAGAGCCAATGTATGAATCCCAGAAATATTACATGAATTCATGATGATTCCAACATACGCCGCTTTTCGCCTAAAAGGGCACATACCACCCTTCTCCCGACATGGCTCCTATTGAACAGTCCATAATTGTTTTCTCCCCAACATGTGTTTCTGAACCAGTACCTATAGAACAGTCCTTAACTGTCTTAACGTGTTGTGTTTTTCAACATGTGCAGAAACAGCTCCTATTGAACAGCCCATAATGGTCTCACCGTGTGGCGCTCCTCAACAAATGCTTCAGAAACAGCTCATATGGAATAGTCCATAGCGGTCTCAACGCACTGTGCTTTCCAACAAGTGCCGCTTTGCCCCTGAGTAACACACCACCATCATTCAGCGACAGCTTCCATGTCACCATTCTGTATCTTCTCTTTTCCGATATCTTCAGAACGGGGTGCATTACAGGCAATGGGTGTCCATTCACTCACATTCACCAGCACACATTCAGAGAAATATGTCAACCAGCTTTCAGACACAGTCTAGAGGAGGGCCTTTCGCCCATGTTGCCAGCCTAAAATTCAACTATCACACTACACCATAACGTAAATCAACCCACTACCATCATATATACATAGGACCCCTCAAATTGCGTATCCTGCTCCCAACCTCCTATAACTATGCTGTAAATACGGGTCGGGATTAGCAGGTTTGCTCACAATGGCCTTCCCTACCGCAATTCTACCACGTCAGTGGTATTCCAGGGCTCTGAGCTGGCAGCAAAGCCTCTACCGTATATGAAGAGACCTTACCGTCAATTCGTCCCTCCACTTGCATAGATGTGAGACCTTCCTATATACAGTAAATATTGAGTCCAACAACACATACTAACTTGAACCAGTGACAAAACTGCAGCAATAATGAGTAATACCACAATGGGATGTATCAAATAATTCAAAATGCTGTTGGCCTTACTGGAATGTCCAAATATTACCACCCACCAAGACCCTCCCACATCATTTTCTAATTGATGCACTACCTCCTTTATTTCATTCTGATTATGGTAGATGACTATAGTACCGTTAGCTCTCTCTTGCTGCAGCATCCTCATAAGGCTCTCTTCTCTATCCCAATCTAACCATTCCTGTATCTTCCTTCCCATACCAAGGTTCAGGGCTCTCAGATTATCAGGGCAGTTTTGGTTGACATTCACAGACAGATTGGCAATATGCGGTACCACATAATTCCATTCCTGTGTCTGGATTTCAGAGACACCGCCGAGGGTACGCCACGCTCCTCTTGCTATTGTCAGGTTCACAAAACATCCTATTTCCATGACTAACGTTACATTAGTAACCTTTAGGACAAAGAAACAAACTCTCTCATGTCCCAAATCATACACCAGTGTTCCCTTCCCGGCAATGTTCTCCCCATCCAGAACACAGAGTGATGCATCCTCCCAACATTTCTCATTCACCACCGTGTATTGACCTGGCATACAAAGGACGTCATGGTCATGCCTCCAACAGAGGGAAATATCAACCTGCCTCCAGCTCCCATCCTCTTTGATCACATGTGGGTAAGTTAGCCTCAGATGCAACAAAGTAGAATCCCCAGTCAGTAAGCCCAGACATTTGACCACCAACTTGGATTAGTGTAGTGTAAAGGCCCATACACACGATCAGACTATTTGACAACAAACATGCAAATGAGTTGTTTTGGAGCATCAGACAAACTTTTTCCGGTTTCATCTGACTTTTGTTGGCTGTGCGAACGGACAACCTTTCTGACAACAGAAGTCCGATCGTGTGTACACAAAAACCATCGGACTTTAGTCCAAAGTACAAACACGCATGCTCGGGAGCAAGGACCAGCATGACGTGGTCGGTCTTGTAAAACTAGCGTTCGTAATGTAGATAGCACATTCGTGACTTGTCAAATTTGAAATTTTCTAAATGCAGCGTACATTGTCTTCATTTTTAATGGCTTAATAATAATAAATATGATTTGCTGGTGATACTGACGAAGTACTAACAAACATATTTTACATAGGACTTGTGTTCTAATGATATCAAAAAACAATTTTTTTTGGCCTTTTTTTATTGTGCATTCACAACATAAATCAAATTCTTCAATTATTTTAGACATATTTTCTGTCATCACAATTCTAAATTTAAAATTATAAACCAAAAGAGCAAATGATACACCGAAAACCAAAACTATAGCCTATTAAATCAGACATAAATCAAAAAATCAAACATGCTAAATTAGTAGCCTCTAAACTCCCCAGACCACTGGCCTTGTTGTGCATCCTGGTGCTGATTTTGCCGCTGACCACCATGCTGCTGAGGTGGGTAGGCTTGTTGTAGAGGAGGTAAAGGTGTGTGGTCCAAATTACACACATGAGATTTGTTGGTTAGCTCACGTTTCCTGGCCTTGCTGAAGAGCTGGATTATGACACCCTCGCATAGCTCCCTTTGATCTAGATCAATTTCTCTGAGTTTGTTAGCTGTAAAACAGCCAAACCCTTCAGCACTATCGGGTGCTGTGGTGATGACAGAAGTAGCCCTACTTAGGAAGTCAGCTGTGGCCTCATCTAGGTGGTGTCTCTTCCTGGCCCTTTTTTTGGGAGGCTGCAGGGGGAGGTATTCTGCACTCCGTTGTCTGGCTGCTGGGCCCAGCCTCTTCTTGGCTCAAAAGTTCCTATGTGTGAAAAAACATAATTTTAATGTTTGGTCATCCATCACAAATACTTTTCAGATCATGACTTTTTTTTTTATTTGAAATGTGTCAGGTTAGTAAAGACTATCAATACGACTCCAGCATTTATCATTCTTGTTCAAATCCTTTTTGGCCACTACTTGTCTATTGATATGGAACTCACTTTTTTAAGACAATTATTACTGTACTGGTGGTTAGGTGTGGATGTCTATAGTATGCCTATAAAGTTGCACAAGTTTCCCATGTTTAAAAACAGTCCAAGAGCAAAATTAAATTCCAAAGTAAAAGTCATTTAACAGTACCAGCGGTAGCAAAAAATTACCTTCCTTTCGTGTCTACCTTCAGCTTGCGTTGGTCTCCCGCCTATTCTGAACGTTACGTTGCATCATACGTTCGTGCTTTATACACAGCGTATGTGGCAAACCTCCAAACGTCATGACGTTGGGCCATGACCATATTACAGATTCTGCCATGCTTTAATATTTAACGTTTGTGTACAATTGACTTTAATTGTTGTCTTTATTCATGTCCGGACTATTTTAATATATACACACACACACATATATATATACATATATATGTGTATAATGTGTGTGTGTATATATATATATATATATATATATATATATATATATATATATATATATATATATGTGTGTGTGTGTGTGTATATATGTATATATATCTCCTGAAGTCACATGACGATACGCGTGGGAAGGAAGTGCTTGTGGATACAGGAAGCCACGTCTGAGAGACGAAAAGGAACATTTTAAACTGCTATCTGGCGTTTTTAAACTGATTTGTTTGTTAGTACCTTTCCATTTGTTTGAGTTTTGTAATAAAAGTGTATACATACTTCACCATTTGGAGCCCTCCTGTTTCCTTCTCTCTGAGATCCTGCCTTAATGTGGGGAGAAGTCCTCCTAGCTTGGAACTAAGGGTACACCGCTGTCATCATCTGAGACCTTGGTCTCTTTATGCTGTTTGCCTTACAGCAGTAAGGTAAGGGGCCACCCTATATGTTAACTGCGGGACACTGAAGAGACACCAGAGTGTGCACAGTTTACGTTGTATTGCACCTGCTACTACGAGAAGCACTTTACGGATTTTTTTGCCACTTTTTTATTTTTGTTTGCAGTTTGAGAGACTTCTACATTTGTCTGCACTGAATGTTTCACTATTTAATTTTGCTTTATACACACTTTGTGTGATACTTTATTTATTTGCATTTATCACTTTATGGGTATATGAGATTTCTTTTCTATTTATGCGATTTTATGTGTTTCTATTTACACCGAGTAAGAAAATCTATTTATTGGTATTCATCACTATCACAGTGTGATTTTATACTTTATTCGTTTGCATTTATCACTTTATGGGTATATGCGATTTCTTTTCTATTTATGCGATTTTATGTGTTTCTATTTACACCGAGTAAGAAAATCTATTTATTGGTACTCATCACTATCACAGTGTGATTTTATGCGATTCTTACTTTGGTCTATGCGATTTTATATATGTGGTTTCTATTTCTTTACATACTGTGTGTATATATATATATATATATATATATATATATATATATATATATATATATATATATATATAATTCGTTTGGAATGCTTTGTTGCACTAGTCACTTTGATCACTGATCACGATTTATCACGGGAATCAGAATTTTGTTTAATTTGTTTTTATTGGTTAGCATTTTATGGATTAATATTATTTAGTTTAAGGGAGCGCAACACCATTTATTTGATTTGTTGCTATACCTTTTGTTTGATTCTCATAGGGGAGAAAAGACTCAGAAAACAACCCCGCCGGGACCCCCAACCCCGCCAGCCTGAATGGTAAATTAGCCCGAGCAATCCAGAGGAGGTAGAGGAAAGAGAGGTGGAGGAAGTGACAGGGATGTACACTCCACCAGGAGAGTGTCTGACACCCCAGCTTCATGCTATCTATCTATCTATCTCTCTATCTCTATCTCTATATATATATATATATATATATATATATATATTTCTAAATACACGTTTTTTTAACCCATTTTTAGATGATGTGCTGTTTGTGGAACAGGAACCGCAACCTTTCACTGCAGACAGTGCACAGAGGCTCATCGGCCAGATCATGGCATGGAATGGGGAGATTGGTGCCATGTGCAATCGCCTCAATATCATGCAGCAGGAAATGAAGAACATGATAGATATTTTGGGAATAATCTAATCCCTTTTTTCTTGACAAAAAAAAATAATTTTCTTCATTTTCTGCTGCATGATGTTGAGGCGATGTCCCCATTCCAATGTTATTGTTATTTTAAAAATGTTTTAATAAAAAAAAAAAAATATATATATATATATATATATATATATATATATATATATATATATATATATATATATATACGTTTTGATGGGGAAAAAAATGATCAAAAATAAATAAATCTATACAGATTAAAAAAGTTAAACTAAAAAAACGTGTGGCTTCTTATTTCAAGGCTCAATACCAGTATATTTGTTCAGTTGTTGTAGTTACATTGACCTTGTACTCTAAAATGTGTGTAGCCGAGATACAGCACAATATAAAAGTTAGCTCAAAGAGAGATTGTCACCTCATGTTGCACATCAGGTTGGTTTAAACTAGTGGCAAAAAGGACCAAGATCATGGCTATTTGCAAACATAAGAAACACAGACAACAGTAGTTGAAATTTAATATTATTTTATGAATAAGTAATCTATTTACAAGTTAGCAAGAACATTTTGCTGCCAAGGCACTGCCCCTCTAGCGACAAAGTAGTCCATATATTGTTCACAGACAAGGCGGCCATTCTGGGAGCCCAAACCAGCATGTGCACTTTCAAGAGCTGGCATCGTAGCCTCTTCAGCTGGTCTGGAAAAATCCTCATCAGTTTGCCCTGAGGCAATATAGCTTGAAGCATTCCTCCTTAAAAAAAAATTATGGAGGATGCAGCAGCATAACACCACATGATTAAATGTATATTCTGCCAAGTTTATGGCAGTTAAAAAGAGATGAAATCTGCTGGAAAGAATGCCAAAGGCATTTTCAACTACCCTTCGGGCACAAGAGAGCCAATAATTGAAAACCCTTTGTTCTGGAGTTGGGTTCCTCATTGGAAAGGGTTTTAGAATATGTTCCCCAAAGAAAAGGCATCATCTGCCACGAACACAAAATTGAGTCCCTCAATATTGTCCTGAGCAGGTGGCAAATGTAAGGTCCCTTTCTGCAGCCGGTCATAAAATTCTGTATGCATCAGCACACCTCCATCAGAGTGATGGCCATTCATCCTAACATCAACATACAAAAAATCATATTTGGCTGACACCACAGCCAGCAGAACTATGCTGCAAAATCATGTATAATTGAAATAATATGATCCCGAGTTTGGCGGTGGAACTATCCTCACATGCTTGCCATCAATGGCACCTCCACAGTTGGGGAAATTCCATAAATTGGCAAACTGGGCCGCCACATCCTGCCATTGCTGGGTATTTGAAGGAAACTGTGGAATCAAACAAATAAAAATAAAAAATACCTGAGTACATAAAATTGCAACCATATTTGACACAAACATTGTGGGACAACAGAATTTTCTAACATTTAAATGTGTATTTAAAATTGAAGTTACAATTATATGCTCCCTCACCCCCTATGGGTGGCATATTCTATAAAAACTTAGGAGGGGGAGTTTTTTATGATGGTTTGGACAAGTAAACACTTCCATGAGAACTAAATGCATTAAAATGTAAGTTTAATTTGGCCAACCCATCCATCTTTACAAGATTATCAGGCCAGTGGACAGGTAAGAAGTGGCAAAAAACAAAAATAAGAATGCACATTGTCAAAATCTAGACACATTTTGACATACATCGTAAACAAAAAAAGTTAATTATGAGTAATCAATATGATGAAGTTAAAAAGCCAGGAAGCTGGCACAGCACAGGGATGGTGGGAGCCATTCATAATGATAAATTGATCATAACCAAAGTATAATTTGTACATTTTGAAGGTAATCAGGCAGGCCCTTGCACTATGTTATTTTAAGAATTTAGGCAGCAATCTTAACAAAAAAAATAAGGTACACAGTGTATGTGTTTAGCTAAATCTGCAGATAGAGTAGTTGTATTGGTTTACTCTGCATTTTTTAGTATTTTTTTTTTCTGGATTTTTTTTTTTGGGGGGTGTTAAAAATAAGTGTGTGAAACACAAAAAAGGGATCCTTGCACTCTGCATGAATTTAAGGGCAGGAATAAGATTGGGACACATGTTGGGTGGTGTTTAGGGTAAGGAATTGAGCATAATACAGTGTTAAGTACTAGGCTAGGTGTGTATGGGCCCAGGGTAGCATGCTGGGGAGGTTAGTGAAGGGAAATATGCACATAGGCCACAAAAAGCATGAGGGTATTCATTCACAGCATATTACAAAAAATGGGAAGGATGGAATACAAAAAATATAAATTGAATTAGAAAACATGAAGGTGATATTAAAGCAAAAAACTTAGACAAATATAGTCCTCCTGAAGGACTTGGATGATGGCACAACATGTCTCAGGAATAATGACTCCCAGAGCCTGGGGAGTGATATCAATGGTAAACTCGATATCCTGGAGACTCCTCCCTGTCGCCAAATAACGCAAGGTGGCTATGAGCCTTTGTTCTGCTGGAATAGCAGCTCTCATGCAGGTGTCCTGCTTCATGATATAGGGGGATAGCAAGGACAATAGTTGCTGAAAGCAGGAGCCCGTCACCCGGAGATAATTACGAAAATCATTCGGATTATTCTCCTGCAGCTCACGCAATAAGGGCATATGGCTAAATAGGTCACGATTAAGTAGCCAAGTTTTGGCCCAAGTACTCCTCACCCTACTACTCCAATTATTCCTAGACCGAGCTTAAGTCACAGCAACAACTCCAAGCCCGTAAATAGCACGCTCTCTCCTAGGATCGCGCAACATAGCTAGTTGGCCAAACGGTCGGAAACTAACAAGAAACCCACGGAACGGAAAACCGTGAATCAGCACCGACCAAATGTCTACTAACTCGAAATTAGCAGAAGGAGCCCGAAGGGTGACGCCAGAGAATTGAACGTCCTCTTTTGAAGCAACGTCAGTATGTTGTGACGTCACTACATTCGTGTTTGTTGTCAAAAAGTCAGATCGTGTGTATGCAATACAAACTTGTGGACTACGCCCTTTTGTACTAAGTCTGATCGTGTGTATGAGGCTTAAGAGATGTTCTTTGGTAAAATCTTACTGAGCTGTGGTGCTAACTCAAAAGGCCACTGCCCCCCATACAGGGACTGTACTATCAGCTTGATGTTGGTTGATAATTCCACCTGTCCCTGTGTGCACGCCAGAGCCCATGACCTATTTTTGCCCTGTATCCCCACACTATCCACCAACCTTTTAATGTCGGATAAAATCTTGAGCTACTTTTACCTGGGTATTTATGTGACGTTGTTGAACATTATCAAGAATGCCATTAATCTCTTGCTGAGCAACAAAGCTCTGCTTACTGTTTGAAGCTATGGCTGAGAGTTTGTGCCTCAGGATATTGATGTCCACTCCATCATTAAGGCTAGATTCACACCTATGCATTTTTTGTGCTTTTTGCATTTTGCAGATTTGCACTACAGAAGATTTTCCATAGGAAACCATGTTAAATGGACTACAGTGCAATCTTCAAAATGCAAAAAGCACTAAAACTGCATAAGTGTGACTCCAGCCTAACAACGCCCACATTCAGTGGATATTCAGCACATATAGGGTAACAGGATTTTATCAACCACTGTGAGACATTGAAGTGCCATGTGGTGAAGGCATACTGTACCCTGGTAGCCAGCGTTTGGGATGAGCTTAGATCTATTTGCAGTGGTTCCCCTTTCTCTAACGGAGTATGCCCCTGTGTGTAGCCACTGGCATCACCTATGCAAGGTTTCAACCTCTCAGGTGAGACATCAACCAGGCGTATCTCCCCCATGTCCAATTCTGGTGTTCCACACACCCAGTAACCAAGAGTTTCTCTGTAGGACTGATAAGGCTGAGATACAAGGAAATTTTCACCCCGTTGATGTGTCATCTGGAGCTCCCTAGTTTGGCCAACAGACACCTAAGTGTCAGCCTCCTGGGTCTCTATGCTCTATTACTTTGGTCATGCCAATATATGCCACACATAAAAACATATTTCCCTTCCTTCAATTCTTCACCAAAAATCCCATGTCCCTTGCTTCCCAAGGTTTGGATAGATTGGAATCTTTTCCTAACCAATAACCAGTTTCATTTATATTTTATATTTATTTTTATATATATAATATATATAAAAATCCACAAAAGGCTGGAGAGATTCCAGTATGATATTTTGCAAGTCTTGTTTATGTGCACGTCCTTGAGATGTTGAGTTAGGGTTAAACCGTCCAAAAGCAAAAGAAACTTTGTATTGCAAATTGCCATGATGACCCCATTGGTAAGTATCTGGTAACTTAGGACTCTGATGTAATCCTGACCTTTTCTCCTTCTTTCATCTCCCCCCTGCATCCCCTTCTGGCCTAACAAGTCCAACATTGATGATACAATTGAAGTGGATGCATGGTTTTCCTCAGGATTTTCCCTTTCCACATCATCCCCTGAATATTTGACTGAATCAATTTGAGATGTTACATGGCTCAGATGGATCGCCAACACGACAATTATGATCCTTCCATCCATTCTCCAGAGACTTTGACAATCTTTGCTCCACCAGGACTCAGGAATTGATTACGCACTTGTTCTTGTTTTCCAATCAGCAGTACCTTTTACATTGATTAGCGTGAACCCATTTCTCTATCTCCCTCTTTTTCATGAGCCACTTTACTTTGACCACCTGATCACTAAGGGTCATAGTGACTGTGAATGGTCCATTCCAGTATGCATCCCATGAAGACTTGGAAAGAAAGTTCTTTACCATAACTCTGTCTCCAATCTCAAGCTAACGGGAGGCCTTTCAGGCTGCTCCTTCTCTTTAGGTGCCATGTTACTTGCAGAAAATTGAAAATACCCCTGTACCTGTTCTTGCAGCTGGACCAGAAATCTGTCCCTTTTAGCACTCTCTCTCAAGGGGGTACTAAGTATTGGGTCTGCTGGATGGCTAAGGTTCATAATTTTCCCCATCATTAACTGATATGGGGGTTAATGATGTACCTTTCGCTGTAGATCCTCGTATGGCCATCAGGATTGAAGGCAGATGAATCAGCCAGTTCTTTCCTTATTGCAGTACCATCTTTTTAAGCCTCTCTTTCAGTGTTTGATTCATCCTCTCAACTATCCCTGCCGATTATGGATGGTATGGTACATACCATCCATAATCTATTTGGAATCTCTGTTTTACTCCCATCAGCTCACAAATATTTTTCATGACCCTGCCGGTAAAGTGAGTACCCCTATCAGATTCCAGGACTTTGGGGAACCCCCATCTTGAAAAGACTTTGGTCCACAAAGCTCTAGCCGTGGCAGTCGCAGAGTCCTTTCTTATGGGCAGAGCCTCCACCCATGTTGAAAAGACATCCACCACTACCAGTAGATACCTGTATCCTCCAGGGCAGTGTTTCTCAATTATTTTCTGTCATGCCCCCCCCCCCTAGGAAGAAGAAAACATTTCGTGCCCCCCCCCGCGCGACTGTAAATAGTATCATTTGTCTATAAAATTAAGTACACCTCTACATAACACTGTATCCTTATTAACGTATATGAGAATAAAAAAAGAAATGTGGATCAATTTACAAGAAAAAATAGCTTTATTAACTGTAGCAGAAAAGATTTAAAGGAGCACAGGATTTAACGGAGCACAATATTAAAAAACTTTTTTAATCAGAGGTGATGTCTGGATTAATGGCTACAATGAGCAAGTTTTTCAATGCATAGCTTTTCGAAGCGGGGTTTGAAGCAGGACACAGCAACTCTCAGCTCCTTCTCAATGTGTAGCCGAGACCTGTATTTGCTTTTCAGAGCAGCAACAGCAGAGAAGCCAATCTCACACAAGTAAGAAGTTGCAAATGGAATAAGAATTTGCACAGCTCTTTGTCCTAAGAGTGGATATTGCTTCTCCACACTCAGCCAGAATTCACTCAGTGTCTGGGATGTGAAACTTAGTCTCAACATGGAGTCAGATGTGATTTCTATAAACTGCTCCTCCTCTGCAAGGCTGAAACCAGTAGGAGCTGGTGCATTAAAAGGATCTCTCACCCAGCCATACTGGGAACTTTCAGGAAAGTAATTTGTAAAGAATCCTATCAGTGATGAAATATGCTGCTTAAAATATGGAATCACTGAGGTGGCATCATAGTCAGTAGTGTCAACAAATTCCTGCAAGTTCTCAAATGACACGGTACTTCCTTCATCAAGTCGCCTGCCCCACATTGCAAGCTTTCGAGTGAAAGAGTTGATCTTGTCTGTGGCCTGAGGGAGGTGTTGATTTTTCCCTTGAAGCTGTAGATTTAGTTCATTGAGCTTTTCAAATATGTCACTCAGGTAAGCAAGTTTCATCAGAAAGTTCACATCACTAAACTTTCTTGCAACGTCATACTTGTGCTCCTGCTCCAAAAACATTCTTATCTCCTCTCTGAGCTCAAAAACTCGTGACAACACTTTTCCTCGTGACAGCCACCTTGCTTCACTGTGAAACAGCACAGCTTGATGTTCAGCTCCCATCTCCTGAAAGATAGCAGAGAAAACTCTTGTTTTTAGTGGTCTGGTCTTTATTAAATTGACTACTCCTATAATGTCAGTCATAACCTCATTTAATTCAGAGGAAAGGTGCCTTGATGCCAGTGCTTCTCTATGTAAAATACAGTGTGTCCACTCAGCATTAGATGAGTGTCCGAAGTCCTTTTCTCATCCCTGCCATGGTCTGTGCACCATCACTGCAAACACCCATGCAATTCTCCCACTTTAGCCCATTCTCAATCAGGAAGCAGTCTAGCATTTTGAATAGCTCTTCAGCCGTGGCTCTGTCTCTGACATATTTACAAAAAAGTAGATCCTCACATAGGGAATTTGCCATAACAAAACGTACATAAGCGATAAACAAACAGTCTTTGTTGCTGTCAAATGCTTCATCAAATTGTAAGGCTAAGGGCCGGTTCACACAGGGGGCAATGCGAGGCGACACCGACTTGCCTCGCCGCGACCTCAGCGGCGACTTGCAAATGACTTCTGTATAGAAGTCAATGCAAGTCGCCCCAAGGTCGCCCAAAAGTAGTACAGGAACCTTTTTTCTGAGTCGGAACGACTCGAGTCGCTCCTCTCAGAACGGTTCCATTGTACAGAACGGGGGCGACTTGTCAGGTCGCGGCGAGGCAAGTCGTGTCGCCTCGCATCGCCCCCAGTGTGAACCGGTCCTAAACGTTTATCCTTGAGTTTATCTACCAGCTGTTCGTTAAGATCGTCAGCAATGTCATTTATACGTCTAGCAACGGTGTCATTTGACAGAGGGATAGTTTTTATTTTTGCAGCACTTGCGTCATCCAGCATGACAGAGACCATGTCTAATGCTGCAGGCAGTATCAGCTCTTCTGCTATGGTGTGGGTTTTTTTGCACAGAGAAATTTGGTACGCCACCTTATATGATGCCAACAATGCTCGCTTGTTTACTGAAGTAGCAGTCAGAAAGTTGGATGATTGTTTGCAATATTCGACACGTTTTCGCTGAAAAAACTCAAGCGGCTTATTAGCGTGATTGGGGTGTAATGTCTTTAAGTGACGACTTAATTTATTTGGCTTCATGCTGTCCGCTGCCAATATTTTTAGACATTGTAAGCACACCGGTCTTTCCTCGTCTCCCACTGTAGTCGCAGTGAAGCCAAGCGCTATATACGCCTCGTCATATTTCCTTGTCTTAGCCTTCGGAAGACTTTCTTTTATCCCCTTCTCTCCTTTTCTCATCCCTGTTAAAAAAAATTCCATGATGTCAGTCACTTGAGGGTCTGCTACACTTCGTGTCCTCTGCATGTGTCACGAGGTCCTCCGCATCGGGCTGCTACTGGGGCTGCGCTGGGGACAATCTCCAGTGTTTGCACTGCGCTGGCCCCTCTCGAGTCCAGCCGTAGAGTTGCTAGGCAACCAATGCCGTGTGGGACGCCGCTAGTGAGTAAATCGGATGATCGGATCTAATATGACAGATGACAGCCGAGGTCAAACGAGCCCCCCTTTGCGGAGCCTTGCGCCCCCCCTGGGGGGCGCGCCCCACTATTTGAGAAACACTGCTCCAGGGGCACTTTGTAATGGACCAACAAGGTCAATCTGTAGGTTTTTCCAGAGTCCATTGGCTACTGGTACCCTTGCTAATACTGGTTTATGTCCCTTTGGCCTAGTGTTCATTTGTGCACATATTAAACATTCCTGAACTACCTGTGAGATTGTTTTTCCCATTGTCTCCCACCAGTATCTAACTTGCACAAATTTCAAGGTACCCTGAGGTCATTACTGGGAAAGACCAGCAGACCTGAAGCTCTAAGATCAGTGAAGTAGATGGATATGGTTGTTTGGTCCACTGTTAATCACCTTCCGGGATCCTTTGTCCCTTCATCACCACTGTGTCACCTCGCAGAAACATCAGGAAGTTGTCAGGAGTGAAAAACTCCTCCTTTTGTGTAGTCTTTCAGCACTCCAGTTTAGAATGATTCCTTTTGTTGAAGTTTCTTCATTGTCTGCAATATTGTCTTAGTTCATCACCTTGATCTGCTCATCAGACTTACCTTTCTTCTTGACGATTTGATAAGCTTGTCACATGTCAGCCTGGTGTCTGTAGTTTTACCAGCCAGTGCTTCCCCCTCCCCCCAACACCCCATTGTCTAGGTCATTGATGGACATGGATGTGGCCAGGACAGGGGGGCTGTGGATTAATCTCACTGGAGGCATCTTGGATGAAGTAGCATGACCCTGCTCCCCTCCAACCATCTTGGGTGTTATGCCCTCACACAATGGGGAGATTTCCCTAAAGTAGTTTGTGTCTCTGCTCCTCCCACAATGTGAGATTTCCTCTCAGTAGTGTGCATTTCCCCTCTTACCCGCCTATAAGGCAATAATAAAGGTATTACTATTATAGCTGGAGCACACATTTATCGCTGTATTCTGTGAAAGCATTTGAGTGGGTTATGGGGTTGAGGAGATGCCATGTTTTGGCTTGGTTCTGGGCACAAAAATTAGGCAGATTTTGATAGTTTCTAAATGTTGAGGTCATCACAGGGAAATGCCTGCAGATCCAGAGCCCTGTGATCAGGAAATAACATAAATATCACCTTCATCGCCTCTTTGTCACCTCTCAGATCTGATAGCAAGTTGTCAGAAGTGGCAAACTCCTTTTTGTGTAGTCCTTCAACCACTGCTGTGTATATATCTGTCCTGTTGGGCCAGTTTAGAATGATTTGTTTTGTTGGATTCTCTTCATTATGTGCAATATCATACTACATCAACCCCCAATCGGCTCATTCTTTGCTGTTCTTCTTGACAATTTGATAAGCTTGGCACACATCGGCCTGATGTCTGTAGTTTTACCAACCATTGGAGCCAGCCACCAGGATCATCACCCAGTGCTTTCCCCCATTATTTAGGTCATTGATGGGCATGGATGTGGCTAGTACAGTAAGGATTAGTGTCACTGGAAGCATCTTGGATGAAGGAACAGGGCCCTGCTCCCCTCCAGTGGTCTGCAGTCTGGGTGTTCTGCCTCTGCCCCTCCCACAATGGTGAGATTTCCTCCAAACACTTTTTTTTAAAAGAACATCAATTGCGACTTCCACCTCTGATAAATGCTCTTCATCCTTTAATAAATACACAGTATACACAAGTTTTTATCAATTGTTCTGAACAACTTCGTATCAGTCTTGTTCTTTTGGTTCTTCTTTGTGATGGGAGTTTTTTTTTTATTTATTTTTTTACATCATATTCTATGGAGATATATATATATATATATATATATATATATATATATATATATAATATAAAAATTTGCAACTTAAATTAAAAGTCCATTTTCCATATATAGCAGCGCATGCACACTTTAAACAAAAGTGAGTCGATATTAGTCCTATTCAGTGTCCGGGAAAAAAAGGAGGTGCTAGGTCTACGAGTTCCTATTGTGGTTTAGGGACAGCTTCCACCATATAGTACACCACTTGTGGATTCAAAAACTATCCCCCTTTGGGGATGCACTCACCGAACACCTGAAATCATAAGCCTTCACAATGTCAATACACATCTCTTCTGTGGCCACTAGATGTCTCCCTTATTGGAATTCCGTTTGTCATATAAAGGAACAAAAATGTCCAAACATAGCGTAATACTGTTTATCACTATTATATAAAAGAATCCAATCTATATATGCGTACCAAACAAAGAAATGTTAAAGCATTAAAAAGTACTGTGCCTTCTTTCCTGGTCCTATTGTGCCTGGGGAGCAACGATCGCCTTGTTACAAACAACAGCAGATCACTTCCGACCTCCTCGGCTCGCTGGAATGCAGGATTTGGGGTGCACACGTCACCTCCGGTATGATTACGGACTGACGCATTTCGTCACTTCCGACTTCATCTGAGGGCGTAATCGAAAATACTGGAAGTGTTCTTTTATCATTACCACCGATCAATCAGCACCAGCCGCTATCTAATAGGCGGAGCATCGCCCTAATCACGGACGATGTCTCCGAACGTTTATTTCTCTGAACGGCTGTGACCAGTGCAGACCGTCCCACAACATAAAACGCTATACAGGATACGACGCATTGCAAAATGTCAATACAAATATATACTAAATCTGTATCCTTGTGAGACAAATCATTTGCATCCCTCGCTCCACCTCTAAAATTGGTCAGATTAATCAACAATAAAACGCACATAGTTCACAATAGCAAAAAATAAAAGCACATATCTTATAATCTAAATAAAATACATATATATTTCTATTTATATGCCTCGTGTCTATACCCGATCGTAACAGGATGTCATTCATTAGCTTTCTATTCATAATAAGAGTAAATTAATGGCAATCAAAATTAGGAAAATCAATCTTGATTGGCCGATACGATCGTTCATCTTATAAATAGAATTTTTTTTTATAAAAAATTATATAAAAAATTATTATAAAATTCTAATCATTGTCAAAATAAAAAAAATAAAAAAAGCTATGTTATATATATTAATTAGAATAGAGTCATTTAATATACAGGGAATTGACATAAATTAAAAATAGATAATTAATGAACAGGTGGGATACGTGTTTTAAAAAAATTAATAACTAATCATCTGTTAATGTTTGTGAGAACCAGAATAGTGTATTTTTCAAGTAAATATATTTTAAAAAATAATACATATATGGATATCAGATATATATCTATGTATTATTTTATTTTATTGCACAAGTAGATAAATACGGAGCACCTTTGTTTCAAAATATTTGGTAAGGGACTAAAGTATTCTAATTTAAACTATTAAAGGAATTACAGGCACTAATTCTCTAGGAATGTGCGTATGCGAACGCACCCCATATGGGCCCCAAATTAGTAACTGACTATAAACTTAAGTATCACTTATAAAACTATTTATGTCCAGCTCTATGTTTCGGCCTTTAGGGCTGAGAACATCTGCAGAATATATCCACTGAGTTTCTCTTTTTGACAGCTCGCGTACTAAATTGATGCCTCTCCAATGTGGTTTTATTTGTTCTAATCCCCAAAATTGCAGACCCGTGGCGTCTCTATTATGTTTAAACTTAAAATGCAATGACACGTTGTGATCCTTATATCCAATTATTATATTGTGTATATGCTCTGCTATTCTTACTCGCAATTTCCTTTTCGTTCTCCCAATATACATTAGGCCACACGGACATGTTAAAGCATATACCACGTGTGTACTATTGCACGTAATAAACTGTTTAATGGTGGAGTTGCGACTATTCGATGGTGAGGAGAAATTCTCCAAAGATTTAATGGGTCTCGCTACTTCGCGGCATGCTTTACGTTTACGGCAAGCAAAAAAAACGTTCCTATCCCAAAAGGTGGGAGGAGGTTTTGGGGGGTCGATTACTTTTTTTTTTTTTTTACAACTTTATCGCCAAAGCTTGATGCTTTTCTATAAATAAACTGTGGCTTGGATGGTAGTTCAGAATTTAACTTTCTGTCAAGGAGCAAGATGGGCCAATGACGCTTGAAGATATCTTCTACGTCTTTATATTGCGAATGTAAGTCGGAGATAAATCCCCATTCCTTGTCTCGTTTGGTCTCCACGGGTACTTCTCGGTCTGTACCTACTTCATGTTTTTTATTCTTTAAGCATAGTGATCTAGGTATGCTGCCCACATTTTCAATCACTGCTTGCAATTTTTGATAGTTATAGCCTTTCGCAGAAAACCTCTTTGCTAGAATATTGGCTTGCATGATGTAATTGTCAAATTCTGAGCAGTTTCTTCGTACCCGTGTCATTTGTCCCTTCGGAATGTTTCGTAACCAGTGGGGATGATGACCACTTGACGTGGGTAGATAACTATTGCGGTCAGTTTTTTTTTTAAAATACCTTAGTCTCTAATTTATCCCCTTTTCTGTAAACCGTTACGTCTAAGAAATGTATTTCCTCATTATTCCATTCGGAGGATAGACTAATGTTACAATCATTATTTATTTAATTTGTTAATAAACAGATTTAATTGTTCTACGTTTCCATCCCAGATAAAAAACAAATCATCAATGAATCGTTTGTAAAAAATCAACTCAGGGGAGGGCCACTAAAAATCACCTTATCCTCCCATTCAGTTATAAATAAGTTAGCTATACTGGGTTCAAATTTTGCACCCATAGCCACGCCTCTTTTCAGCAAATAAAATGCCTCATCATACCAAAAGTAATTATGGCCGAGACAGAAGTCCAATACGTCTGTCAAAAATACTTTTTGGCTATGGGGAAGATCCTCTCTTTGACTGAGTGCCCAGTTTAATGCTAAAAGGGCATCGTCGTGTTGGATGATTGCATAGAGAGATGCCACATCTGATGTGACCAATAAAACTTCCCTTTTTTCTTTTAAATCTACTTCTTGTAGAAAATGTAAAAAACTTTTTGTATCCCTCAGATACGATCTCGTATTTACTACACTCTTTTGCAAGAAAGTGTCTAAATATTGGCCCAATCTTGATGATACTGATCCGATACTATTTACGATGGGTCTGGCTGGTGAATTTTTTGGATCTTTATGTATCTTGTGTAGGGTATATAGTGTAGGTATACGATTGCTTGAGGGAAGAAGATATCTTTCCTCCTTATTCGTGAGCACACACTTCCTTACTCCCGGCTCAACCAATTTCTCCAATTGATTTTGATATATTCGAGTAGGATCTGCTTCCAATTTCGCATACGTTTGAATATCTGATAACATTTCCATAATCTGGCTGTGGTAAAATTCTTTCGTGAGAATGACCACTCCTCCTCCTCCTTTGTCTGCTGGACGTATTATGATGTCTTTCCGTTTTTCCAGCATTTCGATCCCATCATTTATATGTCTACATTGTGGCAATTTTTTAGGTTTTAATGCTTCAAGATCTTTTAAAACTAGACCCTTAAAAACTTCTATTTGATGATTAGGCAAATTTAGGTGGATTAAAAAGAGATTTATTCTGTAGACCACTATTGATTTTTTTGTTTATGTATGTCACAGGTGGTCCCATATGGGGATTGCTCCCTAAAATATTTTTTTTATATTTAATTTACGTATGTATTTGTGAACGTCAATAAATACATTGAATTTGTTCACTGGTTTTTTCATTCCACACTTCAGGCCTAAATTTAAAATATTTTGTTCTTTGCGAGTTAGATCTACTTGTGCTAAATTAGAAAATTCCTTCTATTCCGATTCTCTCCTTCTTTTGTTGAATCCTCCAACTGGCCCTACAGCCCCTGTGTTTATTTCTTTCCATGTGGGTAATGCTCTGTTGTTTAATGTTGTATCCTCTTTCTGGGGATGATTTGGCAGGTCCATAAGATTTTCTGTACCATTTTGCCGATTGTACATATGCTGTTGGTAAGGTGGTTTTCCCCTATGGGGGTGAAAGCCCCGTCCTCTCCAATGATTTCCCCTCCCTCTCCCTAAAAAAGGACGCTGTGGGGGATAGTTCCCATGATTGTTTTGTGATTGGAGAGGTTGAAACCTATTATATACGGGGACATTATAAGGCCTCCATGGAGTGTTTCCATAATGTCCCTGATTAGATACAGGGACCTTATGGGGAGCTGCCCGAGGGGTGTTTTCAAAATACCGCTGATTACTTCCTCCTCTTTTCCCTTATTCTATGGATGCTTATGGAATGCACCATTCAGTGCCTGCAGTTGGTACAGTTTCTATAAAAAAATAAAAATAAAAAATCTGTATCTAATCCAAAAAGGGATTCTCTCTCTAAGTGGCATGAAGCTTTCCCATCCCATTCATTTACAAAAACAAAAATGGAGCACATGTGCTTGCAAGGCATGATCTTTTTTTTCCCAGTCCATACAAGTGCATGATGGCATTTATTCAGAGAAGTCAGTGTGTGTGTGTGTGTGTGTGTGTGTTCTCCATTTCAGATTCACTTTTTAGTTCTAATATACCAGGTGCAGTATTTTTTTTTTTTTTTATCTCCAGCATTAAGATTGCTTGACATTCTTTTCATAACATGATTGTAAAATTGTTGTGATCAATTTCTTTAAAAAAAGAAAATGACATTTCTTCAGAATATTTTTGATAAAAATGTGAGTTCTGTAAGATCAGCTGCATGTACCTAGAAAACACAAACATCATTTAAAATCTTTACTCTCTAAAGCCTCATACACACGCTTAGATTTTCATCCGTTTTTAGTGGCATGCTAGTTTTATGTAGAAAGTGAAGGGTTACTCATAATATGAAAATTTTCATACGACAGAATACAACGTCAGAAGTGACGTCATGTGTTGAATAGTTTTGTATGCATTTTTCATTTTTTGAGCATGTGTAGTCTTGCTCTTACTATTTTTTTTAAATACAAAAACTGAACTAATTTTAACAAAAATCTGACAACAATTTTGTAGTCTGCACTTCCTGCTTTTTGCCTGACAAAAAAATTGGATGATCCGAAAATCGGCAGACTGCTTGTCGTAAAAAAAATCATTTAATTTTCGTATCATATGTACAGGCCATTAGGGAGAAAGGGCTTCAACATTTCTTTTAACTTACAGAAAGTAGTAGTTTGAGTATGTCTGAAAGCATATTTCAATATTTTATGGACTAGTACAGGTACATTTACTTGTTTCACAGATAAATGGACTAAATGTTAATTTTAGTTACTGACACTCACAAGTAGGGATGAGAACACTGCAAACAGGCAAAAAATGTGTGCGAACATGTGGACACTGTTAAAGTCTATGGAACAGGAACATGGAAAAAAAGTGTTAATTTTAAAGGCTTATATGCAAATTATAAAGAAAATGAAAAATGGATTCCCCTTGGGGTTTTTAGGCAGCGATGAGAAACAGAGATAAATGTATTAAAAATGTATTAATCCAAAAAGCATGATAGCCATCATAGGTTAAAATACAAGCTCTGGTACATATTGTTTCAACACATCAATGGATGGAAATACATACATCGCATTGTACAAAAATTATTATGAAGACAATTACAACAATTTTTAAATTATTGATCCATTAGGTTAAACCTTAGAATAAGAAACACCCCTGCTACCCCGATGCATTTCGACCTTCTAGGGATTATGGTCTTCTTCAGGGGGGAACAGTGCAAAAACGAAGGGGCAACTTAATCATATTTCTGCAAATAATAAAAAAAGGAAAAATTAATTTCAAAATTTAAGAATTATGTAGTTATTATTGTTTCTCTTAATGTTCTCATGTAGTATTTACCAATTCCACCGAATCGTTACAATTTAACCAGAGGCTTTCATTTGGATATGCGAGAAAGGTCTGCACCTTCTCTCTGAGGGTGATCCTGGGTCTGCTGCCATGGTGTTCTTACCCACTCAACTACACACTACACACTACTACTACTACTATTACTATATTGTGCAACACACATGCTGCCTTGATTAATTTGCATGCATTTTGACCTTAAGATTGATAGGTTTAAGGAATATTTGCCATTTGTTGGCAAGAATTACAAAGGCACATTCAACCAGCATACGTGCCTGACAGATGATAATTGAAGATCCTCTTTTGGGTGTCCAGATTCTAATTTGAGTAGGGTTTCATTAAATGTTCGTTGATAGCAAAAGCCTCATCGGCCACAAAAACAAATGGCATATCTGGACTTTCTGTACTGGGTAATGGTTGGTTTTCAGGTAAATTGAGTCGATTAGATTGAAGACGCTTCCCAAATGTTAAATTCATGAAAACAAAAGTGTGTGTCGAACTCCCAAATGTTTCTACATAAAATATATAGGAATTTATAGTCTGCATCAACACAGCCAATTAGCACAACAGAAAAAAATATATTTTTTATAATTATAATATTGGCTACCACTGACAGGGTTTATTAGGTGAATGTGTTTTCAATCAATTGCTCCCAGGCAATTTGGAAAGTTGGTTTTGATCCAGAACTGCTTAGCAAGATTATAAATTTTTTCTTTATTTGGCATCGGCATGAAAGTAGTTTTCAAATAGCATCACAATTTCTCCAATTGTTGAGATCCCTGTTCTGAATTCATAGTGTAATGATGCATAGGTATTTCCAGTGCCAAGATATCTGTAATTCAAAAATATATATATATATATATAAATTATTTATTTCAGTACGAGTACTAAAGAAAAGGTGGAAGACTATGAGGGATAATTATAGGAGAGAACACCTTCTTCAAAATAAGATGAGTGGTTCTGCTGGTAAGAGAAAAGAGAGAGTTTGTCACTATGAGGAGCTCATGTTCCTGAAGCCCGTCATGGAGATGAGACCATAAGTATACCAACATTTATTATGTTAATTTGTCTGTTTTTTATTGAATTGTATAACATCTTTTGGAGTTTTTGAGGAGTGCATGGTATAACATATTTTTTTTTAAAAACATGTCTATTTTTCAGTACAGAAAGCAATATGGAGAGTGAAACAGAAGAGGACCCTGACCAAGCAGAGCAGACCAACCAATTAGTAGATGCAGCAGACTTTTCTCAAATTTCCAAAACAGAAGCAACATTGGCCACCAAAAGACAAAAATAAAGGAAAAAAAAAACAAATGTCAAAAGGACTTGATGTTGTCAAAAAATTGATTAGCAAACAAGAAAAAGATGGAGAAGAATTGGACTCTTGCCAGAAACCTGATTGCACAAATGACCTAAGTACCAGCTGAACATCAATGTAACATGCATTCAGAAATATTGTGTCTCAATTTTTATTAGCAGCAACCTACTCAAAATAGAGATACACCGTATGAGGGCAACACTAGTCATCATTTTTATGGGAGGTACAATGGTCCAGGTACCTCACGCTCACAATCCTACCCATCTGCTGCAGCTTCAAGATTTCCAGTCATGTCACAAAACCCATATCCCAGTTTTCAAATGACCCAAAACCAACCGTATTTTCAGGGAGTACATTATGAAGTGCATTTTCCAAATGTCCAAGTTCCCCCTCCCACCCCTCCAGAGGAGACGCACCATTCTTCCACCTATCAATCTATGAGATTTCTTGTTATCTTTTTGTTAAAGTTTTACATTTGTTAATATAATTTTGTCTGTAAAATGTACATGTTGATGGTCTATCTTAAATTGTTTTCAGTTTTGCCCGTTGTGCATTTTTGATAATATATGCAATAAAAAAAATATATAATTTTCCGTTCAAAATTGGAGGGCCATTTTATTATGTGTTTAACCACTTGCTTACTGGGCACTTAAACCCCCCTCCTGCCCAGACCAATTTTCAGCTTTCAGCGCTGATGCACTTTGAATGACAATTGCGCGGGCATACAACACTGTACCCAAATGAAATTTTTATCATTTTTTCCCCACAAATAGAGCTTTCTTTTGGTGGTATTTAATTACAGCTGGGAGTTTTATTTTTTGCTAAACAAACAAAAAAAGATGCAAAAAAAAAAATCATGTTTAATAGTTTGTAATAAAACTTTGCAAACGGGTCATTTTTCTCCTTCATTGAAGAGCGCTGATGAGGCGGCACTGATAGGCTGCACTGGTGGGCAAAGATGGCATTGATGGGTGGCACTAAGGGGCACATATAGATGGGACTGATGGGCGGCACTGCTGGGCACTGGTAGATGACACTGGGGTGCAGTACCTTTGTTGAGGCAGATTGTGGGCACTGCTGGGGGGCACTTATTTTTTATTGAGGTGGCACTGGCAGGGGGCAGGTGGGCACTGGCAGGGCTGGCCGTGATCGGGACTGATGTCCCGATCACGGCCGCCGGTGATCGGCTTTTTTTTTCTCCTCGCGCTGACAGCGCGATGAGGAATAATAGCCGATTACCGGCTCCGTTGTATCACATGATCAGCTGTCATTGGCTGACAGCTGATCACGTGATACAGGGTCGGGATCGACCCCTTGCTCAGATCAGTGATCAGGCGAGTCTCATAGACTCGCCGATCACAGAGCGTGCCGCTCGTGCATGGGACGACGTCAATAGACGTAGTCCCGGCAAAGGAGGTCCGCGCTGTAGCCGTCATAAGGCTATAGCGCGGGTCTCAAGTGGTTAAACGTGCACTTAATTATTCATATATATCATATATCAGTGATGGCGAACCTTGGCACCTCAGATGTTTTGGAACTACATTTCCCATGATGCTCATGCACTCTGCAGTGTAGTTGAGCATCATGGGAAATGTAGTTCCAAAACATCTGGAGTGCCAAGGTTTGCCATCACTGTCATACTCGAGTATAAGCCAACTTTTTCAGCAAATTTTGTGCTGAAAATGCCCCCCTCGGCTTATACTCAAGTCAAGCGCTTTTCTGCAGCAGAGAATGACATTTTCCAAACCTACTTTGGGGCCCCATATCTTGGGGCTACTTGGTTCTAGGAAACCCAAATTTGGTGTACAAAACCATTGGAACTATCACTAAAACATATCAAAAGGTGGGGTTCCTAGCACCAAGTGACCTTGAGATACCAGGCCCCAAATTCAAGCAACTGTGTCCATCTGCAGCAATGTCATTTTGGGACCCTTTGGGTCCATAGACCACAAATTTTGACTGCAGTTAGGGGGCATCTAGGAATCCTTAACTACCGAGTTTGAAGTTCAGGGGAACTATGACTGCAAATGGGCATTGTTGACTCTCTTTTCCACTTACAGTAGCTGCACATTTCTCACCCTTGGCTTATACTAGAGTCACCAAGTTTCGATGCTCCGTCGAATATTATAATAAGTATGTGTGTTTTTCATTGCTTTGTCGAATCTCCAACGTTCATGTTGAATGAATGGTCTTTGTTTCATAGTGTCAGGTGTCAGATAGTGAGTGACTGATAACTAATATGGGGGCAACCCATTGTGAGAGCGACATAGAGGCATTGGAGGATGTTCCTGGGCCATCTACAAGTGTTTCTGTATATATATTATATACTCCGTTCAAACAGAAACTGGTGGACTGGTGATAGCGATCACTGATCAGACAGGTAACAAGATTCTATAAAAATAATCCCTCCCCACAACACAGGCAGTCTCTGAGGCTATCAGAACACTAGCAGCAACACTAGTATCACTATAAGGTTCTCACACACACACACAATAGCAGCAGATTATTAGGAAAAAGTAAAATTGAACTGTAGCTTGCTTCACTATTGTTCTGCTGCTGTGCTAATGCTCAATAATAATTTGGGTTCTCTGACAAGTTATAAAGGAAAAGGGGAAAATGTAGCGCTAAAAAAAGTTAAATAAATCAATAGTGGAAAAAAAGTCCACTAGAAGTCCATTTAGATGGATAATGGGCCACCAAAACTTGGAGATCAATCCTGCACAGGGGAAGCCAGCAGTTGACTGTACTTTGAGGAGTAATGAGATCCAAACAGATAAATATGATTAAAGATGCAAAAGAGGGGGCGTATCCGGATGTAAACCATGGCGGACGTGTATTGTTAGAGCTCCGCTACTCCTGCAACTTAATCCGCTGCCATCCGCAATCACACAGACCTGTTGGGAGCCAGACAGCTTCCCCAACTGTCCATCTGGGTGCCCTGTAGGGTTTGGAGCCCATATTGCCCGGAATTCCTGCATTAGACGGCCCGAGAGCCCTCTCCCCTGGACAATCGCGGCCGCCATTTTGCCGCTCCGAGGCCTACTAACACCGGCCTTCATCCTCGCTTACCGGGAGGTAGGGGCTTCTCATCCACCTTCATATCCCTCTCCTGCATCCTCTCTGTACCCTCCGGTGGCCCGGTTGAGCTCCGGGGACGCTCGTGGAGGCCGCGGCCTGGTGCGGCCTAGTGGGGCCTGCGGATCCCCGGTGTGTCCTGCAGCAATCATCCCGCGGAGGTGCGACCGGTCTGGCCTGGATTCGGAGGAGCGGACCGTCCCTCTTTGCGCCCGGAAAAGACTCCATCCGAGGTATATACAGTGCTGGGAGGGAAGGAGGACAGATCCAGGCCTGAAGAAGCAGCCATATTGCTCCACCCGACTGCCTGTGGCTGAATAGTATAGCGGCCATCTTGCTACACCCGGGCGCGGGGCTGCCACTCACCCATAGTCAGGTCACGCCCCCCCTTGCCTGCTGGTAATGCCCAAGCTGCCACACCACTTTCTATAGTGTGGCACATCTACACCTCAGTCCCCACGGTGCCTGCAAATAGGTAACACGGCCCCTGGCCTAGTAGTGACCATCTTGCTCCACCTGGCTTATGGTTTATTGCTGGTATAGTGGCCATCTTGCTCCACCCAGTGCTGTTGTTCCTGCCTGGCCATAGTCCGCCCCCCTCCTCGGCCCCAAGAGCACCCCAGGCTGTCATTCCGCTGCCCTGCAACACCTATTCCAGCTCTCCCCTGCTCCCCCCTCCTCTTACAAACGCCTGGAAGGAGGGCTGATCCCAGTTCCAATATTGTGGCTATCTTGCTCCACCCGGACACTAACATTGCAACAAGAGCCCACTTCCACCGCCAACACGGACCGCATTAGCTGCTTTCCCACTTCGCACATGGGTGCGTGTGGCTGTTGATGGCCGGCTGAAGATATGTACCGCTGAGCTCTGTGCTATCCCGACAACTGCAGGCTGTGTCCCCCAATATTCATACCCGACTTGCTGATGGCGGCTTCCAGCTCTCATCCTGCTGACTTTGCTGAACTACAACAAGGCTCTATCCAACGTTACCTACTTCGTACAACCTCACAAGACTCCCGTGCAGGGAAAGACAGGCTCTCGATGAGCCGAACCCCAAGCAAACTGAAGCACCCTCCACCTACTACAGCGGCTTGCCCTACCACTGGAAACAACTCGGTTGTACAGCCGAATCCCCCGATGGACCCTCCGGATCCCCTGGCCGGATTTGCACTGTCCCCTTCCACAAATGTAGAAGTTGTTCCAGAAGACATGTCTTCCTCAGCCTTGAGCAGGGCTCCAGGCTCCACGTCCACTGCCCTACTTTCTGCCTTCAGGGCTGACTTTGATTCCTGGGCCTCCAAAATGGAAACTTCTCTCCAAAGTGAACTGAACGCCCTCAAGCAACGGTTTTTGGCATCGGAGTCTGCAATTTCTACAATGGCTACCACCCAAGAAGACCATACGGCCCGTATAACGGCACTTGAACTTGCATCTACGGCTCACCTCTCCCGGTTGCGGCAGCACCAGCTCCGAATAGAAGACAGTGAAAACCGGAGCCGCAGGAATAACATCCGGCTGCAGGGTGTCCCGGAGGCAACCTCGGGTAATGACCTCAAACCCACTATTATTGCTATCCTAAATCAGGTCCTGGAGAGGGAAGTTACGTCCCCTATCGAATTGGATAGAGTGCACAGAGTTGGGGGTGGGGGGGGGAGACAGCAGGGATCGCCCTCGGGATGTCCTTTGCCGGGTACACTACTACACTCTGAAGGAGGAGATATTACGCAGGGCCTGGCGCCTGGGCCCACTGGACTTTCATGGATCCTCCATACACCTGTACCCAGATCTTTCCCGCAACACGCTGTACATGCGGCGGGTGGTCCGCCCACTGCTGGAATTGATTCGTCAAGTAGGTGCAACGTACACGTGGGGCCACCCCTTCAGCATCAAAGTGACCCGGGAGGATAACCACAAATTTGTTCTATCAGACCCAGACCAGCTTCCTGCCTTCTTTCTCTTCCTGGACCGAGACCCTATCACCATCCCAAATTGGCTGGATCCTCCAGATGACCGTCAGCGACTACCGGGTCCTCCTCTGCAACGCCGGAGACACTCACGACCTAGATTTGTTCCCCCTGGTCCCAGAATACGGAGAGCCACATCACCAGAAGACTAATCTGAACTCTCTCTCTCCACTAGGTGGTTACGGGTCTTATCCTTGATACAGGCCGGGTTTGCCTTAACAATGTTCCCTACCCCCCCCCCCCCCCCTCCTTTTTATATTTTTTTTTTTCTCCTCCCCTTTGTACGTTTGTTCCCCTGCCATTGACTCCTGCTAACTGTGTACTTTGAATGCTATGGGAGGTTTAGCTGTCTGGCGAGGCTCGTGGGTTCTTCCATTGCCCTCCGCTGGTGCAGTTGTACTGCTGGGGCTATGGAAGGGTGGACATTGCCACTGTTGTTGCTTATTGAGTTGCAGTGGACACACTCATTATGTCTCCTTGCAACGTTGGGCCTACGGATTGACTTGACATGCCTTGATTATGGTCCCCTGGTTTGTCCTGGGGATCCCAAGTCTCTCTTCAGAACCAACCCTAAATTTATCTGTGGCACGAGCCCAGTAGCCTTTGTCAGGGGCAACCGATGTACGTTTGCACCATTATCTGAGCTAGACAAAGATGACGATTTTGGATAAAGCTGTTATGACTGTGGTAATTGGTGTGTTCGACCTCCTCGAGACCACATGGGAATACCTGAGCCTTTATGTTGTCCCCAGCCAGTTCCTACCTTGTTGTTTTTCACTGCTGTTTTTTATTT
This sequence comes from Lithobates pipiens, assembly GCF_037356315.1. Taxonomy (NCBI): domain Eukaryota; kingdom Metazoa; phylum Chordata; class Amphibia; order Anura; family Ranidae; genus Lithobates; species Lithobates pipiens. Next base: position 24,271,678 of record NW_027507764.1, on the reverse strand, counting down.
TTTATTTTTTGGTTTGTACTCCTATCATGTTTCTGTAGCCTAGGGGTACCATGGTATTAGCTATACATTCAATCTCTTTTTTTTTTTTTTTTTTTTGAGCATTAGAAGCCATGGTCCTTGGGTATGTTACACGTATGTTATATATGCCTGCTAAGTTGTCGGGATCACAACTCAGCTATTCTAACCTCGTTCTATCCCCCTAAATAGGATTGGCACAATTCGTGCCTGCTATGTGATATTTCACAAAAGTGTTACGTTTATACGGACACTCTAGGATTCCTCTGGAGCCGCCTTACCCCAGGGGCTCTCTCTGACCTGCCTCTTCTCCATCTCTCCCCCCTCCTTTCTCCCTCCCCATCTGTCTTTGTAGATCTCTCCCTGTGCTCTGCTACCTTTCCTGTTGTCTTACTTGTTTTCATTTCTATTTTTTTTTTTTTTTTCTGTCGCTCTATCATGGCCCACACGGCGACGTCTCAACCCAGGATACAATTTTGTTCATACAATGCGAATGGCCTCAATACTGCCGCTAAAAGAGGGCAAATCCTGTACCAGATGCACAAACGCCTAGTTAATGTGCTTCTGCTCCAGGAGACACATTTTCACTCTGCCTCCACTCCTTCCTGTTCCAGCAAATACTTCAACAGATGGTTCCATAGTACTAACCCGACCCAGAAAACCAAGGGAGTGTCTATTGCCTTTCATAAGACGCTCCCTATAGAAGTGCTTGACCATCTGTCTGACCCTCAGGGAAGGTATGTTTTTGTGAAATTCATGTTATGGGGCACCAAATTTACGGTAGCTAATATTTACCTCCCAAATGTCAATCCGGTTGCATCTGCATTGCAGTACCTGAAGATTCTGTCAGGATTCCTGGAGGGTAAGCTTGTCTTGGGAGGGGATTTCAACACACCTCTAGATCCTCTCTTGGATTCCTCCACCTCGCGATCATGTCTCTCATTCCCCAAACTGAGGGCACTGAAACGTGCGTTTTACGATCTGCGTCTTGTTGACGTTTGGAGGGTGCTACACCCCACATCCCGTAACTATACCCACTTCTCTCACGTACACCACACTTATAGTCGCATAGACTACTTAATGTGTGACCACAGCTGCCTAGATTGGTCCCCTGACTGCACCATAGACCCTATGGTTTGGTCTGACCACTCTCCCATTCACATGACATTCTCAATCCCCTCCACTCCGATCAGGGAGTGGACATGGCGATTGAACGATTCGTTGCTTACAAACTCGGAGTGTGTGGCGAAGGTTACAAATACCATTTCTAACTTTTTTGCTGACCACGCCTCAGATACGACGTCGCTACCCTTTCAATGGGAGGCATTAAAAGCAGTCCTACGTGGAACCTTCATCCAACTGGGTACGCGCTTAAAGAGGGAACGTTCGGCTGCTATCACGGCTGCACTCCAAACTCTTAGGAACCTAGAAACTGACCATAAACGATCCCCGACAGTGACCACGCTGACGGACGTTTCTAGGGCACGATCTCAACTCAGAGAACTATATGAGACCTCCGCACGTACATATTCGGATAAGCTTGCTTTCCACCAATACAAGTTTCAGGATAAATGTGGTAGGTCATTGGCTCGATCCCTGCATCCCAAAACTGCTTCCGCCTTTGTACCCCATATTCGGGGGGCGCGGGGGGACTTGATCTCCTCACCCTCTAAGATGGCTGAGGAATTCAGGGACTTCTATCAATCTCTGTACAATATCCCTCTGTCTCGACAAGTAGGATCCCCTTCTATCGAGTTGGCAGACAAACTATCCTATATCTCGGAAACCGCTCTCCCTACATTAGATGGTGACACCATTGCAGACCTGGAAACCCCTATCACTGAGGACGAAGTTGCCAAAGCCATAGCGGGAACGCCAAGTGGAAAGAGCCCAGGCCCCGACGGCTTCACTCCTAAGTTTTACAAACTTTTCGCAACCCTCCTCACACCCTTTCTAACCCGGATGTTCAACTCCTTGACAGAGGGATCTAAGTTCCCTCCACAAACGCTTGAGGCCCACATCTGCCTCATCCCAAAACCAGACAAAGACGCCACTCTATGTGCAAACTATCGGCCAATATCCTTGATTGGTGTAGATTTGAAAGTCTTTGCCAAAATCCTTGCCAATAGATTGCAACCGTTGCTGCCCAAAATAATACACTTAGACCAGGTTGGCTTTGTGAGCGGCCGGGAGGCTAGGGACAATACTCTAAAGACCCTCCTTCTGACTAATTATGCCCGGTCCCATAATATTCCACTATGCCTCTTAACAGTTGATGCGGAGAAGGCATTTGACCGGGTAGACTGGCAGTTCCTCAGATTATCCCTGCAGCAAATAGGGTTGGGAACTCATATGGTCGCGAGAGTGATGTCCCTATACTCCTCTCCGTATGCTAGGATTAGACTGAATGGTTCATTATCTCCAGCCTTTTCTATCTCCAACGGGACACGGCAGGGGTGCCCATTGTCCCCCCTCCTCTATGTCCTAACTATGGAACATTTGGCTATTGCTCTATGCAACAATCCTTCTATCCAAGGCATAACAGTCGGGCCCACTCATAATAAACTCGCCCTATTCGCAGATGACCTGCTCCTGTACGTGACTCACCCACACACATCCTTACCCTCAGTGCTGCAGGAATTCCAAAAATTCGGAGCGGTTAGCAACTTCAAAGTTAATTATAGTAAATCAGAAATCCTTAACATATCCATGCCTCAGTCGGCCATACGAAGACTCTCGACTACTTTCTCTTTTAAAACTGATTCTTCTTCCATTAGGTATCTCGGAATTCAAATACCGGCGGACGCGTCCCAGCTCTTTGCTCAGAATTTTGCCCCCCTACTCCTTAGGGCCCAGGCAGATCTAGCTACATATACGTCCAAACGGCTCTCATGGCTAGGTAGAGTGCATGCTTTGAAAATGGACGTTCTTCCTCGTTTCCTATATTTGTTTCAAACCGTTCCCATCCACATACCTAATTCGTACTTTAGGAAATTACGCCAACTGTTCTCCAAATTTATTTGGAATGCTGCTCGCCCCAGAATACGGTATGAAACATTATCTCGTCCGAGGGTTCGGGGGGGGGGCCGGAGCGCCGGATGCCTCCCTGTACCATAAAGCAGCAGTGCTCACGCGCATACTAGATTGGTTCCACCACTCTTCCACCAAGCTTTGGGTTCAGTTGGAATGTCATATGAACCCAATTGATCTCTCCGCCCTCCCATGGACCTTGCCCACGGTCCGGGGGGGGTCGGGTCCCCTCAACGACCTTACTCGTCACACAATCCAGATTTGGGACCGTATGATGACCAAAAGGGGCCTATCAAACTACATGGGGCCTATGACTCCCTTCTTTGGGACCCCGGCCTTTCCTCCGGCTATGAGGGTATCGAAATTCGGACCATGGCAAAGAGAAGACCATAGGAGGCTTGCCCAAGTCCTTCGGGCGGATCCCACTTTGCGGACAGATACCCCTACCAGTCTAACCTCCCGGCATCCCATGCAGTGGATGCAGAGACAACAGACTATTTCCTACATACGGACTTTCTCATCCATTCCAGATGTCCTTGCTGAACCGACGGGGTTTGAGAAACTGATCTTGCAGGCAGAACCTCCAACACATGTAGTATCTCAACTTTACTCCCTCTTGCTTGATATTTCTTTCCCTGACCTCCCTCCATTTACGGTGGCCTGGGAGACAGAACTACAACACCCTATCTCTCCTATTGACTGGCAAAAAAGCTTTCTTTTGACGCACAAAATATCCCTTGCCACTAAGACCCAGGAAAAGGGTTTTAAACTGGTAACGAGATGGTACAGATGCCCATCAACTGTACACCATTTCAACCCGGAAGTACCGGATACCTGCTGGCGGTGTCTTAGCTCCCGGGGAACCATGCTCCATATATGGTGGGAATGCCCTCCGGTCCAAAGGTATTGGCAACAGATATTCAAACTTTACTGCAAGCTGATGGCGACCTCTCTACACCCCTCACCTGAGGTGGCTCTCTTGTCTATACTCCCTGGTACGTTCAAATCCATCAAAAGAGATATTCTACGTCACTTCCTGGCGGCGGCCAGGGTAGTGATTCCCCGTCATTGGAGATCAACGGTCATGCCTTCCCTGGGGGACTGGGCGACGGAGGTGGACCGCATAAGGGACCTGGAACGTCTGTTGGCAGAGGAATGTGGTAAAAATGAACAATTTACTCTCACCTGGACATCATGGTCCATGTTCCGATATTCCTCTGAGTTTATCTCCTGGGCTGAACATGGCCTAGATAGCGTCGCCCTGGGACCATGATGGAGTGATCCTTGTCCCCTATCACTATGCCCTCTCTTATATACCCTTGATCCTTTTTCTTTTCTGTATATTTCCATACATCCCCAGAAATCCATGTAGCTAGTGAACCATGGCTTCGGCTTATCTGTTGTTCCTGAATCGGTGTAAGAACCCCACGTAATATTTTTCTATATAATTTCGTCTGTTGCTCTGTACGGGGGAGTTCTTTAGCGTATATGTTTTATCTATTTCAGTCTATATGGATGTATGTGGGTGTGTATGTATGTATGTATGTATGTGTGTATATGTGTGTGTGTATGTGTGTATGTGCGTATCTATGTATGTGTATATATATATGTGTATATATATATATATATATATATATATATATATATATATATATATATATATATATATATATATATATATATGTGTATATATATATATATATGTATATATATATATATATATATATATATATATATATATATATATATATATATATATCTGTGTATGTGTGTGTGTATCTATATGTGCATGCATGTTTTTTCCCTCTCTCTGCCCCCTTTCCCCCCGCACAAGGATTGTTATCATTAAAGGTTTCTTGATAGGATTTCTATGCATGCTCTCAATCCGTTTATTTGTACCATGGACATGTTTTTGTTAAGACACATACGATGCATATTGTTGGTATATCTTGTTATCGTTTGTAATGTTTAACTTCTCTTTCTCAACCTTTCTCCTGAATAAAATTAAGATTGAAGTAAATATGATTAAACACTCTTACCAGAGTTGGTGGACCTGTATGTCAACGACACCAGATCTTACAAGCATGGAGCGAAAACCACTTGGAAAACAGGCTGTATAATGGTCCTTCACCAATATCGATCTGGGAGGTCCAGCAGGCCAAAATACAGGTACCAGGAAGGTCCGAATATGTATTTTTCAGAAAGATCAATGCATGCGTGGAGCAAGTATCTAGCAAAAACATAAAAAAACAAAAGCTCTCAATGGTTTAGATTCGAGAATAAGTGTTGGTGTTCTTATTTGCAAAAAAGTGTCAGCAAATATACAAGATTATAACAACAAAGCATAAAAAATAAATTAAAAAATAGTGATCACATAATTTTAAAAAGCAATATGGGAAGCATAAGAAGCGGCCCTACGCGTTTCGTCCAAGTTGGACTTCAACAGGGGCATCAAAAAAGTGACTCTCTGACAAGTGACAATTTAAATGGACCAGCTAAGACTGACGGTCTTCTGAAATGATTCAGTGTCTGTGTCTCTCTCTGCTAGCAATTGTACGTGTGTACTTAGTTGTAGCTATTTTACTGCTCCTCCTCTTTGGTTAGAATCAGCCAATAACATTCATCATCATCATTTTTATTTTACTTCCCCCACCCAATTCCAGAATCTTTTCTCTGTCAAATCTTCTCTCTATGTCGACTATTTTCTCTATATAATCTTGGACTAATAGAGTTAAAGTTAGGCACATTCGGCCACAGGTTCAATAGACACAGATTGTTATTGTCAGAGTCACGTCGAATCTCCTATTCTATATCGAATTGTTGTAACAACGAAAACAAAGCATTTATCTATGTTGGATCTTTTGTTTTTCAGACTCTGCGCTTTCGTTATCGTTTGTCAAAACAAACCAAAATACCTGAAATTCGGACGAAAACGAATGCACATGTCTAAAATTAGGTGCCTCGGTTTATATTCTGGTTTGCTTATACTTAAGTATATACGGTACTTACCTTAGCATTATAAGTAAATGTTCACATGGCATTATTGCCTACCTGCAATTGGTATCCTGTTTTAACAAGTCAGTCAGAAAGTCAAATCTGGTAAAGAAAAATGAAAAAAATGCTTAGAATAATTTTGGAAATCCACTGCTAACACTAATCCAGGGATTAGGATTAGGGTTGAGAATTTGGGACTAGTAAAAGTGGGATTAGGGTTGAGAGTTTGGGACTAGTAAAAATAGGGTTAGGATTAGGAGTTTGGGACTAGTAAAAGTGGGGTTAGGGTTGAGAGTTTGGGACTAGTAAAAGTGGGATTAGGGTTAGGTTTAAGAGTTTTTTGGATTTTGTGAATATGGGATGAGATATTACCCGTGTTTAATTTTTGAACTTTTCTGGGTGCTGTCTCAAGTTCTGATAGAGCAATGCAAATTGGCCTCTTGAGGAATTTGTTTGTAGGATGGGATGGATCCAATAGCGATGTTCCTGCCTCTTTCAGGTTATGTTCCCAAAACATAAGCACAAAAAGTAACAGTAGCTCAGTAAACTCAATTTTCTCTTTATTCAGTCTCTTCACCCACAAAATTCAGGAAGTGTACAGGATGTGATGTAAATAGGGTGAGTTTTTATGCTAACGCTTAACGTGGCAAAAATGTTTGCACTAATTTTAGTGCTAACGCGGTAAAAGCATGGCTAAAATGTGGCAATAGCGCTAGGCATTAAATGGGCGTTTTTTTAAAAGCCTCAGGTGGGAAAGTAGCCTTACCTAACACTGCATGAGAACTTTTGTAGAAATTGCTGGAAGAAGCTTGTTCAGTGTCTGTGTTTTATTAGAATTTTCATGAGTCCTACCAATGGGTGATTTACTTTTGGTTTTACGTGATTTGTTAAATCTAGACAAACTTCTAGAAGAAATTGAGAGAGAAGATACAGATGAGGCATCAGACAGAGCCTGTTCCTTATTATTTTGCCTTGTCCTGTAATTGGGTCTAGTTCTAAAATGTATATCATTCCAAGTATATGCCTTGTTTTCTTGAAAAGCAATTTTGTCTCTAAAGGAATTTCTTCTCCTTTAGTGGTCAAAATTTCTCGATTGTACTGTTCTAAATTTTCATTTAGATCTTTCTCATATTGTGGATATGCCGCATGGTTTTTGAAATGAAGCAGTTGGGCATAAATGGAATCAATTTCCCTGTCTAGGTCCTTTTATTCTTCTCTGATACTCACTGATCAGAATGGACATCATCTCCCTTGAGCAAGTCGAGTATTTCCCCATTCATCTTTAAATGAGGTCTCCATATGGTTCAGAGTAGGGAAGATTTGTGCTCGTAGGCCAAATGGGAGATTTTTTGATTTTATATACTGCTCAAAGGAGTGTATGTGCAAGTGTATAGCTGATTTATTTTATTTTTATTTATTTTTTTCAGATTCAAAAATCAAGATAAAAGTTCTGTATCGTTCTGCTCACAGTTTTTACAAGCATATTTGGTCATAGTAAAAGCTTGACTGAAAAAAGTTATTTCTCACACGGAGCATATGCATACTTCCATTTACACCCCAAAATACATTCTGCTACTCCTCCCTGAGTATGGTGATACTGCATATGTGAGAGTTTTACACAGCCTGGCTACATACAGATTCTGGGAGTGTAAATTACACATAAAATTTCCTGACAACCTATCACACCTGGGAAGGCCCTGGAGCACAAGGGCAATGGAAACGCCCACAAAATGACCCAATTTTGGAAAGCAAGCACCCCAACATATATTATATGAAGCATGGGCTGATGATAGGTACTCAGGTACTCGAATGGGCTGCAAAGAGGTACTCAGATACTCTGAGGGGCTGCTGACTGAGCACTGGTCACCAGCCCATCAGAGTACCCAAGTACCCATCACAAGCCCACAAGTGTGATTTACCAGCTGTTACCGCAATCTCCTCCTCACACATACCATACCAGAAGCAATGCTGTGTGAGACATCCAGCGCAGATAGTTGTTCAGAAGAAAAGTGTGTATGTAATATATATGTGTGTGTGTTCAAAACATATAGCATAAAACACTAATAGTGGCGCTCCATCCATAGTTTGCCATCAACTGATATCCATGTGTTATCCACTACATCTTATAACAACCACCATGAGTGTGTACACAAAAGTCTTTAACAATATCCTTGTGTCCTTCTATTACTTTAAAATGGTCCCATGCATAAATCCCAACTGTCACCACACAAGTCCCACTCCCTTAAGGGTTTGCACTCACCAGAGCTACTGAATTGTCACACCTTCAATGCTCTATAGGGGATGGAGCCACTCTCACTGGGATTGCTCCAGGAGACACAAATCTTATTATAGAAAAAAAGAGCTCCACATATTGTAATCCCATTCAAGCAGAAAAACATTGCTCATAAACATGCATTTTTCACATCAATGGCTGCTGCTTATCCACCAATCTGTATGCGGCTTCTCGCCCCCCCCCCCCCCCACACTGCAACTTGCTGGGTAGCTGGTGTCTGTTCCTGCCGGTCGTCATTATGAATTCTTCTAAGAGTGTGGCCATACAACACGGCGTACCACTATTTCTCAATTTTATTTTCAGGTTAAGAAATAACACACATTTAGAAAATGGACATCATAATATTGATAAGAGTTTTGCATTACAATAGAAATAGTGCTCTAAAAAATGGAACAAGTTGCCCCACCAATGGGGTTTTTAGGCAGCAAAAAACAATGATAATGACATGTCAAAAATAATATGAAAAATATTTTATTTGTATGGTAAAAACATGAGCTCCACCTGGGAAATTAAAAGAAGAGGAAGAGCAAGCTCTTATGTTCAAAATACAATTATATCAATGGGCATACACTAAACAGACTTAACTATAAATACACTGTATAAAATAATAACAGTAAAAATATATAGTCCTAACGCGTTTCGACCGCTAGGGTCTTCTTCAGAGATAGTCTGTTGATAAAAAACAAAATTAAACTCAATAAATCTATCAAGTAATGTTTGTACTAGGAATATCTTATATTTGTTAGTATGGTTTACCCAATGGTGTATTTCCAAAAGATTAACGTAAGTTGTAATGCTTAATGGTGGAGTTCACCCATAGGTTCATGCTTCAGTGTTCTTCACATATTGGAGATGTTACACGGTCCGTACGTTTCGCCACAGGGCCAAGCGGGGGAATGGGATCAGAAACCCAAAGACGCGGCTCGCGAGAAGTCACACGAAAACCATACGTCCCATACGGAATATAGGAAGTAGGTGCAAATATAGGTGGCCGGCCCGTATGGTAAGCCACGTGATAAAAATCCCGACATAAATAAGATTAGACACCTATGTTTCATATATAAGCACATATGTATGGTATGAAAATATTATTATCATACACATAATCTATATGTATATAGAGAAAATATCCCCAAATGTCTTACTCTACATCTGGGATACTACGAGGGAAGGAACAGGGGAAGAGCACATCCTGCCCAGATGCGGGAAAAAGAGAGAAAAAAAAAAAAACAGAACTCTAAACACCACACACCAAACGATAAAAGGCAAGCAAAAATAATAATAGTGCTCTAGAGCTCAGCAAGTTGATTACGAAGACATATCGGGGAAATAATGGGTGAATGTAAGATCGTAAGGCATATGTTTGAACCCAGATCATGAACCAGATTGATTCAGAAGCATATGTAAGGTTTCTGGGTGCTGTAGAGGTAACAACAGATGTGGAGAGATCAGGGCGGACTAGGGAAGAACCCTTTACACCCATGGGGATCAAGCTGTGTCTGGCTGGGTTCACAGCCCCCCAAACCCAACTCCCATCCCACCACGTAACCACAGTTGTGACTGGGACTGTGGCTGGCCTTAATCGCAAGTGTAGAACCAAAACTTCTAACTTCCAGTTAGAAAAAAAAAACCTTCTGACATCCCAAATATTTGGTGATTATCAAGAGAAAGCAGTAGGATAGAGAAAGGAGGGGAAGAGAGTGTACTAAGAGCGTAAGATTGACTATCTATGGGTTTTGCAGAAGTTTCATTCAGGCTTAGTGCAAAGAGAGAGGGATATGCCCATATATTGGGCCCAGGCCTCTATCTTCCATATGAAGTTAGGGTTTGCCTCCTTTGCCCTCTATTGATGTTTTATTGTCGAAGTCAATTAAACCATCATGGATCCAGGACCAGTTGTATCCAACGGGTGTATTGATTAACAAGCTTTTTGTGACTTGAGTGGTATAAGCCCCTTCAAGTCAATGTTATCTGGTAAGCCTCCTCCTGGCTATTTCTCCATGTTAATGGTCATACTTGTGGTCTGACTATTTGCCAATCTCTGGAACCACATTTTTCATGTTTCTGGACTTTTTACAATTTTTGTTTGTTCCACATATTTTGGACTGTTCACTCATCACTATTTGTGGAGGCACGTCATTTAAATTGGATCTCACTGTGGTTTTATACAGTTGGATTAATATAAGTATATCGTTTTTCACTATTTATCTATGGTCATGTGATATATAAGCGTATTTCCACTTGTTTATACTATTAGCACTAAGCACTAAAGATATGGTTGCACTCCAAGATCCATCAAAATTCTTATTTAATAAAAAAACATCCCAAGTTTTACAGACAGTACAAATGGTAGATGCGTTTCACACACTACCAGATGCGCTTATTCATTCCTATTAGCGCTGCACTTTAACATATCTACATTACTGCTTTCTTGTCTATAGCTGTGCTGGCTGCTGATGTGTATTAGAAATTTTTTCATAGTGCAGTATATATTCATTTTATTTCACAGGGTTCCTTTGTGGCTTCAGATTTGCCTACCGTGTTCAGAAGAATGCTGGATAACTTTTCTTGGGACATTATCCAGGATACTTTGCTGAGGGTCGCTTTGATCATTATTTTTGATTGTTTCCAGGCCTTTGCTATGGTTAGTTTGGCACCCACAAGAACGAAATGTATTAGCCTTTGAGTGTGTTTGTAGATTTTTGGGATCACTCTATTGAGGAGAGTGACCATCGGAGACCTGGCTGCCAGCAAGCCTATTGATTTATATTGAAAATCTTCCTCCAGAATGGGTGTATTGGACACTCCCACCATATGTGGGTCATTTGTTCCTGACAGCCAGCAGCTTCTGAAGCACAGAGGTTCTGCCAATTTCCTACATTGTGGCCAGTCTTGATGGGGTGTGCTACCATCTAGAGAGCACTTTCAGGCTGGCTGCTTCGAGGGAGGTATTTAACCACTTAAGCCCCGGAAAATTTGGCTGGCCAAAGACCAGACCACTTTTTGCAATTCGGCACTGCGTCACTATAACTGGCAATTGCGTGGCCTGCAACATGGCTCCCAAACAAAATTGATGTCTTTTTTTTTTTTTTTTTTTTTCCCACAAATAGAGCTTTCTTTTGGTGGTATTTGATCACCTCTGTAGTTTTTATATTTTGCGCTATAAGCAAAAAAAAGTGGCAATTAAAAAAAAAAAAAAAAAAGACACATTTTTAACTTTTTGCTATAATAAATATCCCATAAAATGTTTTTAAAAACAACTTTTCCTCAGTTTAGGCCAATACATATTCTTCGTTAAATCAAAAAAAACGCAATAAGCATATAGTGATTGGTTTGTGCAAAAGTTATGTGTACAAAATAGGGGATAGATTGATGGCATTTTTATTTATTTATTTTTTACTAGTAATAGCGGTGATCAGATTTATCGTGACTGCGACATGGTGTAAAAAAGGAGGAAGATGGAGCGCTGGTGGGAGCTTCTAGTGAACAGTCATAAGATGGTTGATAAAAAAAATGGGGATGAGAAAAGGCTTGGGGTTTTTTGTGGTAATTCAGAACAGCTTTTACAGTTCAGACTTATGTTAAGTTCTGGTGAATGTTGTGAGTGGCAGCCGGCTCCAGAGAGCAGAAGACACTCTGTAACATAGGAGAAAAGAGAGGTAGAGCAGCGCCGCTCTGAGAGTAGTATGTCTATTAAAACATGGCTTTAAAATTTAAAAGATGTGCACTCACATTTGAGTAGATAAAAACAGGCAGAATAGATCTCTGTGGCCATCCTCAGCTATCATCCGGTGTGTCTTGCTGGGCTGTAGTAGGGGATCAGACCCCAGGCGCTTCTGGTGTTGTCCGTAGCTCCGGGGTGTTTGTGTCCTACAATGAGCACGTCAGCCGCTTGAGATCAGGTGGCGTAGCTACAGCGCTCGCATTCGGAGCATGTGTGCTCCTTCATCAGGCATTCAGAATGCCTGATGAAGGAGCATGCATGCTGCCTGATGAAGGAGCATGCATGTAGAGGTAGGGTTATTTTTATTTTGTTTACCCAGCCTGAGGTCTGTTTCCAGTTTGTGGAACATCGGGGGGTAGTTATAGAGGGATTCCGTCTTTGGTGTCAAGTTAATTCATGGACGTTTCATTCCATGCAAATTTAAAGGAGTGTTGGAGCAGGGAGACATTCATCGCTAGGGACTTGGAGAAGTTCACTTGAAGTCCTGAAATTACTGCAAATTCATTAAGTGGCTGACATAAGTTTGGAATGGATGTGATAGGTGGCATACCACTATTTATCAGCTGTCTAACAAGCCTCTTAACTCCTTATTACCTGCTGCTTGCATTCAGCGGAGTTCTCATAATCACTGGTAGATGCTAGGGCAATTGTGATTGACCAATACCTGGTTCTCATCTTGCTTTTAGTAATGTTTGCATGCTTTTGCTTAAAGATTAAGTGTTAAACATGTTCCATATACTTTCCGCCTCCTGTTAAAATTAATATTTTAATATAATGAATACCCATTCAGCATCACTCATGTCCCACACTGTCACCATCTTATAGTCATCATACACGGTCCCTAAAAATACACCACCTTCACCTTATGCCTGAAAACTAGGCCTATGTCAATCTTAATGGTCACTGATAAAGCGATTTAAATCAAGTTCCCCTTGGTGTTAAAGCCAAACATATCCATTTTGTTTCTTGTTTGGACAATTCTCTGGCTGTCCAGTTTGAAGTATAGCAAAGGTCACCAGCACTAAAACATGGCCGTGTGTAGGGGAGAAGGGATCACAGTCAATAGCGCGGGGTCTGAACCCAGTGCAGCGGGAGGATATGGGTAAAACAGTACTCAAAACGAAGAACAGGAAGTAGGATATAAATACAGCTAGTATAAACCAATGATAATCATAATATCCAATCCTGTTGTGAAGGAATGGGGACTGATAAAAAGTAAAAGGCTTATGGTGTCACAAGGGAACCACAGAGCAACAACCGCATCTGGGTATGGGGAAAACCTTCACGTTCGGCTTTAGCACAGCAGGGACATTGGCACGCCCCCCCACTCTGCTGTAAGACCCGCTCACCAGCATGTGGAGGATGGTTGGGACATGCTGAAGGAGGAGGCAGTAGTCTGCGGGAATGTGAAGAGCCAGACTCCGTGCTTTACATGTCAGGGACACCAGACCCGCTGGAGTGCTGACAGGAGGGGGAGAAAGCGCCGCAATACAGCAGATGAGTTTCCACTGCTCTCTCCTGGTGTAACCAGACACATTGGTTGCTGCTCACCATTGCATGGGAGTGACCTTGTCAGAAACCATGAATCAAACTGAGACAGAAGTAGTTAAATCAAACTCTACTTTTTTTTTATTATTAAACATAGTCAAAACATAGCCAGAGTTCAGGAACCAGAACGGATAGTCAGACAAGTCAAAATGTCAGGTAGTGTCAAGAAGGACGTTCTGACCGCCCGGCTGTTTCCAGAAGACCTATACCTGCAGAGTCCCCAGCAGAAGAGCCAACCAGCACACACAGGTGCGCTCTAACGCTAATGGGCGCACACGGGTGCGCGGTAACATTAAGCATGCGTAAACGAGTATGGACAGTGTTGGGCCTATTTAAAGGGACCTGTCACCTTGCCTTCCTGCTGTCCAGTCTACAGCGTTCCTGAGACCTCCTGCTACTACTTAGCCCGTTTATCTGATACCTGTTACTTGGCTTATCTTTGACCATTCTCTGCTGCCTGTCACCGACCCCAGCTTGTCTTGGCTATTCCCCTGCCTGCTTCTTTGGTAGCAATCCTGCCTGCCTGTGTATAACCCGGCTTGCTTAAGAGTACGCCTTGCCTGCTGCCTTGGTACTGTTCCTGCCTGCCAGTGTTCAACTTGGCCTGCTTGTGTCCAGCTCTACAAGACACCTCCCGACAGCTTGCTGTGCAGTTGTTCTGGCTGTTCCTACTACTCGGCCACACCACCCTGCTGTCTGCAGTCCTCGGCTTCCAACTTCTACTCCTGGACTATGGTGCACCTCCCTCTCTGTTCTGGTCCCAGTTCCAGTCTGCATCTGGATCTTCTTAGAGTCCCGACCAGCCCTTCATCTGTGACCTGTTAGGCACTCGTGCCCCTTTGCACTCCTGAACCCCTGTCTGCTCTATCAGGGGTTCTTGAGCCAGAGAAATACAAGAAGCCACTCCCTGCATCAGTGGGCTCAACTATCAGGTACATGACAGGGAGCCAGAGATGACCGTAGTAGAACAGCAAGAAGGAATGTCAGCCAAGAAAGTTCTTTACCAGGAACACAGCCGAGCGTCTCTAGGGATGTGACCAAGACGAAGGCAGATGTTTTCTGGGCTGGAAAGCTTAACTAGGCAGGGCTGATGAGCAGGCTATCAACAGGTGAGTCACTGTGGCCAGCTTTGAGAAGGAAGGGTTGAGTCCAGTCCTGACACCACCATGCTTGACTGTAGGTAATACATACTTGTCTCCGTACTCCTCATCTGATTTCTGCCAAACACGCTTGACACCATCTGAACCAAATAAGTTTATCTTTTTCCAGTAATCCAAGTCTGCTTGTCTTCAACAAACTGTTTGCGTGCTTTCTTGTGCATTATCTTTAGAAGAGGCTTCCTTCTGGGATGGCCAATTTTATGCAGTGTGTGGCATATGATCTGAGCACTGACATGCTGACTCCTCACCCCCTGCAGCAATGCTGGTAGCACTCATGTCTATTTCAGGGATCTCCAAACTATGGCCCTCCAGTTGTTCTAGAACTACAATTCCCATCATGCCTAGCCATGTCTGTGAATGTCAGAGTTTTACAATGCCTCATGGGGCGTGTAGTCCCGCAACAGCTGAAGGGCCACAGTTTAGAGATCCCTAGTCTATTTCCCAAAGACAAACTCTGGATATGATGCTGAGCAGGTGTACTCAACTTCTTTAGTCGACCATAGCGAGGCCTGTTCTGAGTTGAACCTGTCCTGTTAAACCACTGTATGGTCCTGGCCACCATGCTGCAGCTCCGTTTCAGGGTCTTGATAATCTTCTTATAGCCTAGGCCAGTGTTTCCCCAACTCTAGTCCTCAAGGCCTGAGGATCTGGAAAAAAAAATAAAAAAATCTTGTTCTACATAAAGATGATCAGTGTGTCTCAAATCCAGTCTTCAAGGTACCCCAACATGTCATGTTTTCAGGCCTTCCATTATTTTGCACAGGTCATTTGATCAATTTCACTGCCTTAGTAATTACCATCATCTGAGGGATATCCTGAAAACATGACCTGTTGGGGTACCTTGAAGACTGGAGTTGAGAAACACTGGTCATCTTTATGTAGAACAAGATTTTTTATTTTTTTTTCCAGATCTTTAGAGAGTTCTTTGCTGTGAGATGTCATGTTGAACTCCCAGTGACCAGTATGAAAGCGATAACACCAAATTTAAACACACCTGCTCCCCATTCACACCTGAGACCTTGTAACACTAACGAGTCACATGACACTGGGGAGGGAAAAGGGCTAATTGGGCCCAATTTGGACATTTCATTTAGAGGTGTACTCACTTTTGTTGCCACTGGTTTAGACATTAATGGCTGTGTGCTGAGTTATTTTGAGGGCACAGCAAATTTACACTGTTATACAAGCTGTACACTCACTACTTTACATTGTAGACAAGTGTAATTTCTTCAGTGTTGTCACATGAAAAGATAGAATAAAATATTTATAAAAATGTGAGGGGTGTACTCACTTTTGTGAGATACTGTGTGTGTGTGTGTGTGTGTGTATGTTAATTTAAGATCTCGGTGTGTTTATACAGTGCCTCCAACCTTATGGTAATTTTATAAATTTAGTTCCGACTGTCAGTGCATACCAATCCTTTCCTGCGTTTGTTAATTTATGGGGGTTTTCTTATGAAAGTATACAATATCTCCCAACAAAATTAATAAGTAAATCATTTTGGCTTTATTAATTAGCGAGTGTGTTCATGCAATTTCATACAGAACTAGATTTTCTGGTGATTGAGACTTCACACAAACACATTATTAAAACATCAAAATTTTAGTGAGGAAAACTAATATAATTACTCAAGGGAGTTAAAATTGGTCTGTTGCAAAAATGTGTAGTAATTTACCCTTTATATTCGAGAACGCAATATCCCTTGTCGCTCAGGGGAGTAGTCCTCTAAACTTCTCCGGCCGGAAGAAATTCAAAGTATATCTCATAGTCAACAGAACAATATTGCCAATTTGAATATTAAGCCTACAGAGCTGGATCTTCACTCAAGTTGGACAGTCCTTCTCACAAACAAGGTGCTTACTCAGGAACAAGTCTCTGCCACAGACGTTATTGTAGAACATACAAGATAATGTCTCAGCTACAGACATTGTAGGGAAACTAAACTTGAACACTTGTAGGATACCTGGATCTTTCAGCCAGTTCGGCGATATCCACGAGACCGGATTCTCTTGGGTACTTCAGCCCTTCCAGGCTCTAAGAAACCAACCCGTACGTGGTCTTCTTCTGAAGAGTCCTCCCCTGGAATGCTTGAAGTTATTGGGTCTCTCCCAAACCGGAGATGGCACCCAACCACCTCAGAAGCCTTCTTTAGTTTCCTTGCCTCGGGCTAGCCCGCCCCTGAGACATCAAGATCCGGTGGATCCACACACCAGGCCATAGCCTTCATGGGGGCTGGTCAGGAGGACCAGGACCATGAAGTCAGTACAACATTCTGGACCGGAACCCCGAACCACGTGACGTCCGCATCTTCAATACCCTCTCCCAGAAAGCACAGCAAGAGTGTCACTCCCACTGGGCGGGCTCCGAGAGAGTAACTTAAGCACCCAACCAGACCATAGTTCCATACCTGCCAGAAGAGACAGTGCCTCCTGTGGCCAGGCTGAACATCTCATAGTCCAGTCAAACTGATGCTGAAGTCCAAATTTAGACAATTGTACCCAAATCAAACTGCAGCTCAGGCATAACTTTAACTTTGAAAAATGCATAGTGCGTGCTCTTCAGGAGCCACTGCTACATGAATATATATGTCTATATGGTTCAGGGATCCCTAGTAATTGGTGTGTAATACAATCATTGACTTATAGATGTGATTAATTAGAATTACACAAAAATGTAGATTTTTATCTACAATGACTCCTGTATTTCTTATTTCAATCTAATTGTCTTGAGACAATACATGTAATATGTGGATTTTCATATATATGGGGTCACGGGCTGTTTTAATAATCATGATGGGTATCTAAACACAATTTTTCATTTGTACTATAGTAAAATATCATATTCCTACTTCTAATATACTTGTATTCATACTGCAAAATATACACAGGTTTTCAAGGTTTCCTTACAGCGTCTCAAACGAACTTTGAACATTTTGGACACAATTCCATTATTTACTTTACTAATAAAGGTGTCTTATTGGTCCTGTTGGTAAACTTAAACTTCGTATCTTGGTCATTGTCTGTGAGACCATCTGAGCCCATATTGAGGTTGACTTTAGGATATCTATTCATTCTCTGATCCAGTAGGTTAATTTACCCAAGCCTTCCTTGAATTAAGTTTTTGTGGCTTCAATCTGAGTCTTTTAAGATTGCCAGGTTTGCCAGCCAATCATGGTCTGCTAAAGAAGCTGTAGCTTCGAAATGCATTACCATTCCTCGCCACTGTGAACAATCACATTTCCTGTTCCTGTGAAGTCAAGACCGGATGCTTCTTGTTTCCTGCCTCCTGGTTCCCAGCATTCTCTGGATCCCTGTAAGATCACACCAGTGCCCCAGGCTGCAAAGGGAAGACATTTATGAGACTCCAGGACTGGTGATTTTCACCACATACTAAACTCATCTAATTTAACTTGTGAGTTACTACTTGTTTTTATTAAATATATGATTTATACTGCACTCAGTCTGGCTCCCCTCTGTTGCCATTTCAATCTGAGTCAACCTGAGACTTTGTCGCAGCCCAGCTTTTCAATGGGTCATATACATTAGTCACCTAATTTTGATGGGAGGGGAAAGTGTTATTTTGGTATCGCTGACTCAGAGTTTACCAGACTAAATCAAGGAGGAACAAAATCTAATATTTTGAGGTATTACATTTAGCACTAACCCCCGAAGGAGCTGCTGGTTATTTTTTCCTTGTTTCACGTCTAGGGGATGTCCCGTGGTAGATGGCCCAGTAAATTGAGATTGACAATAGATCCACTTGAATGGATTTTATTTGCAAAAAACTCAAACCATTGAACAGTCTTTTAACTTGGGATCAGAGGGTTGGAAAGGAAAGTTCAGGTACTCGCAATGTCAAAGTCCAAAAACATTAAAGAACTTGCTTACTTTCACTGCGTCCAGAGAATAGCCATTCGCCACTGGATGAACACTTAGATTGTACAGTCCCTCTCTCACAAGGCCTAGCAGACAACCAGGTGTTTACTCAGGAACAAAGTCTTTATCACCAACGTTGTTGCAGAACACGTAGGGAAACTAAGCTGTAGAACACTTGTAGGATACCTGGATCTTTCAGCCCGATTGGCAATATCCTCAAGACCGGATTCTCTCGGCTACTTCAGCCCTTCCAGGCTCTTGTTAAGAAAACCAACCTGTACGTGGTGTTCTTCTAAAGAGTCCTCCCCTGGAATGCTCAAAGTTCAATGGGTCTCTCCCGAACCGGAGACGACACCCATCCACCTTGTAATCCTTCCTTAGTTCTGTTGCCTTGGGCTTGCCAGCCCCCCAGGCATTAAATTTGGGTGGATCCACATCCCAGGCCATAGCCTTCCTGGGGGCTGGTCAGGAGGACCAGGACCATGTAATCAGCACAGCATACTGGACCAGAACCCCAAACCACGTGAGGTCCGCATCTTAAATACCCTCTTCCAGAGCGCACAGTGAGAGGACCACTCCCGCTGACCTGACTCAGAGAGAATAAATTAAACGCCCAACCAGACCATAGTTCCACACCTGCCACCAGAGACAGCGCCCCCCCTGTGGCCAGGCTGAACATCTCACAGCCCAGTCAGACTGACACAGAAGTCAAATAGACCCAAACTGTAGTTTGGGTAAAGTAAAATTTTGAAAACATAGCGCATGCTCTTCAGGAGCCCATCACTACATACAGTTGCAAAAAAAAGTATGTGATCCCCTTTGGAATTATATGGATTTCTGCACAAATTGGTCATAAAATGTGATCTGATCTTCATCAAGTCACAACAATAGACAATCACAGTCTGCTTAAACTAATAATAAACAAAATAATTAAATGTTACCATGTTTTTATTGAACACACCATGTAACCATTCACAGTGCAGGCGAAAAAAATTAGTTATGCTTAACGGTAACGTCTTTTCCAGTAGTCTTTCAGGACAGCCACATTGAGAACTTGGCTCCTCCTCTTCCCTGGAAACACTGCGCCCGCCCCCATATATTTTCACCTCCCCTGCCAGCCTCATTTTTTTTTTTCTAGAGCACCTCCGGTTAGCGGGGGAGACACAAGAACATTTTAATATACTATCACATATTACTTTTATGCCTGCGTCTTAAGTCTTCCTCAAGACCAAAAAGTTTTGGTGGGTAACTAGGGCTGTCCTGAGACTACTAGAAAAGACATTACCAGTAAGCGTAACTCTAATTTTCCATCCCAGTCTTTCAGGACAGCTACATTGAGAGGATAAATGAGCACTTACCACCTAGGGCGGGACAACGGATTGCAAAACCTTTCATCTGAAGGCCTGCTCACTAACCGATACCCGATTCACTCTGTAGTGTTTCACAAATGTGGTGAAACTGGACCATGCAGCTGCCTTGCTAAAATTCTCTTGGCTCCAAATATCATAGGTTACATCTCCTAATGTCCAAAGTATGGAATCTAACTTCCCTTTCGTTTGAGGGATTAGGGCAAAAAGTTGGCAAAATTTACCTCCTGGCTCTTGTGGTATTTTGAAGCCACCTTTTGGTAAAAAAAAAGTCGGGTCAGTCTTGAAAATGACTCGATCTGTAAAGACACAAAAGGGGGGGGTCTAACTGAAAGTGCCTCCTATTTCACTGACCCTGCTGGCAGTGGTCACTGCCACCAAAAAAACAGCTTTATAAGTTAGGTTGCTTAGAGCATAATCTTTCAAGGGCTCAAAGGGGGACTTAGTCAGAACCTGCAGAACCAGGGAAAGGTCCTACCTAGGGAAGGACCCTGCACTGGTCTCTGTCTTGAAAGGGCTCTGAAAATCTGACCACCCATGGATTGGTGGCCAGAGATCTCTCTAGGCATGTGCCAAGTGCTGAAACTTGGCTCCTAAGGGTACTGGTGGCTAGCCCCTTATCTGCCCCGCACTGCAGAAACTCCAGGACTGCTACAGGGCTCTGCACCTTAAAATACTTCTCAAGGCACCATACTCTGAAGCGCCCCCCAAACCTTTTGGTAGATCACGTCTCCTCCTTTTTACTATTAAGGAGGGTGTCTACCAGCTGATCTGAGAAGCCCTTGCTTTTTAGTATCTCTTCAGAAGGCAGGCCGCTAAGTTCCAGTGGCCTACCTGGGGACAGAGAACTGGGCCCTGTGATAGGAGATCCTTTCGGGGCGGAAGGAGCCATGGAGATCCGCTGCCAACTGTCTGAGGATTGAGAACCAAGCCCTTTTTTGGCTAGTATGGAGCCACTAAAATCAGAGTGGCGTTTTCCACCTGAAATTTCCTTAGCACTGCAGGCAGAGGCACCTGAGGTGGGAAAGCCTAACAAACTTTGAAGTGCCAGTTTTGAGTCAGGGCGTCTACACCTAGTGTGGTTTGCCATCTGCTGAGAGAGAAGAAACATGGAGTCTGTGTTTCCCCTTGAGGCGAAAAGGTCCACCTCTGGGGGTGGCCCCCCAAATTTCTGACTACGAGGTTGAAAACCTCCTGATTGAGTACCCAGTCCGCATCTCTCAGCTTCGTTCGGCTGAGGAAAAAAAAAAATTAGCCACCACATTCTCTTCCCCCTTAGGAACACTGCTGAGAAGGAAAGAGCATTGGCTTCTACCCAGGTGAGGATCCCTGAGGCTAGTTTTAACAGGACCTCTCTTCTCGTGCCCCCTTGCTTGTTTATATAAGCACTGACCGAGGAGTTTTCCGACCTGACTATGCTGTCCCAGGAGGTCTACTCTGAAGGCTTTGAGTGCCAGTCCCACTGCCTTTAGTTCCTTCCAGTTGGATGACCTCTTGAGTTCCTCTTTCGTCCATGTCCCCTGAGCCCACTAAGATCCCAGGTGTGCTCCCCAACCTCTGCCGCTTGTGTCTGTGGCAATTACTCTGGACATTGCAATAATCCATAAGCGCCCTTGTGACAGATTTATCTGCTTCCTCCACCACCAGAGGGATCTTTTTGACCCGAGGAGGAACTGAAAGCAGATTGTCTAGAGACTCCTGGTTGTGGTCCCAGATCCTTAGAACCAGGGCCTGCAGGGGACAGAAGTGTTGGACTGCCGGAATGGCAGAGATTAGTAGGCCTAGGGTTGACATGGCTGTCCATATTGATACCTGCTGGTTGTTCTGAAGGGACACAAGAGCTTGGTCCAGATTTAGAATTTTCTCTGATGGGAGAAACATTCTCTGCTGAGTAGAGTGCAGCAGATATCCTAGATATGAAATTTGTTGAGCTGGAACTAGACTGGATTTTTCCAGGTTTAGTAGCCATCCTAGCCCTATCACTGTCTTTTTAGTTAGTTCCAAATCCCTGATCAGTTGCTCTGAGGATGCAGCGAAGAGAAGTAGATTGTGTAGGTATGCAATAATTGATACCCCCCTGAATCGCAGATAAGCCATGGCTTCTGCCATGACCTTTGTAAATACTCAGGGTGACGAGGATAGGCCGAATGGCAGTGCCTGAAGCTGCAGGTGAATGGTTTCCTCCTACCTTTACTGCCAGGCGCGGGAACTTTTGAAAGTTTTCCGCAATGGGGACATGGAGGTAAGCGTCTTTCAAATCCAATGACACCATGTACCAGTTCGGGGGCAGCAAAGCCCTGACTGTGAATATCGATTCGACTCTCTAGAAGCCCCCGCCACTTCTGTTGAAGTAGAGGCCCCAGGTTGGGAAGATGCAGAGCCCTGTGCTAAAAGGGGGGGTTGTATTCTGTGATGCAAGTGGGGGATTAAGGGGCACCTGAAAACCTTCAAACAGGGTTTTAAATGATTGAACTGTTGAGCATAACTCCTTAACTGATGCCGCTAACCCTGACTCCTGCTCAGATGCTCTTTCACTGACTAGCGTGTCAATACAGTCGCTACATAGGGCCTTTTTCCAAGCCTCCCCTAGGGTATCCCTACAGGGGGCACATTTTCTTTTAGAGCTATGTGGGGGTCTTTTCTTAGAAGATTTCTGGAAAACATGAAAAAAGGCAAACACCCATCAATATTTTCAGACATCATATAGAAATAAAACCATGGGGAGATCCTAGTCTCTCCTATAAAGTGAGAGACTTGGTCTGCCCCCCTCCGCCCACCTAGAGGGGTTCCTTCCCTTGCCCCCACTGCAGGAACCATGAGGGGGAGGGAAACCCTAGGTAGAGAGGGACCCCTCGTCAGGATGTCCTTAAGTTAGGATGGCCGGAGCCGACATCACTGAGCGCTGTCTGAGGATCTGCTTCTGACATGCTGTTGGGGCTGCCTGTGGAGTTCTCACTGCCTGTGCTGTATAAGACTCCTCTTCAGCGTGTCTGGCCCTCTATCAGCACCACCCGACCCGGAAGCCAAGGGTCAAAGGAACCTCCTTTGGCAGCAATAACTTGAACTAAATGTTTCCTGTATTTGCAGATCAGACGTGCACAACAGTCAGGAGTAATTCTTGACCATTCCTCTTTACTGAACTGTTTCAGTTCAGCAATATTCTTGGGATGTCTGGTGTGAATCGCTTTCTCGAGATCATGCCACAGCATCTCAATCGGGTTGAGGTCAGGACTATGACTGGGCCACTCCCGAAGGTGTATTTTCTTCTGTTTAAGCCATTCTGTTGATTTACTTCTATGCTTTGGGTCGTTGTGCTGTTGCAACACCCATCTTCTGTTGAGCTTCAGCTGGTGGACAGATGGCCTTAAGTTCTCCTGCAAAATTTCTTGATAAACTTGGGAATTTTTCCTTTGATAGCAATCCATCCCCAAACCATGATGCCCCCACCACCATACTTCACAGTTGGGATGAGGTTTTGATGTTGGTGTGCTGTCTTTTTTTTCTCCACACATGTTGTGTTAATTCCAAACAACTCAACTTTGGTTTCATCTGTCCGCAGAATGTTTTGCCAGTACTGCTGTGGAACATCCAGGCACTCTTGTGCAGACTGTACATGTGCAACAATGTTTTTTTTTTTTTTTTGGACAGCTGTGGCTTCCTCTGTGGTATCCTCCCATGAAATCCATTCTTGTTTAGTGTTTTATGTATTGTAGATTCGCTAACAGGGATGTTAGCAAATGCCAGAGACTTTTTTAAGTCTTTAGCTGACACTCTAGGATTCTTCTTCATCTCATTGTGCAGTGTGCGCTGTGCTCTTGCAGTCATCTTTACAGGACGCCCACTCCTAGGGAGAGTAGCAGCAGTGCTGAATTTTCTCCATTTTTATAGACAATTTGTCTTACCGTGGACTGATTAACAGCATGGCTTTTGGAGATACATTTATAACCCTTTCCAGCTTTATTCAATCAACAATTCTTAATCGTAGGTCTTCTGAGAGCTCTTTTGTGTGAGGCATCATTCACATCAGGCAATGCTTCTTGTGGGCAAAAAAAAAAACAGAACTGGTGTGTGTTTTATAGTGCAGGGCAGCTGTAACCAACACCTCCAATCTTATCTCATTGTTTGGACTCAAATTAGCTCTTGGAGATCTTATTAGTCTAGGGGTTCACATACTTTTTCCACTGTACATGTTTACATGGTGTGTTCAATAAAAACATGTTAACGTTTAAGCAGACTGATTGTCTATTGTTGTGACTTAGATGAAGATCAGATCACATTTTATGACTAATTTGTGCAGAAATCCATATCATTCCAAAAGGGTTCACATACTTGTTTTTGCCAATTTATATATAGATAGATAGATATAGATAGATATATATATAGATTCCTTGGTTCACTAACTTCATAAAACAACTCTGGTCGCAAACCAAATAGGGTTCAATGTAAATCCGGTTTATCCGTTATCAAACTTACTTTTGTTTCATATTTCTGTGGCTCAAAAGAAAAAGTACACTATGAAGAGAGAAAACACCAACCTTACTTGAGATGATTTCTGGCGTGGAGGAAGGCTGGCAGGAGGTGGTTATTGTTTGAGGGAGATCTTCCAGGGGTTTCCTCGCTTATTTGTCTCTTAGCCGCAGGCTCAGTTTTGCTGAAAAATCTGTCCAATGTCACTTGTCTTCCTGCGCTGCATAACCCTCTGGAAATGAGACCACGTTCTCATTCTTCAGATTTAAACACATTTATGTTGGGGTGGCACTTCTCAAAAAAAAATAAAAAAATCATGGCACTCATTCCATAATGGATTTTATGGCATCGCTGCCAACATCCTTTCTGTCTTCCTCTCAGTGGAATGCTCCTTGAATGTGCCTGCTGCTGCTCACTGTGGAGTTCAGAATGTTCTTCCATGGCCAGCTCCTCCTTATGTTCCTCAACAAGCTCCTCAAAGCCTGCACCATCGACATCCAGACCCATACTCTTGGCCATGGACATAATCTCCTCCATTACATCCGCATCAGCCCCTTCAAAGTCACGGTCAGTGACAATTTCTTGACGCAGTTTCCTCCAGGCTGAGTTTAAGTCTCGGTGAGTGACCTTTTCCCAGGCTTTGTCAATGAGGTTAATGCAATGGAGAACATTGAAATGTTTCTTCCAGAATTCCTTTGGAGTCAAGGATGGCTCTTCAGTGACATTAAAACACCTAGTGAAAAGCTAATTTCTGTACAGCTTCCTGGAGTTGCAGCTCAATTGCTGATCCATGGGCTGCAAAAGAGGTGTCATGTTGGGAGAAGAAAACTTAACCTTTTATGAAGTCATGCTGTGTCCATATCATTACCCCAGGGCATTGTTCATCAGAATTTTTTTTTTTTTTTTTACGGTGGGTGAAATCACCTCGTGCAGCCATTCCATGAACAATTGCCTTGTGACTCAAGCTTTAGCATAGGCCCTATAAATGACAGGCAGTGTGAGCAGGGAAAAAAAGCTGCCGCTTGTGTTTGTGAACCAAAGCAAATTTTATTTAACTTTTCTGTTCACAAACAACTCATTTCGCAAACAGAAGTACCACTATATGTGTGTGTAATAAATAAATGTAGCACCCTCTCCTTTTGGGTAGGTGCTGAGTGGTGTTTTTTTGACCGTATAAGAGTTAAGAGACCGGTAAATTTAGCCAGGGTCCTACTCTTTACTAGGCCTGGTTGTTTATTTGGGGGTGGGAGTATCAGAGTAGAAGGGGGTGTAGCCACCTACACTTGGGCTCAGGGATACCTCCTCTGCTTGACAGCAGATTTTACTGGAAACCTATGTGAGAGAATTGGCTGATGGTTAATTTCTATGGTCAATGGGAGGTCTCTCATTAAAAAGAGGGGGGGGTCACATGCTCCGGGGGAGTCCAGCAGAGGAGTTCAAGATCCAGAGGTTCAGGACCGGAGGCCCGGAAGTTCAGAGATCCTGGAGCCGGATGCCAGAGTCCAGGGAGCCCGAAGTCTGGCCTTTGGAGGAAGACTGAGCATCCCATGTGGGGATGTACCAGATAGCGTGGAGGAGGAAGTAGAAAACTGGGAATTTACTTTCTGTGATTAGAACGTGGACTGTTGATTGGCAGTGCATCCCAGTAGGATTAGTCCATAACCTAATTGTGTATCCAGGAACCACAGTATCACCACTTTTCCTGGACTGATGGAAGTTTTACAACACAAGGCATGGAAATAGTGTGGCCTGTGACTTCGGGGGTCAACATCCACAGCATTATTCAGAGTAATGCTTATTTGTCCATAATGGAAATGCAACCTGAGATAGGAATTGGAACCAGGAAAGGATCACTAGAGGGGATTTAAAATAACAAATGCTATGGCTACAGATTATTTATTTTGCCTAAAACTGGGGTCGGATGGGGCATCACATACATAAAGCCTTAAAATCCAGAGTTGACTGTTTGGCGTCATGTAATTGCATGGGGGACACATAGCGGAACCATCTGACAAAAGGTAATGAGCAACCACAGAAACTTCCATGGGGGTACGGCTACATATGTTGCGCTGGCATTTTTGCCTACTAATGCAATGTAAGTCTATGAACAGTGTTATTTAGTATTTGGCACCATCTAGTGACCAAAAACAGGAAATGGACTTGAATGAATGATTTTCTTTCTATATCACTAGAAATCTAACAGGAAGTGTGTGTTTACATTTTTACTGTGACCTACCCTGTACTGAACTGCATGCTGGGTCGCTATAAAAGGGCCCGCATGGCCATTTTCTTTCTCTTCTGGACACATGGCCTGCCTGCAAGGGCCTATGGGTGTGTGTCCCACAGCACTGTGGTCTGCTTGGTGAGGAGCAGCAATCTGAAGCCAGAGGAGGACTTCACATGCTGGGGCAGCAGTGTGGTTGGATCGGGAAGGATCCAGAAGCACCCTGACGGAGGTAGCCGAGAGCTCCTGGTGACCTTGTGAAGTGTGGCCAGAGCAAATAGATTGAGACCAGTGGAGCGGAGCCGTTAGATTTCTTGGACCCAGTTTGATGAGAGGGCTGTTGTCCACAGTTTTCTAATGCACTTTGTCCCACGGAGGAGAACCAAAGTAAAGACTGAGTTGCCTATTCATCACAACACTATATTAGCACTGTGTTATTCCAAAGCAATTACAAGTGGATTATTGGATTACAGTTGTTACAAATAGCAGAAGACTTAAGATTAAAGAGACCATTTGTTATTGCAAGGCCTTGCATCCTATTAAAGTAAGGGGAGCTCCCTTGTAGTTGTGTTGTACCATATTTATCATTTGCATTTCTTCACCAGTGTGTGCTGGAAGTAGGAAGGTGCCCAGAGTAAGGCGTAGTGCCGCTGCGCCCCAGTTCCAATTGGAGCCACGTTCTAAGCAGTCATCCAAGACAACTGTACTGTTACATTATTTTCGACAGTGCAAATGTTGTAATTACCATTTTACATTACTCAATACAAGTTCCAGTAAAAAATTTCTGGATAAGTACTTTTGTGGAGAGTAGTATTCCTTTTTCAGCAGCAGGTGAGCCATTGGATTCCCAGGTAATGACAAAGGTATACTGTTATTGCATATTGTGGGGTTATCCTTCACCATTAGTTCCACACCAACATTACACCACAGCTGTGTCAAGGGGAGTGAGCAGAGTCAGTGGGGGTTCACTAGCAGAGTACAGACCCAAACAAAATTCAGCCGCTCCTTCGGGGGTCACAGATAAATATACCCAAAGGAGCTGCTGGTTTTATTCGGGCTTACCGTTACTTTGCCTCTTCATCTTAGGGGAGTCCCGTGGAAAGTAGCCCGAATGATGATAGATCAGACATGTGTTCCTTTTTTTATTTAGGGTAATACCAAAGAAAAACACAGTCCTTCAATAGAGGGTTAGAGGATAAGGAAGCGTTCAGGCACCTAGTGCGGGTTAGAGGTATTCATCCGATCCAGATAACAGCCAGCTCCACAGACTGGATAGGCCCCTCTCGCTTGACCTAGTAGCCGATGAGATGCCAAACAAAGTCTCTGCCACAGACTTGTTAATTGAACTTGGTGGTTTTGAGAGTTTTTAGGAAGAACTACCATACAGTACCAGATTCTTTCAGCCGACCCAGCGAT
Source organism: Lithobates pipiens (assembly GCF_037356315.1). NCBI lineage: Eukaryota > Metazoa > Chordata > Amphibia > Anura > Ranidae > Lithobates > Lithobates pipiens. Next base: position 24,243,565 of record NW_027507764.1, on the reverse strand, counting down.
ACTGTAAGCATATTGATCCGAGTTGCGTCCTCAAACTGAGTTTCTAGGCTCCTCCAGAGACACCAACCTTGCGCTCGGTCCTCCACTGGAAAATAACTTCCCTGGATCCTCTGGCTTTTCTCCGCAGGCCAGACAGCACAGGACCACTCCTGGATCAGTAGGACCCAAGACATCGCAACAGAGTGTAGGCCCAGCAAAGCCTCAGGCCAGCCGGCCCTGAGGCGTAAGACCATACGACATAGACCCCAGCCCAGGAGGGCCCTGGGGTTGGGATCATGGACCCCAGAAAATGAGCGAAAAAATGGTGTCGGTACCTTAAATACCCTCTCCCAGAATGCACAGCAGGGAAACCACACCCACTGAACCATTTCCGTGCAAGAGGTGGCATTCAACGCATCCAGCATGCTACTCTTCCACACACACACACACACTGATGGTGACAGCAACACCTACTGTCAGGTGGGAATCAGAGTAACCCAGCTGGACTGGTACAGATACCAGAACTTTTACAGAAATTAGTTTGAGCAAAGCTACAGCGTCAGACAATTGAATTTGAAAAAATAGCACCTACTCATCTTATATAATTATAACATTGGGGACCATTAGCTCTGATGGTAGATGCTTTTGTTAGTGATTCATGCCAGTCAGGAATTATATTTTAGGGCATGGTAGCCCATGTTTATTAAAAAGGCAAATAAAAGTCCATAACATAAGGATTTGCCATGCAGGGGTTCTTCTCCAGCAAATAGAAAATGCTAGCCCACCTGGCTCTCTTCAGCAGTACCTCTGCTCCTTATCCTGGTCACACAGACCACAAGATTCCTCAATGTGGATGGCTTCACTTTAGCGCCCACAGCTCCACTCTGGCCTTAGTCATCAGGCCGTTGCATTGCCTTTTGCAGCCTCTCTGGGTGCAGATCAGTCTCCAACTGGGAACCATGAGGTCTTCCCATACCCTCATTATAAGTGCTGTGCTCACCTGAGTTCACACTCTGCTGGTAATCTACAAAGTCTGGACACAGGATTGGCGATCCTGTCCCACCCAAGACACTATGGAATCTCCAAACTACAGAGCCCCCATCCCGGAATACCAAAACCTGGAGAAAGCTGCAAAAGCAGTTTTCTCCAGTCCACATCTATGCTCTGTAGCATTGTACAACGCAAATGTGCATACCCTGTGTCCCCCAAACTGTCAATTTTACCTTTGTTAGGTGCGCCCCTCCTTGATTAGCTCGAGCTGGACTTTAGTGATCACTGGAAAGCCCTCTCAATCGATTGGGTAACTCAGACAATTATACAAGTTGAGGATTATCATGACTACGTTCTTTACTTCCTGGATACCACTTTTATGTGCTTCGAACATTGCATTGTCAGCCAATCAGGATTAGACAAGACATAACCAATCATAAAACATTGACATGAGTGCGTCATACATTAAGCCAAATTTTTAGGGGAATTTTTGATAAAAGGTCCCCAGACACATATGTATAAAAATATATTTCATGACCTTAAAAACTGTCTACAATAATTTCATTTCACCTTTTATGAATATTTCCTACTTCCTATCAAATTCTAACAGCTAGCTCTGACCACAGATGCATCCTATTTCTTGCAGACTTCAGAAGAAACTTGCAAAGCATGGTGTGGGAAGCAGTTTCTAAACTTCAGTTTATATCTGTTCAAGCAGTCTAAATGTAATAAGAGTATAAACTTAAAGGGGGACTCTCCCTACCCTTACAACCTTGACAGCATCTCCTACTGTCACAATATATAAAAATAAATGCAGGCCTCCTGAAAAAGTCCTGTTCAGGATTTACATAATTCTCCTGGCCTGTCCTAAGACCTCTGATCATCCTGTCTATTCCAGGTTTTCCACCTCTCCCTTTCAGTCAATTTAGTCTCACATGGGACCCCCAGTCAATACTCTGCAGTCTGGGGAGAAAACAGGTATGTTCTGTTAGAGCTAAAGGTTGATAAAAACTGGTGTATATCAAGGCTGACAGTCGGTTGGCTTGGTCAGCCTGTTAGGATCACCAATGTGTAGCTAGAGTTGAGATATGGCTAGGTCTTGGTTTTTTTGATAGACCTAAGACAACTAGGTTTAGTTTTGCTGAAGTTTAATTTTTCCTGGGAAGCATTGTACAGCACCTGGAAAAAGCACCAGTAAAGTTGCCGCTGTTTGCCATAACATTATTTAACTGGTATTACAATATACCCGCTCTCATTGAAGATTGTATTGAACCATTCCAGGTTCCTCTGAAAGAAATGGACAGCTTTCACATTTCCAAATAGAATTGCGTCAGTCATCTTGAGGTAATTCCGAAGGTCATCTGGATTATTTCTTGGAGCTCATGTAGTAGGGACATACGTGAAAACGGATCATGGTCACACAACCAATTATTGCACCAGCTTCTCCTCTAAACATTTTTTTTTAATTTTAAACACTTGGCTTCTGGCCGTTATTCCAATGCCAACAATAGCAACATCAGAGAAATCCAACATAAAGTGCAGTTGATATAGAAACAACTCATTGCAGTCGTGAAAAGTCGATCCCGAAAAGACACCTAAACATTCACTGGATGTTGGCTGCATGGGTCATGTATACTATACCACTTCCTTTTATACTACGCCAGCACATAGCTCATGTCTACCTTTGACAAAAAAAAATCAGACCAGATGGTACCATTTTTGACTAACATGATGACACCCACCTGCGTGAAAATCAAAGGATTGGTCGTCCAATTTTCTGATAGTGTGTACCCAGCTTTAAACCTTTTAAATATGTGAAGGTGTAAATAAGGTTCAGGAGGGCAATATTTTCTATATGAAGCGAAGATCAAGAACACGGGGAATAACCTCAAACTAGCCGAGGGAAATTTCAAAACTAATCTTAATAATTATTTTACTGAAAGGGTATTTGATGCTTGGAATAGACTTTCCGCTCAGACAGTTCAACCATAAGTCAACACAAACATGTTTGGCGAAAACCTAGATCTATACAAAAAAAAAAAAAAAAAAAAAAGACCATGGTCCATCAGGTCTGCCTTATTTGTCTGAGATTACTCCTATTTGTTTCTATGGCTGAACATAAATGGTTTGAAATTTTGACAATCAATATTTGCTCATTCCCGCGCAGCAGAAGTCAATATAATAATAATTTGCTTTGTCAAACAGGAATGGTGGGAAACTTTCTTTCAAACGGCGCCTGCAGTCTTTGGTTTGTAACCCTGATCCGTGCATTCTGATAGCACAGGAGTCCTGCTGTCACAATACAATAGCACAGTTGGCCTTCAAAAGACAATTTTTTTTATTTTTTTTTGTGCTAAAGTGAGATCTTTCTTTATTTTCCACAATATTTTCATAATCGTATGTTGGGTTATCTTAACCTTTTCAATGTGAAAGAACTGGTGAGTGTTGTGCATACTAGAACATTAAGTACTAATGTCTTCTATTCACCATCTATTGTAGATTATTTCTGGAGGTGTGTGTGTGTGTGTGTGTATTTATCTCTCTATCATCATGGAAAAGTCCTGTTCAGAACTTGCATATCTCCTGGGCACCTATTGAGACCTCTGTTTCCTCCAGGTTTTTTGCATCTCCCTTTCAAATTTAGTCTCACCTGGGACTCCAAGTCAGTGGTCTGCAGCCTGGGGAGGATACAGATCTTCTCTGTCAGAGATAAAGGTTGGTAAAAATTGTACTATTGAGGCTGACATTCGGTAGACTTGGTCAGCTTGTTAGGACGAGCGATTGGGCTCAGGCGTGTTTGGTTCAAACCCACCAGGAAGCCAGTGCTGCACACAGCCAATCATAAGCAGCGTGTGTAATGTGCAGCTGTCGGTTGGGGAATGCCTCACTGCCTATGGCTAGGGGTATGCAGTGATGGTTTCATGGCTGGTTCAATATGAACGCCTCTGAGCCCATCACTCGTTAGGACTTTTTTTTTTTTTCCCTAACATCCTAGTGGATAAAATGGCGGTTGTTATACTTTTGTCACACCATATTTGCACAGCGCTCTTACAAACAGTTTGTTTGTTTTTTTGGAAAAAAATAATTTGTATTCAAAAAACTATTAATGCAACAGTAAATTTGGCACTTTTTTTTTTATTTTATTTTTTTATATATATTATGAAAGATAATGTTACGCCGAGTAAATTGATACCCAACATGTCATGCATCAAAGTTGAGCCCGCTCATGGAATGGCGACAAACTTATACTCTTTAAAATTCTCCACATGCAACATTTAAAAAATCTACAGGTTGCATGTTTTGAGTTACAGAGGTCTGGGGCTAGAATTATTGCTCACAAAAAGTCAGTGGAGCATAAATATATCCAGGTGAGCTGGGGGGACATGACACCACACAGGACAGTTCTAAAGAATTTATTAAACAAATGCATGACTTGACCAGCCACTAACTGACACTATGATGAGAGACATGCTTCTTACGTTAATGAGCTCACTCAACAGGGACCTAATGGACTGCCCTCAAAATTTCAGACCAATTTTGCTGCTGAACACCGCCTTAAAAACTTATGCAAAACTCAATCGTCTGACCATAAGTAACCTCACAACTGGTAAAAGCAGACCAGGTAGGATTTGTAAAAGGGTGCCAAGCTCCTGATGGTACATGTAGACTCTACAACCTGATACATTTAACAGAAACTTGCGGGACCCCCACTGTAATCCTGATGCTAGATGCCGAAAAGGCATTTGACATGGTGCACTGGGGGTTCCTGAGTGTGACTTTGGAGAAATTTGGCATTAATGGACTAATGTACTCTGCAATTATGGCATTATATACAAAGCCATCATCTATAGCTTATACCTTCCTAATGTATTATCCAGACACATTTCCCTCTACCAATGGTACCTGCCAGGGTAGCCCTCTATCACCTTTGGTTTTCTCTTTAATGATGGAGCCCCTGGCAGAAGCTATTATAACTTGCGACGCAATTTTGGGGATTGACATTGGGGGATACCACCATCAAATTGGGTTATTCGCTGATGACATTGTCTTAACACTGACCAGTCTGTCTGGCTTCCTCACTAGAAAAAGTGCAATCGATCTTGCATGACTTTGGGTTGGCATCCTATTACAAGCTCAATGCAAACAAATCCACTATCCTACCCATAGGGCTGACAAATAGGTTGAAAAAACATCTCCAAGCAACTCTGCCATTTCAATGGGCATCTAATAACATACCTAGGGGTCACACTGACATCTCCATCAGCCTCTACATATGAAGCAAACTTGAATTATCCTGGATGGGAAGGTTACTTTACCTAAGATAATATACCATTTTAGAACTATACCGATAATTATACCAGATCGCTTCTTTACAGAAGTGGACAAACTATTTCAACAATTTTATATGGGGTACGCTTGACCCATATGAAACTAAACTGTAAGGCCTTTCCCTCAGTGAAAACCAATATATTTGCATGGAACAAACTACATACCATAGTACCATAAGATGAAATGGATACATGCACTGATTACCCATTACTAACAGTGGCGGTGTGTACATAGAGGGTGCAGGAGCGCCGTCCCCCCTCTCCTGCACCGCTCTATCACATAGATTCATGCATTGCATTTATCTATCTATATCTATTGTCGCTGCTGCCAACCTCTATTCAGGTGTCCGGCCCCTTACCGGGCATCAGAATTACAGTGGCGGGGGTGTTTTTGGAAGCGCCTGATTAGAGCTGTCAGATCGAATAGGCGTCCTGATTAGAGCCGCATGCTCTAATAGGCTTCCAAATTGGTAAACAGCGGGCGCAATGCTGTGCGTTCGCTGTTTTACACAGTGTTGTGTTAGAGAAGCAACTACATTGGTTGAGAGGCGGGTCAGTGAGGGAAGCAATCAGGTTGCCTGGTCTGTTACCTGTCACCTGATTGGCTGAAATCACATGTGCTGTGATTGGATGCCTGGTAGGCGTCCACTCATTGCAGAAGACAAGAGGAGGAGCGGGCGAGAGAAGACATCGGGGCGGGATGAAATGGAGGACACTGCTCGCCGCCTGCCACTGATGAGCACCAGCTGCCACTGATTACTAATATCCTGTGAATAGTCGGCCATGGATCAAAGAGGGAATAAATTACCTACAAAGAGTTATCTAAACAACCCAGACCTATATCATTCTCTCATGTCCAACCTACATACTTCCATAGGAATAACTCCAAATATATCTGTGGGGGGGGGGAGTGTAATCCTTCTCCAGTGGTGTGTATTGACCTCCAAGTGTCAACTAAGGATAAGGAGCTTAAAAGCAATTTGATAAGTCTAAGGATTCTGTAGGTTACTGAGGTATGGCCAGTTGATGTATCTTTAAGGGGGGAGAGTGGAATGTTAAAGTCGCTTCCCAGGATGATGCATCCATCCGCAAACCATTTTAGTGCGTCGGTAATCTTACGACAGAATGGGATATGATTTTTATTTAGGAAAATACACGTTTGCCAGTGTGATAGGTGAGCCTGCCCAGTCACCTTTTTAAAAAGATGTATCGTCCCTCTGGATCTACGAGTTGGTGTTGGCATTTAAAAGGCGAGTCTTTGTTGATTAAGACAGAGACTCCTTTCGTCTTGGCTAGAGGGTTAGTGGCATGGTAAATTTCTGTAAATAAGTTATCTGTGAATTTAGAAATGTGTTCGCTCTTAAAGTGTCTCTTGAAAAAATACAATGGAAGGGCAAGATCTTTTAAGTTCTTTAAACAATTTATATCTTTTCTCAGGTATGTTCAGACCATTAATGTTGTGGGAGATTAGGGTTGGGGATTTCCCCAGATGTGTGTAAGCCATATATTAGTTTGAGTGGGTAAGCTAGAGAGTTCTAAGCTGTTAGAGTTGATCAGTTGAGTTTTTTTGGTTTGTAGAATGGATTGTCTGTTGTGCTCCAAGGGTGGGGTGTGTTTAGTGAAGGGGTAAGGGGTTTGTGGATTGGGTAATGGGGAGAGAGGGAAGGGTGTAGGGTATGATGTGGAGGTAAGGGGACTAGGGAAAGTTGTTATGGGTGGGTTCGGTTGAGCGATTGCTCAATATCGCACTTATGAGGTGTGGAGCTATCTAGTAACCTTAAAAATAAGGTACTGAGTTGAACTCTGGGAGGTATGTGGGAGGCGCAGTTGTGGAGAAATGTCACATGGTGTGAAATTCACCTTGGGTAAATTTGTCAGTCTGGATTTGGGGTCTGTCTCGCAAAAAACTGGGAGACCCAAGTTTTTGCGTTTGTAACCTGTAATCTTAAACCAGCAATAAAAAAGTGTAATTGTAACTATTATTTAGGTGATCAGTGGCGTTGATCTGTCCTTGAGAGCCTAAAACAGGGCTAATGTCTCTGCTCACTAGGGAAGCCGCTTGTTCATCTCATTAAGTGCATTTGTTTTGTGGTCTTATGAGATGAAGAGGAAAGCCTAGCAAGGGCAGCGTTATTATAAATCATGAACAATAAACCTTATAAACGTTATAACCAAGTTTCAAGACATAGTGGTGGGTTCCCTCTGAGTTAGGGTCAGAACCGGGTATTAGATGTTGGTTCTTGTTCTTTTACTTCTCTCTGCGTTTTTTAAGAGTCATGCATGAGGCAGGGGGTCACTCAGTTCAGGGTGGTTGTTATGGGCCTCTGGTTTGCATAATGGTATGAACCAAATATGGCCATTTCAATTCTTATATAAGGTAGTGAGATGAGTTAGGGCTCTATCTAGTGGGGGCCGGGAAGAAGACGGCTTTGTGTGATAATTGTCTCTTATTGCACGGAGTGTTTCCCTCTGCAAAACATGAGTGGGTTCTAATCATGTATTAAACAGTTTGTCCCTGAGCTGAGGCATAATTTGCTCGTGGCTTCCCACCCGCAGCAAGCGGGGAACAAACCACATCTCATGTACCTTTGGGAGGTGGGGAGGGTCAGGCCGCATAAGAACCGTTATTTGTGTTACTCCCAATCCTCTGTAGATGCCGCCCCATATGTATCGTAGGGTGTATCAGACATCAAAAATAAGAAAATAATGAGAGAAAAACAAATGTAAAGAGCGCAAATTGGTTAGCATAATACCACTATGTCTAGGCAGGATTGGGTCCTTCTTGTGCCATGCTCCTGTAATTGTTCCGATTAGGAATACAGGGTTTATGTTCCCTATGTGGAAGTCTGATTGGTCATTCAGACTAGACCTCATTTAAATAAGTCTATGGTAGGTGGTAGTTAGAAAGTCTTCACGTCCCAGCGATCCATATGTATATCAATCAATTATACCGACAGGGTATAGTTATTTAAATTCCAAGTTCCTTAAGAGGATGCAGTAAACGGAAGCTCCTAATTTATCTGAAGTCACTTACAGAGTTAAATTGCAATAGTCATATGAAAAATACTTTGCTTTACGGCCTCAATCTACTCGAATGTAACCACTTAACAACTGGGCACTTAAACCCCCTTCCTAACCAGACCAATAACACTGTACCCATATTACATTTTTGTCCTTTTTTTTTTTTTTTTTTTTTTTTTTTTTAAATGTATTTATTTATTTTTCATACAAATAGAGCTTTCTTTTGGTGGTATTTAATCCCCATTGTTTGTTTTTATTTGGACGCCCTCCCAGAATAAGCCGATTGTGCTGTAGTCTTTTGGCTATGGCCCGCTGGGCAAGGGGTTAAATACCACTGGGACACTTGGATTGTGAGCTACCGTTCTGACATCTAATGGCATGTTCTAAGACTTGTATTAATTTGTAAGGTACATATTTACCATTATTTCTTCTTGATTTTCTCTGGTATGTTCTGAGTTGTCATTAAAAAAAAAAAAATAATTTGATTACACAGTTCAAAATAATCATATAGTCAAGAGTAAAACACTATAAAAGGTACGGCCCTGTACTCCAAGGCACAGTTAGCTCCCATTTAAGGGGTGCCAGGAGTGCAAAAGCAGCACCAACATTGAAAATGGGCATAAGGCTCAAGAAGTTACTTGACTAATAGGATGCAGGATTTCCATGTGTTATTTACCTACATGTATGTACTAATGTATCTTCTAATGACTATCCAGATGTCTATTATGTCTATGTTGTATAAATATTTGTGTAGCGCTGATTTAATTGGGCTTACTGTTACCTTCTTGACCTTGTGTGTGTCTAGGTGTTTCCCGAGGTAGATGGCCCAAGAACTGTCGAGACTGACGCCAGATCCACTTATGGAATTTTTATTTGAGAAAAAAGGACAAACTAACACAGTCTCTCAAATTAGGGTTAGAGGGTTTAGGTAGTAATGTCCAGGTACTCTTAGTACTAAGTCAAATAGGAAAAAAGTCTCTCACACTAGGAAATCCAGAGAATAGCCATTCACAGCTGGATCCTCACCCATATCGGATAGTCTAGCAGCCAACAGGGTGTTTAAATCAAACTAAGTCTCTGCCACAGACTTGTTGTAGAAAATTTGAATAGAACTGAAAGATGTAGACAACTCGGAGAACCCTCATATTGTACCAGTGTCTTGCAGCCGGTCCGGCAATGCCACAATAGACCAGATTCGCTTGGGGTCTTTCAACTTAGCCTCCAGGCTCCCTCTGAGAAGCCAACCTTTGCATGGCCTTCTCCCAAAGAGTCCTCCCCTGGATGCTTCCACAGTTGCGGGGCTTCTCCACCAACAGAGATGGCACCAGACCACCTCTGAATCTTTCTTTCAGTTTCTTTGCCTCAGGCCAGACAGCCCCCAGACTTGGAGTTGGGTGAATCCACACCCCAGGCCATGAGAGCCTTGGAGGCTGGTCAGGAGGACCAGGACCAAACAGTCAGAAAGCACTTCTGGACTGGCACCCCGAAGCACGTGATGTCAGCACCTTTAAGTACCCTCTCCCAGAATGCACAGCAAGAGTGACACTCCCACTGGGCTGGTTCTGAGAGAGAATAAACTCTTAATGCACCTAACTAGACTGCATTCTAAAGCCCGCTAGGAAGGACAGCACCACTCATGGTCAGGCAGAACACCAAGCTGTTCAGCCAGACTTGTACTGAGGTCAAAATTTAGAGTGATTAAACCCAAAACCAAACACTGGTTCCACGAAAGTTAAATGACAAAACGCACAGCGCATGCTCTTCAGGAGCTGGCACTATATTTGTTTTACTGTTAAAAATTCAATAAAAACAATTGCAAATAAAATGTGCACACTCCCATTGAATGAAGATCTTACTGATCAATTCCAGTTTCCTGAAGGGAGTGGACAGCTGTCATCAAATAGAATTGTAATTGCCCTTCAGCTTTAAAACTGATCTCCACCTCTGTCGCTTTGACTAGTTCATTTGGGTCAAGCTGTCGGGTCTATATTAGTTTGCACCCACTGTGTGTGCTGTATGAAGTGTTAGCTGTATACAGCGCTGTGATCCAGCAGTGGGACAGGAACTGCCCTTCCCATTCTGGAACAAAATTGAATTGTGTTTTGAACTAATGAGTAATCTTTCTGACCTGAGGAGTAATCCTTAGACTGGAGAGATCTCTAAACTAAGGAGAGATCTCTGACCTGAGGAGTAATCCTTAGACTGGAGAGATCTCTGACCTGAGGAGTAATCCATAGACTGGGGAGATCTCTGACCTGAGGAGTAATCCATAGACTGGGGAGATCTCTGACCTGAGGAGTAATCCATAGACTGGGGAGATCTCTGACCTGAGGAGTAATCCATTGACTGGGGAGATCTCTGACCTGAGGAGTAATCCATTGACTGGGGAGATCTCTGACCTGAGGAGTAATCCATAGACTGGGGAGATCTCTGACCTGAGGAGTAATCCATAGACTGGGGAGATCTCTGACCTGAGGAGTAATCCATAGATTGGAGAGATCTCTGACCTGAGGAGTAATCCATAGACTGGAGAGATCTCTAGGTGAAAGAAGGAAAGGTGGATTCCAACCAGCAGTGCCGGACTCAGAATGATACATAAGTGGTGGGGGATTTGAGCCCTACACAGGGCACACTCTACAGCAGGGATCTTCAAACTACAACCTTCCAGCTGTTGCAGAACTACGCATCCCATGAGGCATTGTAAAACTCTGACATTCAGACGTGACTAGGCATGATGGGAATTGTAGTTTCTGAACAACTGGAGTGACATAGTTTGAAGACCCCTGCTCTACAGGGTTGTATTCCATAAAATCTCTACACAGTGTTCTATGTAGGATGAGTTTGGTATGTACTATACTGTCTGGACTGGGGATGAGGGGTTTATCCGAATGTAAAATAAGGGGTAGAATGCTACTTTTTTATCTGCTTGATTATCCTGAAGTGTTTGTGTGTAACTCTACTGAGTATCATCTTGAAGTGAATTTTCAAAATCGGGGGGGGGGGGGGGACAGGAATCTTTTTCCCGTAAAGGGTCTTCTATTTTAGTATACAGGATGCTAGCACTTTTGATTTGATCATTTCAGGTGAGGTGGATTAAGCCCATGATGTTGTTGTTGTATTTGTAGACTAAATGGTTCCACCGTTTTAGTGTCCTTTATTTTCCCCAAATAGGGAGATTGTCAGGAATCCTCCCATGTATCATTTTGTTTTTGCTTATAAGGATCCCTATGACTACTAGATATGAACTTTACATACTGTGTATGCTTGGGCACAGGGAATCCCTCCACCATCTATGATTGGTCGTCTGTTTTGACATCTACCTAGCAGGATAGCTTGGACAGGTGATGGAGTACATTGATCAGTGCAGAAACTATTTGGCTGCAGGTTTTTAGCAAATAAAATTTTCTAAAGTTCACATTTGCAAAATTGATTGATTTCTCTCAAGGCAGAACGATAGATGGATCAAAATTCAGCCATTCCAATGATGAAATGTTGATCCATCTATGGCCACCTTCAGTCTCAGCCTTACCCTGTGTTGGAATGTATAGAACTGGTCACATTTGGTTACTGCATGTCAGAGACTTTTACACTCCTTTTCTCTCTTCTGTTGTCAGGAATGGCATCTGCTGATCTGAGGAAGGAGCTGGAATGTTCCGTCTGTCTGAACATTTATGCAGATCCTGTAAACCTGAAATGTGGGCACAACTTCTGCCGGGACTGTATTGGTCATGTGTTGGATACACAAGAGAAGTCTGGAGGGTATTCCTGTCCTGAATGCAGAAAAGAGTTCCAGGATCGCCCTGCACTGCGGAGGAACATAACACTGTGTAACATAGCGGAGAATTTCCTGTCTGCTCACCCAGATCAGGAGGAGTCCGGGTTCTTCTGTACTTATTGTATTCACACTCCCGTACCTGCTGTGATATCATGTCTGCTATGTGAAGCATCTCTGTGTGACAATCACCTGAGACTCCACAATAAGTCACCAGAACACGTCTTATGTGACCCCACCACTTCCCTGGAGAACAGGAAATGCTCCGTCCATAAGAAGATCCTGGAATATTTCTGCACTGAGGACTCCACCTGTATCTGTGTGTCCTGCAGGCTGGATGGAGAACATCAGGGACACCAGGTGGAGACTCTGGATGAGGCCTCTGAGATAAGGAAGAAAAAAATGAAAAACATTCTGCAGACACTGGTGACAGAGAGAGGGGAGACGGAGAAGAGAGTTCAAACTCTGCAGGAACGCAGGAGGAAAGTACAAGGAAAAGCAGATGATGAAACGGAGAGAGTCACTGCCTTGTTCAGAGATCTTAGGAGACGTCTGGAAGACCTGGAGAAGAGAGTCCTGAGTGAGATCTCTGGGCAGGCAGAGCGGGTCTCTCTATCACTGACAAATATGATCCAGGGTCTGGAAATAAAGGAGGAGGAGTTGTCCAGGAAGATGGGTGACATTGAGAAGTTGTGTAACATGATGGATCCACTGACTGTCCTACAGGAATCGGACACAGGTGACTTGTGTGATACTGAGGATGGAGATGAGGACAGAGAGAGACATGATAAACTCCTCCATGATGGAGGTGATCTGGATGTGGTGGGGATCTCGCATACATTACACACAGGTATAACTGATATCATGTCTGGAGTAAATGTACAGAAATGTACAAGAACACGTGTCTATCCACATTCTACTACAGAGGGTAAAGTTTGCATCAAAACTGAACCATCCATGAGATGTCCCAAACCCTCCCCCACCATACAAAGCTCACACTGCCAGGCTGGAGGACCAAATATTGGGGCTGCACATCAGACATCGGGGGTGTCAATAGTTGTAGACATATTACTCGATGCAAGCACAGCTGGTAAGGGTTTACATATATCAGATGACAGGAAAACTGCTTCCTCATCATACTCTCCAAATTGCCGCATAGACCCAGAAAGATTTCAGTGTAATCAGGTGATAAGCAATCAGGGTTTCTCCTCAGGACGACATTACTGGGAAGTGGATGTTGGTGGGGCAGATCTGTGGAGAGTTGGGATGTGTTACCACAATATATACAGGAGAGGAAAACGGTCTATGATTGGGGATAATAAGATGTCCTGGGGTCTGAGGAGGGGGAATAACCAGTACTCGGTGGTACATGACGGTAATAGGATCCAATTACTCGGTAACATCTCCAGTAACCGAGTCAGGATAGATCTGAATTATGAGGCCGGGCAGATCTCCTTTTATGATTTGTGTGACCCGATCCGACACCTCCACACCTTCACCACCACCTTCACTGGGCCCCTCCATGCTGGGTTATATGTAGGGAAAGGTTGTATAAAAATATCTGGAGGGAATTGAATATGAGAGATCTGCCCAGAGAATGGTGACATCGCAAGGTAGAGAGATTGGTGAAATATTCAGCCAAAAGGAGGAAACGGTGAACAAGAACCAGCATGGCTGATTTAGTTATAAAGCTGCAGGCTCTGGGACCATCATCCTTCATCCTAAACCTCACTTCTCTACCGAGTGTGTCACTGACCAGGAACATGCATGCAGGAGGTCAGATTATTCAGGCTTCACTGGCTGCATTCTTGTCCAAGTCAATGAAACAGAAGGTAGTGTAATGAATACTGGGATGACGGTCCTGGAGCTTCCACCTTCCACCATCTATAGCCAAAAACATTTTTCAATGTATTCTGGAAGGATTAGAACTGTCAGCTTTATACTGCTATCTGGACTTCCGTAGAGAGGTTCCTCCTCACGTCCTGCCATGCTGATAAGGTTTTACCAGACAGGAAGTTAGAGGAAGTCTTCCATAGCAACTCAGATGGAAATAAAATGCTTTTCCTTATAGAGTAGGGGGAGGATAAGAACCCCTGTGTGGTTTTTAGTTCTGTCCCAACTGCAATTTTTCCTTCATATCCTGTCCTGGTAAAATGTCAACAGGAAGTAAAGGGAAATCTCTCTATTGGGGCCCTTGGTGATAAAATCCTGATAGGTGTTTCAAACCTTCACCACTCTTTTGACACTCACTTTAATAGCCATAATGACAAATGCTAAATTTTTATCCTCACCGGTTCTTTTATGTTACAAAATCCATGTATATGATTGCTTCTCCCCGTCACTGTGATTGGCTGTCATACAGTAGTTGTTCCTTTTTTAATACAGACGCTGCTAGTCTTGTTCCTATTGGTTATGATGCACAGGGGGTGGGACACTATTAATGTGTTTTCCGTTGACATTTTATTATGGAAAAGATTTATTCTGGCCATGGTGTGTGTGCACGGGTGACGGGGGTGTATACAGTCTCAGGAAGAGGAAATCCTCAGCTCTGTATATGGGAATATTGATCAATGATTGCATAGAAATGTACTGATGGAACATATTGGACTATTACTAGAATCACCATTAACCCCTTCAGGCCCAGCACTTCTATGATCCTTATAGAGAAAAGCATTTTCCATATTTCCCCTCTGGTCATTTTGTAAATCATAAAATAACTTTTTTCTTTATCAAATATTTATCATACATCACTAAGTGCTTATATGCTAATACTAGGTTCTCCATATTATAAGCCATCTTGGTAGAATTAATTTCTCAGATGTTACAATAAATTGTTCTCCGGATCCTTGGAATATCTTGTTGTGGAATATAGAGACAGTTGGTCTCCTTGTCCTACAATGAGTTATTTCGGAGTCTGGAGGTCATTCAATGACCCTTGTAACTAATGATGTGCTCCTTGTGCAAATTCTTGAATGATTTAATATGTAAAATGTACATCTGCATGACGACTGTCCAGAATAGGAGTTTAAGTTCTCCCTTTTGCTCAAGATGTGAGATTTTGTTACACCATCCATGACTAAGAATTTCTTTAGTCATCAACCTCTCTACTTTCCAATCTTTACCTATTTACTTTTGTAAACTTTCTTCCAAATAAACTTCCAAAACCTTCACCATGTGTAGAGGGTGTTGCTTTCCTGATCAATAGTAATAGTGATGAGCTCAGTGTTCAGTCCAAATGTAATTTCAGACCAAATACTGGGTGTTGGGAGGGGCATCTCTGGGGCATTTGGAATGGACAAATGCAAACGCTTCTGGCTATCAATGGTTGCTAAGGAAGCAGTGAGTTCTTTCACCTGCCACATCCCCAAATTTTACATGCTTATTCCATAAAAGTAAAGGAAGTCAAATACAAAAAATATTGATTAGCGCAAAAACTAAACCTTTTCCCCCACATTTCATCTCTTAACCACTTGCCTACTGGGCACTTAAACCACCCTCCTGCCCAGACCAATTTTCAGCTTTCAATGCTCTCACAATTTGACAATTACTCAGTCATGTAACACTGTACCCAAATGAATTTGTTGTCCTTTTTTCATACAAATAGTGCTTTCATTTGGTGGTATTTGATCACCCCTGGGTTTTTTTTTTTTTTTAGTTTTTTGCGCTATAAATGAAAAAAACCCAAACAATTTGGGGAAAAAAAACACACTTGTTTCTGTGATAATTTTGCAAATTATTATTTTTTTTGTTCATGAATTTTGGCCACAATTTATACTGCAACATATATCGTTGGTACAAAACCCAAATTAGTGAATATTATTTGGTCTTTGTGAAAGTTAGAGAGTCCACAAGCTGTGGTGCAAATCATAAAAAAATTTATCACATCTGATGTACTGGTGTACTATCTCATTTCTTGCGACCTGAACAAGCCAGGAAAGTACCAATACCCCCCCCCCCCCATGACCCTTTTTGGAAAGTAGACATTCCAAGGTATTTAGTAAGAGGCATGGTGAGCTTTTTGGGGGTTTTTTTTTTTTTTTCCCCACAATTCTTTGCAATATGAAGATTTTGTTTTTTTTCCACAAAATTGTCATTGTAAAAGGTTATTTCTCTCACATGACATGTGTATATACCACAAATGTTCCAAAATACATTCTGCTTGGGTTCAGAAGACTTTTCATGCCACGTATTCCTCATATGCCAGGGGGGTCTCCATTCTGATAAACAAATCCTTTATGTGTACAGTGGAAGCTGTTCACACGGACCCTCATGGCAAATTTGTAATTGTGGTACTCACGGCCTGGCAACAAAGGTATATTTTGGTAGGGGTGTATATTCCGCCACCTTTTAGACCGGAAGTGTTGTACACTATTTTGGAGAGGATTACCCCGTATTGTCCAGCTAAATTACTAATCCTGGGAGACTTTAATAACACCCTCTCCCCTGATCTTGATAGGCCCACTCCATCGCAATCCTCTAGGGGAGACCTGATGGGGTGGACAGACGCGGCGGGGGTTACGGAGGTGTGGAGATGGCTGCACCCACGTACTAAGGCTTACTCGTGCCTCTCTACGTCCTACAAAACATCCTCTAGAATAGATTATGCGTTCGCAAATCAACATATGTTATCGGACGTGGTAGAGGCGACATACCTGCCTAGTGGGCTGTCTGATCATTCCCCCCTCAAAATTACTATGCGGGCGACGGAGTGTCGCAACAGATCCCTATGGCGCCTTGGGATGCAGTGGATCTCCCATGAAGAGATAGCGGGGCGAATCCCACATGCACTGCGAGAATACTGGGAACTTAATGCGGGGTCATCCTCTCCTCCCACAGTTTGGGATGCCTTTAAGGCATACACTAGAGGGCAATATATGTCAGAAATTAAGGCGGTCAAGGTAACTCAACAGGTCACAAAAACCCAGTTGGAGGGAGAGATTGAGGAGGCAGCTGCTGACTATGGGTCTGACCCCTCGGTCTCCAATTTCGATCGGCTTCATTCCACAAAACGGTGTCTCCACCTCCACCTCTCTGAGATTACCCGGTTGGAGGTTTTTCACTCAAAACAAAAGTTTTTTGAGCAGGGTGATAGGAATGGTAGGCTACTGGCAATGATGTCTCACCATGATACCCCTATGACCCTGATTCCCGAATTGGTTTCTCCTACCGGGGACTCTATTACATCCCGGGAGGGCATCCTAAGGGAGTTTCGGGCCTTCTATCAGACATTATACACTTCCACGCTCCCTCCTGTTGTGGATCCGGGCGGGATGGCGCCTCCCCTGGACCCCCTGGCCTTGGGGTGGCTCTCAGATGAGGAGAGGTCCCATGCTGTTATTAACTCGCTCGCAGCTGGGAGGGCCCCGGGCCCGGACGGTCTGCCCGTCGAGTTCTACCGATCCCACGTGGATCTTCTGGCCCCTCTACTGGCTGACCTGTATACCCAGTGTCTGGAGGGGGGAGCGCTCCCACCCTCCATGGCAGATGCCCATGTCATTCTAATTCTCAAGCCCAATAAAGATCCCAAACAATGCGCCTCCTATAGACCCATTGCTCTTCTTAACACTGACTTTAAAATTTTATCTAAATTAATCACGGTTAGACTTAACCCCCTTCTGCCCTCCGTTATAGACCCTGACCAGACGGGGTTCATGGCCCAGAAATCGACGGACATCAGCCTCCGCAGACTTTTCACCAATCTCCATGCCAAACATGATAATGTGGGCACTAGAACGGTTGCCTCCTTTGATATCGAGAAGGCATTCGATTCGATCGAGTGGCATTATCTCTGGGAAGTTCTGCGGAGGATGGGGTTTCCGTTGGTTTTTATTGGGTGGCTACAGACTATGTACAGATCCCCAAAGGCAGCCATTCGGCTGGCGGGGGATGTTTCTGCTCCCTTCCCGTTGTCCAGGGGTACCAGGCAGGGCTGCCCTCTCTCTCCAGCACTTTTCGCCATTGCTATGGAACCGGTGGCGGAAGCATTGCGGGTCTCGCCCCATATAAAAGGACTGAAAATGGCTTGGCTGGAGGAGAGGGTGGCACTGTATGCTGACGACCTCCTGCTTTTTCTGAATGACGCGGACCCTTCTCTTAGAGGAGCGCTGCGAGTACTGACTGACTTTTCTAGGATAACTGGACTGCGGGTGAACTGGACGAAGTCCCAGTTACTTGCTATTGACCCTGAGGCAAAACGACTAGCCCCGCCAAATATCCAACTGCAATGGGTAGATGACATGGTGTACCTGGGAGTGAGGGTCTCGAGAGACGTATCCAGCTTTATCCCCCATCAATCTAGATCCGGTGGTTCAAAATGTCAAGGCCAGGTTGAAAGCCTGGGAAAACCTTCCCCTATCCCTCTTAGGCCGCATTAACCTAATCAAAATGAAGATAATCCCTAAATTTACCTATCTATTCTGTAACTCCCCACAATGGATTCCTTCCTCATTTTTTACGAAATTGAATCGTTTGTTCTCTTCCTTCCTCTGGGGCTCCGGCCCCCATAGGTTTAAACTATCCACGCTGATGCGTCCGGTGCTGCGGGGGGGGGGTTGGCGTTTCCTGACTGCCAGAAATATTTTCTGGCAGCACAGTTGGTCACGGTAGTCTGGTGGATGACACCAGACATGTCCAACCCTGCGGTGGTTCTGGAGGCTGCGGTGGTCCGATCCGTGGAGGCCCTGACACACTTACCCCTGCGGGGTCCCAGAGCCCCCTATGACCTGACACCCTCTATGCACACAACTCTAAGGGCCTGGCGGGCGGGACTGGGACTGGAGGGGTTTCTGGGGACTGCAATCTCCCCACACACCCCCCTATGGAATAATCCTACCTTACCTCACCTCTACTCACTACCAGACCCCAAAATTTGGGCCAGATGTGGCATAAAACTCTTATCTGACCTCATGTCCGGTACGACTATACACCCCTTTAATCACCTGGTATCTCGCAATAATGTACCCCCCTCGCATCTATTCCGCTATATGCAGCTATCCCATGCTTTCAAGGCCCAAGTGGTACCCAATACCATGCAAATTGTGCAATCCGCCCTGGAAAAGGTTACAAGATCTGAATGTACTAGGAAGCCGACTTCGGTCCTATATGCGCACCTTATTAGGGTCTCTTTTCCAGATCTGTCAAAGCTCCGGCAGAGATGGACTCAAGACATATCGGATCTGGATTCCGAGGACTGGGAGGACATGTGGGACTTTCCCTTCACCATCCTGGTCTCCCTTCGTGACCGCCTCATACAGTACAAAATTCTACACCGGGCATATATTACCCTGTATAGATTACATAAAATGAGAACCTCCCTGTCCTCGGAATGCTGGAGATGTACTGGGGATCCGGGTGACTTTATACACATCTTCTGGTCCTGCCCGGTAATTCAGCGTTACTGGTCACAGGTACTATCCATAATTCATGAAGTGGTGGGAATAGATGTAGCCCAGACCCTGCGGATATGCCTTCTGGGATTGGTGGAGGGGGTGGCCCCCAGGATAGCAGACAGAACCCTGATAGGACTTCTACTCTTTTATGCCAGGAAAATGATCACCTTATGCTGGAAAAAGCAGGCCCCGCCGTCATTACAACTGTGGAAATCCCATGTCAATAAAGTCTTACCACATTATAAGGAAACATATCATAACAGGGGTTGCCCCAAAAAATACATGAAAGTGTGGTCTAAGTGGCTGGCTGATGCCTCCACAGTGACTACAGATTAACATGTCCGGGATGTCATCCTGAGGGAAGATGGGAGTGTGGTTGGGGTGGGTCCCTGGCATTGCTCCACTTCAATGTCTTATGTTTTTTAGTGTAACCAATCCTATGAGCCTAGTTCATTTATTCTGGTGCCCCTTGCGGCCCGACTGCAGAAGTTGGTCCTAAGTTGTTATATGGAGCGGGAGCCAACCTAGCACTAAGTTAGTGGTTGTTGTTGTGGATGTGCTACAGGTGTCGATTATTCTGTTGGAATCGCTTGACGGCCCCTGCGTGGGTCTAACCATAATACTGTGGCATGTCACTGTTTTTTGTTGAATGTTCGTTTGTCTGTCTAAAACTCAATAAATATTTTCAAAAAAAAAAAAAAAATACATTCTGCTATTCCTCCGGAGTATTACGATACCACATGTGTGGGACTTTCATAGCCTGGCCACTTAGAGAGGCCAACATGCAGGGAGCGCCATCAGGTGCTCTAGGAGCATAAATTACACATCTAACTTGTTGACTACCTATTACACATTTGAAGGCCCTGGAGCAAAAGAACAATGACACGTGACCCTGATGACAGATGGCACGAATGCGTGGCACTGGGGACAGGTGATACTGGGGATAGATGGCTCTGAGGACAGGTGGGCATGTGTGTGTGTTTCACTGTGTGAGTGCTAACTTACTTCTCACTGATGCTGCAGCACGGAAGCTCTCCCTCCTCACATGCGGTCTCTGTGTGAGGAGGGAGAGCCAGGGATGAGAGATGATCTCATATGTTTACAGAACTTCCCCAATGCACGCCCGAGGCGGCGCGCAGAGGGGAAGTAAACAGGAGGACGTCCAGGGAGTTAGCGTCCGCACTGTAGCCGACTTTTGGCTATAGCGTGGGCGCGAAGTGGTTAATAATATATGTAAATACAAATAAGGGAAAAAAGAAAAGATAAGCAAGAAAATAGTAAAAAAAACATCAGGAACCACTAGAAACACCAAAAGTCTACACTAAACTGACAAGACATACCAATGAACAACCATCAGATGTATATACAAGTACCTCCAAGGTTCAACTCCGATCTTATCCCCACCCCCTCCTCCTGCTCCCCCACAAGATCGATCATACAGTAGATTGCTCAAATCGAGCCAACAATTGCATATTTTATAAGATTTTTGGGGAACTCCTCTGTTTATATGCAAGTCTCTCTCTTAATATATAATTTACTTTATTAACCCATTGTTTATGTGTTGGTGATATATTAGCAGTCCACTTTTGTAGAATAAGTTTATAAGCAAGATATGGAGTTCTAATCCACATTTTATATGCAGCTCTACTGGTAAAATGCCCTCTGGTATTATTCCCAGTAGTGCCAATTTGGGGGTATTTATTATTTCTGTCCATGATATTGTATTTAAAGTGGAAGTAAACCCATGGATTTAAACAGTTAAAAAAAAAAGGCATGCCGGGAATGCTAACTGCACATTGGCTGTGCTCTCAGGCAAACTATCAAACCATCCAATGGCTGGTGTCATAACAAATCACATGTGCAGCACCATAGCAGTTGAAGATTAAACAGAGGCAAAGATGGCAGCTTCCTTGCCTGAAAACGATAGGGGAGTTTACTTCCACTTTAAGGTTACAAATATTTTCTCCCAGTACCCCCGAAGTTTGGGACAACGCCACAACATATGAATAAGAGCCGTTTGAGCATCTCAGACATAAGGGCGACATATTTTCCCCAAGAAAATAATTTTTGTGGGGTATAGTGGGATCTACGTAAAATAAAAAGCTGAGAAAGTTGCTGTGATGGTGAAATGGATACCTCAGGTAAGAGATCCATAGCTCGAGTCCATTCATCCACACTAAGATTTGACAAATCTTTCTGCCAAAGAATAAGACTCTTATCTTGGCCCTCTGCCTTTAGTAATGAATGATTTAGGTCCTCTATTAATCCTTGTTTGCTAACTCCCACTGAGGTTGCTTTCAATAAGATCTCTGATGGACTGTAGTGTAGCTGGAATATTAAAATTTGGCTTTGTAATGCATGGCGGATCTGGAGATACTGGTAAAAGTTACGCTGCGATAGAGGAAAATGTTCTTTTAATATACTAAAGGACAGTAGAGTGTCCCCTTTAAATAATTGATACAAAAAAAAGTTATCCCTGCCCTTTTTCCAATCTGGGAATTCTGGTAATTTTATTCAACTCCTGTAAACAATAATTCTCCCAAATTGGCATATGCCTTGTATATCCCTTATGCTGCGTAATCATGCGTGTTGTTTCCCATATTTTATTAATTAAGTGGAAAGTTGGAAATTTTCTCGTCTCATTGAATCTATGAGACACTATTCGCTGCACTAGTGGTAAAAGTTTAAATTGAGTCATTAATATGTTCTTTAGAGGTTCTTGATCATCTACCTCCTCCCAACCACACCAATGCTGAAGTTTGCGCTGCCAGAACAGATCCTTTTTGATTGGGTACCGCTCTTCCCCCCTCTCTTTTACCTGTTGCAGTGTTTTCAAGTTTAATTCTTGGTTTCCCCTGTTTTCCATATAAGATCTCTAAAAATCACATCTGTTGTCCTAAATAATTTTGATGTCAGCCAGACTGGAGAATTATGTAATAAAAATAGCAATTGGGGAAGCCACACCATCTTGATCAAATTTGCTCTCCCGATCATAGTCAATGGAAATTTGCTCCAACTTTTAGTTTGTTGCCTAAATTTACCTAGAAGAGGGAGGATTAACACCCCCAGATACTTAAATGAACTAACATATTTCAACTGATGGGTCAGGTATATCTGGTGCGGGGTCTCCAATATTATCAGATCAATAGGCATTATAGATTTTTCCCAATTGATGTTAAATCCTGAGAATTTACCAAAACAGTCAATAAGTGTAATAACTCGAGACAAAGAATTGCATGTATCCCACAGCAAGACTAGGACATCGTCAGCAAATAATGCTATTTTTTCTTCATGCGAATGTCGCTGAAAGCCCACAATGTCTGGGGATTCACGGATAGCCTCCGCCAAGGGTTCTACTGCCAGTGCGAAGAGGAGACAAAGTACAGCCCTGCCTTGTTCCTCTTTTCAAAGGAAAGGGTAAAGAAGTTGAACCGTTAATTTGTACTTAGGCACTCGGAGAGTTATATAAAAGTTGTACCCACTTAAAAAAATTTTGGTATAGGACCGAAATTTATAAAGAGGTCCATAAATACACCCACTCAATACTATCAAATGCTTTGGACGCATCCAAGACATAATAGCTCTATTTCCAGTATTCTCTACAGGTAGCTGTAAGTTTAAAAATAAGCATCTGTTGTTATTCGCAACTGATCTATTAGGGGTGAACCCTGATTGGTCGTGATGTATTAACTTGCCTATATATTTTGAGAGCCTAATTGCCGTTATCTTTGCCAACACTTTAACGTCTGATGTCAAGAGGGAGATTGGACGATATGAGTTGGGCCTAGTTTGATCTTTACCTGGCTTCAAAATAGAAATAATCAGTTTTATTCATCGAAGGGGGCAAGAAACCCACCTCATAAGCGTGATAAAAATTCTTAAAAGGTCAGGTAGTAACACACCTCCATACATTTTGTAAATTTCTCCTGGCAGGCCATCTGACCCCAGAGATTTATTATTACATATACAGGTCCTTCTCCAAAAATTAGCATATTGTGATAAAGTTCATTATTTTCTGTAATGTACTGATAAACATTAGACTTTCATATATTTTAGATTCATTACACACAACTGAAGTAGTTCAAGCCCTTTCGTGTTTTAATATTGATGATTTTGGCATACAGCTCCTGAAAACCCCAAAATCCTATCTCAAAAAATTAGCATATTTCATCCGACCAATAAAAGAAAAGTGTTTTTAATACAAAAAAAGTCAACCTTCAAATAATTATGTTCAGTTATGCACTCAATACTTGGTCGGGAATCCTTTTGCAGAAATGACTGCTTCAATGCGCCGTGGCATGGAGGCAACCAGCCTGTGGCACTGCTGAGGTGTTATGGAGGCCCAGGATGCTTCGATAGCGGCCTTAAGCTCATCCAGAGTGTTGGGTCTTGCGTCTCTCAACTTTCTCTTCCCAATATCCCACAGATTCTCTATGGGGTTCAGGTCAGGAGAGTTGGCAGGCCAATTGAGCACAGTAATACCATGGTCAGTAAACCATTTACCAGTGGTTTTGGCACTGTGAGCAGGTGCCAGGTCGTGCTGAAAAATGAAATCTTCATCTCCATAAAGCTTTTCAGCAGATGGAAGCATGAAGTGCTCCGAAATCTCCTGATAGCTAGCTGCATTGACCCTGCCCTTGATAAAACACAGAGGACCAACACCAGCAGCTGACATGGCACCCCAGACCATCACTGACTGTGGGTACTTGACACTGGACCTCAGGCATTTTGGCATTTCCCTCTCCCCAGTCTTCCTCCAGACTCTGGCACCTTGATTTCCGAATGACATGCAAAATTTGCTTTCATCCGAAAAAAGTACTTTGGACCACTGAGCAACAGTCCAGTGCTGCTTCTCTGTAGCCCAGGTCAGGCGCTTCTGCTGCTGTTTCTGGTTCAAAAGTGGCTTGACCTGGGGAATGCGGCACCTGTAGCCCATTTCCTGCACACGCCTGTTAACGGTGGCTTTGGATGTTTCTACTCCAGACTCAGTCCACTGCTTCCGCAGGTCCTCCAAGGTCTGGAATCGGTCCTTCTCCACAATCTTCTTCAGGGTCCGGTCACCTCTTCTCGTTGTGCAGCGTTTTTTGCCACACTTTTTCCTTCCCACAGACTTCCCACTGAGGTGCCTTGATACAGCACTCTGGGAACAGCCTATTCGTTCAGAAATTTCTTTCTGTGTCTTACCCTCTTGCTTGAGGGTGTCAATGATGGCCTTCTGGACAGCAGTCGGGTCGGCAGTCTTACCCATGATTGCGGTTTTGAGTAATGAACCAGGCTGGGAGTTTTTAAAAGCCTCAGGAATCTTTTGCAGGTGTTTAGAGTTAATTAGTTGATTCAGATGATTAGGTTAATAGCTTGTTTAGAGAACCTTTTCACGATATGCTAATTTTTTGAGATAGGAATTTAGGGTTTTCATGAGCTGTATGCCAAAATCATCAATATTAAAACAAGAAAAGGCTTGAACTACTTCAGTTGTGTGTAATGAATCTAAAATATATGAAAGTCTAATATTTATCAGTACATTACAGAAAATAATGAACTTTATCACAATATGCAAATTTTTTGAGAAGGACCTGTATTTGCCACTGCATCTCTCAGTTCTTCCAATGTTAAAGGTTTCTCCCTCTCATCATCTGGTAACTTTGGCAAGGTAATAGCCTCAAAAAACGTTTTCATTTAACCTATCCTACTTGTATATAACTTCTGGTAAAAGGCACAAAATACTTCCAAGATCTCTGAAGTATTATTGGTCTTCCCCTGTTCAGATGTGTGGATTTCTGTTATCACCGATGCAGGCCTTTGTGCCTTCACTACAGAGGCCAGTATATGTCCAGTCCCCTCCCCTTCTTCGAATGTATGCCTTGCCATGCCAAAATTAAAACCCTAGTAATTAGAACAATATTGCCTCAAAAAATGATAAACAAACATAGGGCTAGGTGCCATCATCCTGTAATTTATATAGAAAAAAAATGGAGGGAAGCTCATATAAGGGCTACTCCAAATAGTACCCTTGAGCATAAGCGATGATAGGGACTATTATGGTACATTTATTTAATAGATATTTAGGACAATACAAAATATAAATCAAAAGCAAAACAGTAATTACTAAATAGATCTTCAGTATAAAATACTAGGGTTTACAGTAGGCCCCACAGGTATGTGGGGACACGTTAGTGTGGGGTTGGACGTATTCCTCGACCGGCTTCGTGGCTGTATGCTACTTCCTCAAGAGGTGGCACCCATAAAATGTATAAAAAGACATAATCTTTAAAACTGTTTTATCAGAAATTCATTCTATAATAACAAAAACAATTGGTAGGACATTGAACTTGGAGTATTTATATAGAACCTTCATGACTCGCCCTTTGTGGCAACAGGCGGAAACACTAGAGACACCCTACACTAGGGTTACCCCCCTGGGGGCAACGGACAGAGAAATAAAAGTTGGCTATGGATGAGATAATAATACTTAAATCAGTTGGATAATAGATATAAAGCACTATTAAATGACCCATGGATGAAAGAAATGCTTAGGTGCTTGGAAAGAAAAAAGAAACAAACATGGGATGGAGAAAAAATATATATTTTTAAATTGATAAAAGCACCCAAATAACCATGGCAGACACCAGTGTAGTCCATGGGTCAAAATAGACAGTAATCTGGGGAGTTGTATGCTAACTGAAAATATTATTAACGTACCCTATAATGGTCTGGAAGTTAATTGCCAACCAGGGTGGGCAGCGTCCTTTAACAGTAGAGACCCCCAAGACCCACTGGCCTAAGCTGACAGGTCATCCGGGGGTATCTACCAGTAAAGATCTAAAATGAGAAACAGTATAAATAAGAACCAATACCGTTGTACAATTATAAGATTAATGGAGGTAAAAATTTATAATAAGTCATTATTAAGTATCGGTAGTGAGAAAGGTGAGGCCAATCTGACACCACAACAGCCATCAAGCCTCATCTCCCTTACAACCCAAAAGAATGATAGGGGCTAGATAAAAAAGAAGAAAAGGGGGGGTCACCCATGCCCCTGTAGTTACTACCTTGTTATGTAGAACACAACATCCAGTCCTGGTTGGTGCCGATCTGACACTCGCGCTCGAAAGAGCACCTTAAATGCCCCCAACCCGGAAGAATAAAGACGTCACAACGGCGTCCAACAGAACCAACAACGTGCGTAGTGCACACACGCCAATCATAGGCTGCGCGCGCATACCCCTGGCACAGGAGGATGACATAATCGCCATCATAAGGAAAGGGGAGGGACGGAGGAGTGCGCCTGCTGGAAAGGACACCTGCCCGCCCCAACCTGACACACGGCTGGAACATTTCCGTGTCTGGTCCACCCGATGCGCACCCCTTCAGGAGAATGAGACTACTTTGTGTCATATGAGGGAAAGCGAGGGCAGGCCCACTCAGAATACATTAAAGCTGGCCCGCCCTACCCTGGATAACTACAATTTCACCACTGGGGGGGAGAATAAAAACTCTTCAAGCCACCCCCACCTGGGCCATCAGGGAGAGCCACACAGGTTCAAATTTAAACATTTATACAAAACATAAGCAGTGAGTGATGAACACTCAGGGCTTGCTCCAAATTGAAGGAAATGGCAATGGTAATTGCCGATGCCCTCAAGTGGAACAAGCCCTGAGTAGTACATACAATTAAAAATTATAATCATATTAAATATCCTTCAATCTAAGACAGTCTCATCAGAAAATCCCAGACGGCACATAAGTGTCCGAAGGGGATTATTAAATAATTCTATCAATTAGCAATTAACAAACAACAAAAAAGGGGGGGGGAGAAAATCCAAAACCCAAGCTGATGGAAAAAGTCAATCACAGAAAATATTTGTATGAATGGGCTTCATTCAGGCCCGGGGGTGTAAGGGCATTGAGGCTCTCAATCCAAAGAGATCATGTCTAAGGATTTTGCAATCACAATCCCCACCTCTAGGATCTTGTGGAATTACTTCCAATACCATAAATTTGACACTTTCGGGTTGGAATCTATGATGGATCCCAATATGTCGACCGACAGTAATTGGCTTGCCATTTATGGAATAATACAGATGGTCACCCAGTCATCGTCGTAGTTCCCTGATGGTTTTGCCCACATGAAAGGCCTTGCAGGCACATACCATCAGGTACACTACTTCTCTCGTACGACAATTGGCATGATGAGAGGGCGAAAAGTCCTTTCCATTGCGGAGAATAAACGATTACCCCTCTAATATCCATGGGCATTTTGGATACTGTCCACATTTAAAGGTGCCACGGGGTCCCTCCATCGAGCGTGGATGGGCCTTGTAATAGCTACTCTTAAGTTTGTCCCCGAGTGTAGTAGCTTTCCTAAATACAAGCTCAGGGGTGGGCCTTACGTATTTACCTAGTATGTGGTGTTCTGTTAAAACATGCCAATGTTCAAATAAGAGGCTGCAAAGCTGCTGGTGATGAGTAGAGAATTTTGCCACAACTTTAATAGTTGAAGGTTGTTTTGGGACGTGGAGGGCCATATAATAAAGATGATCAAGTATGGAAGAAGGCCATATTAAAGGCCTTCGTCAGGTTAGTACAACTGTAGCCTCGGACCAACAGACGTTCACGTAGCGCATTTGCCTGAGCACAAAAATCCCCATCTTCTGTGCAGTTGCGTATGGAATACTGCGAACCAGAGGATGGGGATGTGAGCTAGAGGTGTGTAGAATAGTGTTGCCTGCTGTAGGCTTACAAAATAAATCTGTGGTAAGTTTACCTGATGGACTTTTAGTGATTTTTAAATCAAGGAAAAAAATATTAAGTTCATCAAAAGCATAAGTAAAATGTAAGTTGAATTGGTTAGAATTCAAAAATGTCAATAAAGGCCTCCAGGACTACAAACAGGTCGTCTATGAACCTATGCCAACATAGGACATGGTTCAAAAGATGCTGTAAGGAATCGTCACCAAATATTGACCTTTCCCAACCTAAATAAAGAGTAGCATAAGAAGGAGCACAAGATGTGCCCATGGCAACACCTTGGATTTGTAGATAAAGTTGGTCCATAAAAAGAAAATAGTTTTTGGTAAGTATGAACTTAAATAACTTCAAAATTAAGTTATTCATAGGCCATGTTGTATGATCTTGTTCCATTAGGAATGTACCAGCCATCCAGATGCCCTGCTCGTGGGGATGCTCGAGTAAAGCGCCTTGACATCGATAGCCACAAGAAGGGCGTCTGGAGTGATCTGGAAATCCTTGAAATGTCTGAGTAAATCTGTAGTGTCCTTGATGTATGATGGTAAACCAAGAACGTGTGGCATGAGAAATTTATCCCACCAGCTTGCTGGCGTTCTCAGTCAAAGGCCCTATGCCAGACACTATTGGTCGACTCAGTGGTGGTGTCAGATTTTTGTGGGTTTTGGGCACTTTATAGAATGTTGGTGCCTCTGGTGTAGTAGTATTGATGAATTTCAAAGTATCTTCTTCGATAAGACCCTCCCAGAAAGCTCTGATGACTAAACATCGGAATTCAGCAGTGAAAGACTCAATCAAGATATGACTGATAGGGGAGTACCAGGAAACATTGTGCAAGACGATATTGCACATAGTATGATACTGCAAATGAGTCATCAGTACTAAATTGCCCCCTTTATCAGACTGTTTGTTTTTGTTTTTTTAGCCTTTTAATGGCCTGTTTATGTTTTTTAGTTAAGTTAGATGGTAAATAATCTGCCCATTGGTATTTTTTAAAAGATTTAATGGATTCATATAGAAAGGCCCAAATTGAGTTGCTTCTGGTCTAGATGGATCAGTGCCCAAGTTTGTTTCAAATTTCTTTTTATTAAAGTTTTTTTATAAATATCATACATTAACATTTATCTAACATCCAGCCACACATCCTATCCATATTCTACCCCATACATCCCATCATAAAAAAAAAAAATGATACCACAAAGATAAACATTTATACTCCCCCCTCCTTTTCTCCCCATCTTACATATAATCATTCAATTTCCCTGAGGTACATAACTCCTCCCATATTTTCCAAAATTTTGAGATCTGCTTTTCTACATATCCCTCTTCTCTTTTTTTTTTCTCCATATAATATATTTTGCTCATTTCACATACCCATTCTGTTAGTTTCACACCCTTTGTCTTCTTCCATTTAGATGTTATTACTATTTTTGCTGCTGTAGTCATATGATGTAAAAATTCTATCTCCTTCCTTTTCAAAGGCCTTGGGATATGGGAAAACAAGACAACATTTATGTCCAGATTTACCTCCAGTCCTGTCACCAGTTGGTATATTTCCACTATCTTACCCCAAAAACCTTTTATCTTACTACATCCATACCATATGTGCTCTAATGTTCCCCTTTCTACCTCACATCTCCAGCATATTTCGGAGTTACCTTTATTTAATTTTATTCATTATCACTGGGCTCCTATACCACCTTATTGCAACCTTATAATTTTTTTCCTGATGTTTAGTTGCTTTTGATAATTTATGCATTCTTCCAAATATTTCCTCCCACTCTTTTCTCTAGGAGTTTTTCCCCTATTTCTTTCTCCAATTTTTTTACCCCTACTATTTCCTTGATGTTTCCCGAAGGGAGTAGTAGTTTATAAATCTTAGAATTTTTTTTTTTTAGTCACTTCGCTCTTTTTTGTATTACTATTTGTTCAAATTCAGTTATCTGTCTATTAATTATCTCTATAAATCGGGTCTATGAAAGTTCTAAGTTGACAATATTGTAACCATTTATTTTTATACTCGTGTCCCAAATCCTGCATCTTCGGTATTTTCCCATCCACCAATATTTGTATTATCCATTCATGCTCATTCCTATTCCATACTAAATAGTTAGTAACTTTCAAAGCTGGCTCGAAATCTGGATTAGCAAATAAGGGAGTCATAGGGCCTATCATAGAAGACTGTTTTCCTTTCTTTATTAATTTATCCCATGTTTTTAATGTACTTCTTACA